>NC_055999.1:60523773-60843059 GCF_018446385.1 Zingiber officinale | reverse complement strand
TGATTTCTTTTTTATATATTCCTTATTGATTTAGCTTTGTATTAGTGTTTAAGCATGTGGCTATTTTATTATTTTGGTGTTGTATTTGTGTTTAAGCCGTGTCAGCATGCATTGTGTTGTTTTGGTTGTACGGGCTTCTCATTTATTTTTCCGCTGTGTTTTTTTAGCACAGTCGTATGGCCTATTTAATATATATAACTACGTGGTTGTATTTTTTGTACATCCGTGTGGGATGTTAAATATATATAACTATGTGATTTTGTATATTCCAACCGTATGGGCTGATGTATTTTATTTGTGATGTATTCATGCTTCAGATTGTCACCGGTACAGGGGAGATGTTGCCAGATTTTCCTCTAACAGGGAGTCCTCTGGGACAGTGATAATTTATTTGTTAGAGTGTATACTAAAAGTCTAGCTTTTGTATAAATATTCAAGAATCACATTGGTCAAATGTCTACATTTATGCAAAGTGTAGTTGTCCATTTAATTTATATTGAAGATAACATGGTGTGAGGAGACACACAGAAGTTCATGTTATCAGTTCCTTATAAATTATAAACCGTTGATCACAACCAATATGGAATGAGACAAATCATTGGAGTGGTTGTAGTGTAATTAGGTATAAGTTTATCTTGACTAATAAATTACACTAGTACACTATGAGTGTATTGAGCAGGACCATTTGAGGTAGTATCTTTTTATACTGACTATATAAAAAAATAATACTTCTATTATTATGGAAGTGCGTGCTTATAATCATGATATAATAACAAGCACGTATACTTAATAGTTATTTCTTTGATTTATCAAAGGGTGCAATTTAGCTCGTTAAATCAATAGGCCCGAGAAGTTGGGAAATGATATTATTTATATGGTGTGTTGTTGATTATAGAATGAAACTGTGCCCTAGTAATCTAAGTTGATGATGCCCCCTTAAGGAACTCATAAGGATTGTCATGCAAACCCTGCAGGTGGACATAGTCCGACATGATAATGAAGTTGAGTGGTACTACTCTTGGAGCTAGATATTAATTAAGTGAGTTGTCAGTAACTCATTTAATTAGTAGACATTCTATATCTTAAACATAGGGAGATTAATGCACTCATAATAAGAAGGAGCCCATAATGTAATTTGAGATTGGTGCGGTAGTTCAATAATAACTCTTTAGTTGTATGAGTTATTATTGATGAACTTGAGTTGGGTGTTCGGGGCAAACACAGGAAGCTCAAGCTCATCCCGAGACCAAAACCAATTTCTCCTCTCGGTCCCTGTTGTAACCTCTATAAAACCTTATATCCACAAAGCTCACTTCTTATCCAAGTAATGTGCCGGCCACATCCTTGCTTGGTGCAAGGGGCCAGCCAAGCATGAGCTTGGAAGCTAAGAGGTGGCCAGCCATAGCTTGGTGCCCAAGCTAAGGTCTGACCACATAGAGAATAAAAGGAAAATGAAGTTTTGTTTAAAACAAAATTTTGTTAAAATCTTTCCTTATTTGTAGTTATCTACAATGGTTAAAAGAGAGATTTTATTTTGTTAAAATCTTTCTTTCCTTTTTTGTAGTTATCTACAATGGTTAAAAGAGAGATTTTATTTTGTTAAAATCATTCCTTTTTTGTAGTTATCTACAATGGTTAAAAGAAATATTTTAATTTTCCTTTTATAGTCATTCTCATGGTTTTAAAAAAGAGTTTTAAAATTTTAAAATATTTCCTTTTATAGCTATCTACAAAAGATTAAAGAGAGATTTTAATTTTGTTAAAATCTTTCCTTATTTATAGTTATCTATAATGTTTAAAAAAGAGATTTTAATTTTTGATAAAACTTTTCTTTTTTATAACCATGTTTTAAAAAGACAAGTTTTAATTAATCTTTCCTTTTGTGTAGTTGTCTACATGTTTTAAAAGAGAGAGATTAATTTTAAAACTTTCCTTTATTGTCATGTACAATAGGAAAATTAAAAGAGAGAGATTTTAATTGTTATTAAAATTTCCTTTTTTGCCAAGACCAAGGATTATAAAAGAGAGAGAGAGGGTGCCTCATGAGATAACCCTTATTCTTTTTCCTCTCTTCCTTGGTGTGGCCGACCCCTTCATGCTCCTTTCTTCCTTGGTGGCCGACCATTGTATCTCTTCCTTCTCTTTGTTTTCTTCTTTTATGGCCGGCGGCACTATTACCTCTTGTCTCCTCTTTTGCTTCCTTATGGCCGGCGGCATCAAGGTCTCCTTAGTCCTTGTGGCCGGTTGCTTAGATAGGAAGAAGAAGAAGAGGAGATGAACTTGGTGGCCGGTTGCTTGGAGGAGAAGAAGAGGAAGGAAATTTCCTATTTTGTCACCTCTTGATGGCTCAAGAGTCTTGGAGAAGAAGAAGTGGTCCTGGTGGAATTTATTTTGGTAGATCATCACCCACACGACGTCCAAGATAAGGTGAGGAATACAACAGAAGATCAAGGTCTTTAGCTACAAAGAAAGGTATAACTAGTTGTCTTATTCCGCATCATACTAGTTTTCTTTGTATGGATTTTGAAATACCAAACACAAAAGGCTAACGATTCTAGGTTTCGAATTTATGATTCGATCTTGTGTTTCTTTGTTTTTCGATCTTGTGATTCGATTGTTCTTATTGGTTAAACCTAGGGTTACTATAAGGAGATTAATTATTGAATTTCTTTGAAAGACTTTGTCTAGGATGTGGTGAATAATCTCATACCCAAGAAGGCCTAGTGCCTCGCCATGTTTAACTTGGAAGTCGATCTCTGAAATAAATATTTAATTAAATTTGTAACATGGGTGGATTTGGATTAATAATGTTAAACATCGTTTGCAATCCAAGTCTAAACCTCTAAGAACAGATAAGTTGAATTTGGAATCAATAATGTTAAGTTCTGTTTGCGATTCCAAATTTAATTTCTAAAGAACACAATAGGTTGTTAGGAAAGGTTCAGGACTTGTATAAAATTTTTATACAGAAGAACCAGTAGGATATTTCGAGTAGCAACCAACATTATTGGTATCAGAGCTATAGGTTTACGATGCATATTTTTTTGTATTTTGGATTTCATGTTTTGATTTTCTCGATGTGACTTTTTGGGTTTTGGGACCAGACATCAGTAGGACATCTCCAAGCTATAGGAGATATGTTGTTATTGTTATCATGCACTTCTTTTAGTACTTATATGGTTATCTAGGATAATTAGTTATGATATGTGTTAAAACTCTTTTAATACTTGTCTAGTTATTTGTAGCATATATTGCATGTGATGGGACGACCACTGATCGAGGTCGACCCTACTGGAAATTAAGGACAACAGTCTTAAGGGATTCGTCATATCATACTACCAGTAATAATCATGTTAACTCAGTCTGAAAAAGATTAATTTATATTCTCTTTGGTTCTGTCTGTAGAGGACTGATTTACCCTTATTGACTTGGGTAGTTGTGGATTGATTTACCTTAGTTGCTTTTGTCGATAATTGATGTACTCTTATTGGATCAGTTAGTAGATGACTGATCTATTTTTGTTGGTTTGATCAGTAGGGGATCAATTTACTCTATTTTTATAGAGATTTTGAATTTTTGGGTTATTCATGCTTGGTTAGAGATTTTTAGGCACATTTGGGTACATAATATGTACCAATGTAGAGAGGACTGAATTAGCCGTATACCATTGTCGATTTTGTCAACCTATAGAGGATCGACGTATCATATTCCATGTGGATTTTGACCCTGGACCATCTGTATCTGGTAGGATGACTAGAAGGTACATTTGGATAGAAAACCTCCACTGATGTGGAAAGGTGTAAAGCTACTTGCTTAACACTTAGGAGATACAATCATTTCATAGGCGTATGAATTGGCGAGTACATTCGGATATATAATTTGTACTGGCGTAAGAAAAGTTGAAGTTAGCTGCTTATCTTTATGTGACAAGACATCACGTGAAGGAAGAAGCAGATGATGATATTGAGATCAAGGCATCTTTGGTGATTACGTTGAGGTGTTTTGAGAGCAAGTACTTCACTACCTCTTTCGGTAGCATGATGGATTATAAGGTGATGATCAGTCGACTCGCCCAACGTTGTTCCATGGAAGATCCTGACTCATGGACCGATCACGGATATCCTTGATGGTATTTTGAGATTTATGACCCGCGGTGATACAAAGGTGGTATTAGTTGGTTAACACCTTGAAAGTTCCACCGTCACTGAGTGGAAATATTTTATGATGATTTACGAGGAGTAGAGCATCGATTGACAGTTATGTCAGTTAGCTGTTTGTCGATAGTACTGCTATACTTTTGTGTGCATTGCTTGTCATAAAAGGTTATAGAACCTTAGGTGGAGTAATCGTAGTATGATGTGTTATAAGACAATGATTAGTTGACTCAACTAACATTGTCTCCCTCGAGCTCGAGACCTTGACCACTAGATCATTTACTAAAGGTCTTGAAGTCTATATGTTAGATCACGATGTTTGATATTTTACTGACATTTGTCGGAAGACATTTTTGGGTATGATTTTGAGATTTGTGGTGATATTCTTTGATGAGTAGACTCTTAATCAGGAGGTTGAGTGACCCTTTGAGATTTGGATTGTGATTCTTTTATTGTGGATATTTGAGTATCTAAAGGATGAGATTTGACATACTCCTTAGACATTGTTTGGATAGAATTAGTAGAGTTGGTATACTCATATCTTTTGGATATTAGGGTACCCGATAAAATGGAAATTGATCACTGAGGAGTTATCATGGTTGATTATTGTTGAGGATGGTTTGAAGTTAAGGATATTGTGAGATTAGATATTGTGATATGTCGATTTCTAATGATTTATTGGATTAAATGTTGAGTTATGTGGTTGTCTGATCATCTATTAATGGATAGTTGTTTTGATAATCTATTAGTGGATATTTATTTTAATGATCTATTATTTGGGTTTATCGTTGATGGTGACATAGTGAGTGTCATATGTGATATTTATAGATTTGGTGATATGTAGTTGGTGATCGAATTACAGATTCGTTGCTAGTAATCTTATGGTTGAGTATGCCTTATATACGAAAATTATGAGTTTTTGGTAATGTCATTTGGCCTTACCAATGCTCCAGCGGTATTTATGGATTTGATGAACCGTGTCTTTCTGGAATATCTAGATCAGTTCGTTATCATTTTCATCGACAACATTGTGATCTACTCGCGTTCCAAGGAGGAACATGCACAACATCTTCGCATAGTCTTGGAGACTCTTCGACAACATCGTCTATATGCGAAGTTTAGCAAGTGTGCTTTTTGGCTATCCTAAGTTGATTTTCTGGGACATGTGATGTCTAGCCGAGGTATTTTCGTAGACCCTCAAAAGATCAAGGTTGTCACCCGCTGGGAGCAGCCGAAATTAGTTCAGGAGATTCGCAGTTTCTTGGGATTGACCGAATATTACAGACGGTTCATTGAGAGTTTCTCTAGCATTGCTATGCCATTGACACGTCTGACCAGGAAATGCGTGAAGTTCACGTGGTCAGAAGTCTGCGAGACTAGCTTCCAAGAGTTGAAGCGGATATTAGTGTCGGCATCAGTTCTGGTTTTACCCTCTGGAGAGGACGAATTCGTGCTCTACACCAATGCTTCTCTACAGAGTTTGGGCACTGTTTTGATGCAGCATGACAGGGTAGTCTTCGATGCTTCTCGTTAGTTAAAGGAGCATGAGAAGAACTACCCAGTACATGATTTGGAGCTAGCCGCTATTATCTTTGCTTTGAAGATTTGGCGACATCATCTTTATGGTATTACATTTGAGATTCTCACTGATCATAAGAGTCTCAAATATCTTCTCACTCAGAAGGAACTCAATCTCCGACAGAGGAGATGGATGGAGTTCCTGAAGGATTATAACTGTACTATTAGTTATCACCCAGGGAAAGCTAATGTGGTTGCTGATGCACTTAGCCGGAAGTCTAGAGAGACTTTAGCATGCCACCGAGTTTTGGTCACGGACTTGATTCAAGGTTTCTCCGAGTTGGGCCTTGAGAAGCAGGGATAGACAGAGTAAGATATTCTGGTTACCATGGTTGCTCAGTCATCGATCAGGACGAGGATCCGAGAGGACCAGGCCGGTGATCAATGCTTATAGTTTGTTGGCAGACAGATAGCTTCCGGGCAGCAGACGGAGTTCACCCGAGATGACGAGAGTGTTATTTATTTTTGAGACAGGTTATGTGTACCTCAGTCTCACCCGGTCTTGGAGGAGCTACTTCAGAAGGCTAATCACTCCCGATTTGTGATCCACTTAGGCGGAACACGCATGTATCGAGATTTGAAGTTTTCCTATTGGTGGAACAACATGAAGAAGGACATCGTAGAGTTTGTAGCTAGATGTCTAGTCTGTCAGCAGGTGAAGGCTGAGTATCAGAGACCTGCCAGATTACTTCAGAGGGTTCCTATTCTAGAGTGGAAATGGGAGCACATCACTATGAATTTTGTGGTGGGATTGTCTAGGACACAACGAGGCCATGACATGATTTGGGTAATCGTTGATCGATTAACCAAATCCGTACACTTCTTAGCGATTCGAAAGATCGATTTTGGATCGATTGGCAGAGCTATATTGTCGAGAGATCATCAGATTGCATGGTGTTCCTTTGAGCATTATATCGGATAGAGATCCACGGGTCACGCCCTAGTTCTGATAGAGTCTGCAGTAGGCCTTGGAATGCTCTGCTTCAATATAACATTCTATCCGCAGACTGATGGACAGTCAAAGCAGACCATCCATACTTTAGAGGACTTGTTGAGGTCTTGCGTTAAGAATTTCGAAGGTAGTTGGGGGACTACTTGCCATTAGTAGAGTTCACCTATAACAACAAATATCATTCGATTATCCAGATGACACCGTTTGAAGCGTTGTATGGTAGACCTTGTCGGACACCCACCCTCTGGGAGGAGGTTGGGGAGATCCAGCTGCTAGGACCTCAGAGAGCTCAATAGGAGGCAAAGTTCGTCGGCACTATCAGACGGAGGATGTCCGAGGCGTAGGACCGTCAGAAGAGTTAGGCCGATTGGAAACAGAGACCATTGGAGTTCTCTACGGGCGACCATGGATTTTTGAAAGTCTCGCCCACGAAAGGAGTGAAGGGATTTGGTCTCCGAGGTAAACTAGCTCCATGATACATTGGATTTTTCTAGATCTTGGAGAGGATTGGAGCGGCAGCTTACCGTCTGGCACTACCATCGTCTCTGACAGGCATTCACGATGTATTTCATGTGTCCATGCTGAGGAAATACGTACCTGACCCAACACATGTTCTGTCAGATATACCAGTTCTCATTCAGCCTGACGTTACCTACGAGGAGGTTCCGATACAGATTCTGGACCATAAAGAGCGTCAGCTGTGGAACAAGACTATCAAGCAGGTTAAAGTCGGAAGGCATTATCATTCTGACGAGGAGGCTACTTGGGAGCTCGAAGATACGATCCAAGCTCGATATCCCCATCTTTTTACTTGAGTTATGTGGGTTAGAGTTCCGTTCAGCATTTATGCTGTTTATTTACTATTAGTACTTGCTGATGGTAAATAACGAAATTTAGGAACTAAATTTTTATTAGTAGGGAAGAATGTGAAATGTTGTAATAAAATAATAATAAAATAATAAGGTTTGATGGACGAATAACCTTAATAGAATTTTTAAAAATTTTCTGGAAATTTTTCGGTGTTCGTATGACATATTTTAAGGAGATGAATCGGTTAGGCTCCGAGAAGCTTGTTCGGAATACCCAAAAGTAAGAGTTGATTGAGGAATGTACTTAGGATTTGATTAATTAAAACCTAAGTATATATTTATATAATTCCTTTCTTTTTCTCTCCTCTCACTGTCGCACACCCCCTCCATCTGATTCCTCTCCCTCACGCGGCGGGGAGCGCCAACCGTTTCTTCATCTTTCCCAAAACCGTCGGCCAAGCTCTTCCTCTTCTCCTCCCACGCGTACAAAGCCTCAAGCCCGAGCCTATCTCCCTTATGTATCTCAGCTGATCTCCTCCCGAACACCATCGACCAAGGAAAAGCCCGAGCCCTCTCCCTCACACGTTGCTTCTTGCGATTACTCACCGTGCCATCCATCGAGATCCGACGCCGATGAGTCCCGATAACCAATCACTCGACCTATCGCAAGGATAGCCGTCGGCCCCTCTCCGATTTCCACTACGACACTTTCCAATCGTGCCCTAGCTTCATCCTATCGCCATGAGGGTAGAGTTGACGAATGGGGGTGAGGGCAAACTCTTCACCTCGCTTGGGAATCTAGCTAGAGTGGTGAGTCCTAGGATTCCCTATCTCCACCGCACTGTTTTCCTTGGTCGGAGTTGTGTCACGATCATTGTCTTCGACGCTCGATCGTTGCTGAAGCCTTTCTTGCTGTCAGCGATCACATTCAAGGTCAGTGACTCCACCTAGTTCCGGCAGCAACTTCATGGACTGTGAGACAGCAGAGGAGTGTTCAGATGTGGGTGAGTCTGATGATGGTTTGTGTGTTTAAACTATGTTCAATATTGATGTGAGCTTTTCGATTTAGATTTATCTTTTCAGTTTCGGTGTTACTGTTCGCCATCGATTTAGAGCGTCGACCATTATCATCGGTTGTGCACCGTCTCTAGTCGTGAGCCACAAGTGATCGCCTTAAGATTAGGTGAGTTTTGGCTTAAATTTATGATGTTAATCAAATTTTGGAGTTGGCAAATCTATTATGGTTGGGTAATTGGGATTGGATGAATATCGTGATTTCATGTTTGTCATTGGGAAGTATTATGTTGATGTTGGATTCAATCTAGGCTTTGAGTTGGATCTGATTTATTTAGTTAACCGAGATTAATGGATGAATTAGGGATTCTTGGTTTAATAGAAATTTAGATTTAGTTAATTGGTGTACTTCGAATTAGCTAAAATTATATACATGTTGTTATAGGACTTTGATTCGAGACGAGCGTCTCGACGTGTGATCTTTCGGATATGATCTCCATTTTTGAGGCGGGTGCCTTTGACTTATCTCTTTTGATATTGTCATTATGATATGCATAGTAATTTATAGCTAGTAGTAATTGTTATGTTTTTATCGACCATTAGTATGTCATTACTTGATACTTATAGCATGCATTTCTTTGTTATTATCTATTATGCATTTAGATTTATATTCATTTGTTCTTGTCATGTGTACTTATGATCATATAAGTAGTGACATACATTATTTTACTGTGTACATGACTAGTTATTAGACATATCTGACATGTGTACCTAGTTCATGATACTTAGATCGTTGTTGGATTTCTTTACCTTTGGTATATATTAAGGAGGTGTCAGGATTTACATGCTGTAGTGTCATGCACCATCTTGCATGATTGCATGTTGAGCGATTGTCAGATCCATTATTGTTGAGCACATCGCCAGTTACATGATCTGCACACACAACCACTCATGAGTTAGTGGTACATTAGGCAGAGTGTGTGATGTTTGCTCTGTCAGGACTCTACTCGTCCGCTCATGGGTAGCGATGACTGCAGCTTGTAGCGGGCAGGGATCCCTCCCCTTGACTATGATACAGGGAGATAAGAGCTTAGGTTCCTCCACTATGTTTGGAGTAGGAGAATAAGTGTACTCTGACAACATCCTGACCACTCGGTTACTCAGGAGTAGTGATGGCAGAGTGCACAGTTGTCATAGCCTTACCCACTCGGTCTCACCATCACGTGTGAGATGACTGGCTAACGTCAGGGGTGACCATGTCATTTGCATCATATGCATGGATTGTATTTATTGCTTGTGATTGCTGTATTTTTGTATGCTGCATTTTGGTGGTTGCATATGATTGACATGTATATAGAAGACATTATATATTGGTCTGATGACCCTACATCTATTGATGATATTCACACCCTTATGTCAGAATAGGAGGCCTGGTGAGTACAGTTCTTATTCGGTTGTTCAGTTTTTACATTGTCTGTTATTATTCAGGAGACTGTACTCCATGATTATTATTGATAGTTATATTTTACTATACATGTTCGCTTGATACCCGCTGAGTTGTTGAACTCACTACCCCTTATTTTTTCTTGTCGTTTTCTGATTAGCACATAGATATGTCGTGTCGCTCGGAGTATCCTGTATGCCGGTCCCACGCCACATTAGAAGATGATTTACCTCACTCTTGATTTCTTTTTTATATATTCCTTATTGATTTAGCTTTGTATTGGTGTTTAGTAATGTGACTATTTTATTATTTTGGTGTTGTATTTGTGTTTAAGCTGTGCCGACATGCATTGTGTTGTTTTGGTTGTATGGGCTTCCCGTTTGTTTTTTCGCTGTGTTTTTTTAGCACAGCCGTGTGGGTTGTTTAATATATATAACTGTGTGATTGTGTTTTTAGTACAGCATTGTGGGATGTTAAATATATATAACTGTGTGGTTGTGTATATTCTAGCCGTGTGGACTGATGTATTTTGTTTGTAATATATTTATACTTCAAATTGTCATCGGTACAGGGGAGATGCTACCAGATTTTCCTTTGGCAGGGACTCCTCTGGGGTGTGACAAACACAAACCTAAAACCTAAACCCAAAGTTTAATAATTCAAGGACTCCAAACTAATTGGTATATCTAAAACAATAACTTACCTGGCTAGGTAATTAGAACTAAGATAAATAGGGATAAAAGTTTAACTTGATAAATGATACTGGAGAAGTTTTGGATGATAATACGTTAGGAAAACTTTGTCTATGCATGTCTAGGAAGATATAGTTTCGATCTAGTACATTTGGCTTAGTGGAACTAACTAAAGCTACCACTTACTAATCCTAATTGGTTATACCAAAGTTTTGTATTAAGTTCAGTGGATAGGACTATTTAGAAAATTTCGAAGACATGGTTACTCTAATAATGTCCAGGTAACTCACCACAACTTAGAACTTTATTCAAAGAATATCTATTTATTGAACTCAAAGCTAAACTTGAATCTAACATAAGTTAAACCAAATCCTGAAATTAAACCTAACTCACTCATAAAATCATACGATTTCCTGAATAAAAATATAGATCTTGTGAGATGAATAAGGATAAAAATTAAATCAAATTAAAATTAAAATTAAAATTAAATTAAAACTAAATTAAATTTAAATTCAAATCACAGTCCTAATCTAATCTAATCCAATCCAATTCATTTCATTTCATTTTCAATTTCAATTCAAATTAAATTCAAATTAAGTCAAACTAAGTTCACAATTAAATACTTCTTCTTTCTTCCTACTATTTGTATAAATTTAAATAGATATTAGACGGTAGTTCCCGACACATGACTGGGGATGAAACAATTTTCACAAACCTGACATTCAAAAAACTAGGAAATAGTTGCCTTTGGAAACAACGACAAACTTAAGGTAATTGGAATAGATAACATTGAACTAGAATCTAACTTTATTATTCATACAGTACTACTTATTGAAAATTTTAAATTCAATCTACCCAATGTTAGTCAATTGTGTAATTTAGAATATAAGGTTAGGTTTACATCCACTGAATGTATAATTAAACACATAAAAGACCCTACAATAAAATTGGAAGGACTTAGGAATAATAATATTTATATAATTAATTTAGTCAGTTCCTCACTTAAGTGTCACTTGACCTAGAAAGAGGAAATCTGACTGTGGCATAGGAGAATGCCCCACATTAACTTTAGAAACCTCACCAAACTAAATGACTTAGTTAGAGGACTACTAAAACTACCCAACTTAAACTCAACAATCCGTAATTCTTATCAACAAGAAAAGCAGACTAAGTCAACCCATAAACCAACTAATCTAACTCAAAACTAATTCAACCCTTGAATTACTACATTTAGATTTATTTAACTCACATGGGATTAAGTCCATTAATTGAAATTTATACTGTCTAGAAATAATTGATGATTATACAAGATTCACTTGGATAAAATTCTTAAAAAGTAAAGATGAAATATTTGAAATACTTAGCAACTTTGGTAAACAAATTGAAATGAAAAGGATTTAAAAATCAAGAGAATTAGGTATGATAACGATGGTGAGTTTAAAAATCATAGGTTCATTAAATTATGCTTAGAAAATGGGTACCACCAAGAATTCTCATGTCCCAACACACTTCAACAAAATGGAATAGTGGAAAGGAAAAATAGAACTCTCCAAGAAGCCATTAGAACAATGCTTAATGAATACTAGCTATTAAAATATTTTTGGGTGAAAGCTATTAGTACAACCTGCTATGTACAAAAAATAAATAAGAAATATAATAAAACTTCATTTGAAACTTATTATAATAAAAGGTGGAGGCGCCTTTAAGGCTATAGAATGCGCCTTCCACATCCTTTGGAAGAGTGTCTTGATCAAACTTCAAGTATCATCACTTCTACGATCCTCTACGTATCTATTTGAAGTTCCGACTATTCCGGCTTCCTGCTGCTACTTCATAGAAATCTGTCTACCACCAAGCTGCCTTTCCGAGTTATCCGATCATCTCTGGCAGATCGACAGTAACACATGAGCACTCTCAAAACTGTTGGTAACAATTTTATTAAGTGTTGCAATTTTTACTACTACTCTAAAAGGGAAATGTAAGCTATTACAATGTCCATATCTCTTGTATTTGATCACCTCTTCTCGCGGTTCCAAAAGTGACATTTAGTGGATTACCCATCAATAGGTCTGCGGTACTTGGATTTTAGAGTAGGAGTCATCGAAAGCTCCGAACCAAGTAAAATCGAACGTGTGTTCTTTTGCTTGTTTTTCTACTTCGCTTTCTTACTTAGTTTTCCATCGTGCACTTTGTTTTCCAAAATCGAGAAAGTCAGAATTTTGAAAACCACGTGATTCACCCTCCCTCACACGTGTGTCTTGATCCAACACAACCTTTCTTATATTCCCAATCTTGGGAATTTCAAACTCGACCCAACTTTCATCTCCTACTCAAAGAAACTGGACGGCGTGCAATTCAAAGCTCCCAAGTTGCTACAGGAAGGGTTGCTATACCTATTTGGATTAAGTCCTAAGTCTTATCAATTTGTCCATTAGGTTGGCACTAACTAAAGTCTTTCTTGTTTTATACAGTGGATATTTTTTTTTGAGTTTGTAGCTGTTGAGCGTCTTTAGTTGCAGGAAGACGAGCTACTACAGAAAGAGCAAATGCTATTAGCCAGCTCGCTCAAGAGCCAGTCAGTCCTTCTAGAGGGGCATCTAGCAGCTAGACGGCTACATCCAGCAAGCGGCCAACTCTTGGTAGCGAGCCAAAATAGTTCTACAAATTCTCCGCCATCTACAATCTACCGTCTACCCAAGCAATAGCGTGGTCTATGCCTCACATTGATCATACCCAAATGAGTCAATATAAGATATTGAGCTCATTTGATTGAGTGAGTCTACTTGGAGTTCAAGATTTAGATTGGTCAGAGGATGACACAGTCTATGCCTCACATTGATCAATCTAGATGTCTAGGATAGAAGGACACTTGTCATATATTGTGAGGAGTCACAATTAGTAGTCACAAGGTGATGTTGGATCTCAACATTCTTGTAACTTGGGTAGCAATGATGTATTGCTAGATGCCGCTCATTGCTTATGTTTTTAAAGGAGTTTAGAAACATTGCCAACGTTACAAGAACCTATTGGGTCACACACAAAGAACAAGTGGATGGAAATTAGGTTCATATGATGAACCAATTGGATTAGGTTCATATGATGCACCAAAGATTGGATTCAAATTAGACTTATTGAGTTAGATTCAATTAGATTCAATTGTTGAATGAGTCTAATTTTAAATTTGATTCATTAAGTCAATTTATATTAATGAATTGAGATTCATTAAATTGAAATTGACTTGAATCAAAGGTTGGATTTGACTCAACAAGGAAGATAATTTGTCAATTTGACTTGACCAAATGGAAGTTGAAACATCAAGTTTGACTTGATGCATTGCCACATCATGAAGGTTGACTCATCCTACATGACATGACTAACCTTGCCACATCATCTCCACCTCATGAGATGTGTCACCTCATGGAGGTTATAACACCTCCCATTCCATTTAATGTGGCCGACCACATTAAATGAGGGAGTTATTAGTGTGTGGCCGGCCACACTAAAGGGTGAGAATGTTTTCATTTAGTGGTATTGATGTGTGGTAATTGTCTCATCTTCTTCCTTGCTTCTTCCTTCTCTTCTCTTGTGGTTGCCGAGAGCTTTTGATGAAAAGAGGTGGTGGTTGAGTGGGTTCCAACACAAAGGAAGGGTGAAGGTCACAAAGGATGATACTACTTCTTGAGTGTAAGAGATTCTTTTGCATCCTCTCTTTTTCTTCATTTCAAATCCTACCCGAGAGCCCTAGAAAGTGCTAGCACACTTGGGGTGCTCTCCTCTCCATCCTTGAGTGTTAGAGAACACATCTTGTTCGTGTGGATATCACTAGAGAGTTGTCTACGTTGACAACTTCGAGATCCGGCGTACCTTGGACTTGCGGGATTGCGAGGGCACGCATCGAAGGTATATAACTCTTATCTACTGTAGATCTGGAGTGTGAAACTCGTATTCGTAGTTTTAGAAATTTTTCTTTGCACGGATCCGTTGGCTTTGGGGCTTTCGAGGTTTCCGGGACGCGAAAACGCGATTTTCGCGGCCCGAAAAACCCAACACTCGCTACCTTTAAATCTAAAGCTGCGGGTCTCTTTTCCGAAATGATAGCTGCTCAGGCGGAGCTAGCTACTTATCAGGTATGGGAGGATGAGCGGTTCGAAACCAAGAAGACTGCCCTCCTCCAATCACGAGACTTTATCGTGCTCATCGTTGACTCTATTAACAAAGCTCTTCTTCTCGGAGCTGATGATGCGATCACACAACTTAGAGAGGGGGACTACTAAGCAACTGAACCCCCCGCTCACTTCCTCAACCACCAAAGACGTATTAAGGAGGGGCCACCCAGCTCATTACCAATTCTGAAGTAATCTTTCTTAATTGCCCCCACAAATAAAGAGGACTTCTCATGTAATTAAACTTTCTTTCTATATAACTAAAATTCTATTTCCCTTAATCTGCTTCTGAGTTATGCTTGTTTTATTTAATGTTATTTTTCCATGTGTGCGAGATTGCTTGATGCACTTGAGTGAAGGGTTGTTTTAGACTAATTTTATATACTGAGTGACTTGGAAGTTTTATCATTCAACCTTAAGTGTTAAGACTTCGGATGTTCAACCGAGCCTTTACCTACTCAAGTGCATTTACCTGGTCGGGTGTATAATATAGATTGCTTGAAGACAACCTTCACAAGACGCATGGAATTAAGTCCATCCGGATATAGATTGATCAAACCTTAAGGTTCGGCCAACATATGAGAAAGGTATGACCGACTCTTATGCCAATTGATTACGTGGCATGGACTACGTCTTAGAGATGGTATGTTGGTCCCTTAACGACCGACTAGAGGAGGGTGAATAACCCTGCAATTACAATTGAAATACCTTTCTCTTTCTTTCAGCATTAACTTCGACAACAAAAAATAAATGCAATAACTAAAAGAAATACAAGGTAAAAAGGTTACTTGGTTTGCACAGGGAAGGTTGTTAATTCAAGACAAATGAAGCTCTTTAAGTCAACTCCTTCAACACAAGTTGAAGGCGGAGAAATCTCGTACAAGACGTTGACAGCTTGCGAACAATAAAGAACAAGAAAGAATTAGAGTACAATTAAAGTATTGTTCTAAACTAGGTGAACCAGAACTCTATTTATAGTCTGCTGGTCAAATCTATTCATTGTTGACGTGGCGGACTCCCGACGCCTGGATGGTAATCCGGGTGCCTCCAGTGTGACAAATTCTATCTCTATGTAATGGCTTCGCAATGATGTTGTGTCACGCCCCCAGATGAGTCCTTACCGATAAAATTTCGACAACACTTCCCCTGTACCGGTGACAATATGAAACAATATACGTATACAAATAACATAATAACATATTCAACAACCCACACAGTTGGATATAAACACAACCACGCAGTATAATAAGCTCACACGGCTAAAAATAAACACACAAACACACAGTATAATAACAGTCCACACGGCTGAAAGTAAACGTAACAAAAAATCATAAAATAATACGAATGTAAGACCAACAAAGTCACTAACTAAAATACCTGCAACCACCAGACTAGACTCCAAAATCCACATCGACTTATTGGAAAACAAAATATGCAAAATCAACATATCACCCAAATAGTAACAAAACCAAAAAGAAGACTATCCTAGAGCGTGATGTGGAACTGACAGTCGGGACTCTCCAAGCATCCATAACTCATCTACCTATTACCTGGCGGAAGAAAACCAATTTGCGAGGTGGTGAGTATTGGAACTCAGCGGGTAAGGAAAGATAGTGCATGAACATAACACATAAATAGAGAATGCCAAAAGGAATACAGTCTCATAAGGGAAGTAGCAGATACTAAGATAAAACCATAATAAATGTTCATACTTGAAGCCATATCCTAGGCTAACAATAGAAGGTCAGAAGTAGTACTAATCTGCTACAGTACTGCTCATAACTACAGAGATAAATATGTAAGGTGTATACAAATTTCCAATAAATAAACCAACATCTGAACACCTACAACGAGTGTATATCTCAACATAAGCAAAGATATCAGCATAAGTGAACAACATCAGTAAGCGATGATAGCATAAGCATACCACAACAACACAAGTAAGCAATAACAGCATATGTAAACATCAACAACCAAAGCAAGTATAATAACAGCGTATGCACGGATGGTCACTCCCACCCACCTCTCTGCACCATGACCCCTGTATGGTCGAGAGGCCAGGTCAGTGACAGACTGTACACCACTCCAGCTACCACTCTCTCGAGTGGCCGAGGGGGCAGTTGCATAGTAGCTAACTAGCTACATCCGCGACGGGGATCCCTGCTGCTCGCAACTCCAGCTATCACTACCTATGAGTGACCGAGTGGAAGCACGACAGGACAAGCGGCATCAACTCCAGCTACCACTCTCTCGAGTGGCCGAGGATGCGACCCTGGTCAACGACTCTCTCTACCGCAAGGGAGAATTTGTCGTTGACATGCATGTCATGATATGATGTGTCAAATGCAACAGTCATCATACAAATATAAGCAGAAATTAGTATGCTACATGAAGCCAGCATGCTCAATACGGTACATAAATAAACAACAGTCAACATACCAACATAAGCA
Source organism: Zingiber officinale (assembly GCF_018446385.1). Lineage (NCBI taxonomy): Eukaryota > Viridiplantae > Streptophyta > Magnoliopsida > Zingiberales > Zingiberaceae > Zingiber > Zingiber officinale. Next base: position 60,825,803 of record NC_055999.1, on the reverse strand, counting down.
AAAATTAGGTATGTTACATGAAGCCAGCATGCTCAGTAAGGTGTATAAATAAACAACATTCAAAGCAAGTAAGCATAGTATCTAGTATATGCTAAATATCATGGAAGTCAACAAAAGACTGTATAGACATAGAAACGAGTAGCTCAAAGATCGAGTGGAAGTATCAAACGCAGGAAAAATAACAGAATCAAGGTAAAAGCAGTTTCTATCCAAAGGTAGTTCATGCACTAAGTTCAAAGAACTACAGAATCAAGGTAAGAAGTACCCGCCTTAATACATAGATCGTGTCCAGAAATCCCACGTTGAAACGCTCATCCCGAATCCAAGTCTTGCAATCACATAATATTTTTAGCTAATTTCATCACGCATTAATTAGCTAACTTAAAATCCAAATTCAATTGGTATGCACCTTTATTGAAATGATCATTAACCCTATCCATTCCATAACCCAATTAAACTAAGTTTATTCACGAGTCATCTCTCAAACTCCACCCAAGTTCAATGGTATCACACTAATTAATTTCCCCAACCGATGGGTGCAGTTTACCTCTCAACTACTAAATCTATATACTAAATAAATTTGTAGTTAGACTATCCTCAACTGATCTATTACCAAATTTCATCCATTAGTTTCCCAAACGTACAAATAATCAATGCATCAGAATCTGAATTCTCCCAATTAGCCAAATCATTGATGTAAGTTTAATAAGAAACAAGAATTCATTACCCCACAACTTCTCATGGTGGATGTTCATTGCCCCAGCAGTGGCTCACAACAGCAAGTGGTCGGCGATGGCTCTGAGGTCTAGGGCAGAAACACGAGAGGAAGCTCGGTGCTTACTGGCTAGCCCTTGTAGCGGCCGGTGGGTTGGTTGTGCTGTACCTTGCGAAGAAGCCAGGAGGAGAGGGTGGTTGCAACTCCGACAGTGGCGTCGGGGTCACGGCAGCAACATGTTTTGAAGCCACGAGAGGAGTCATTAGCGAGGAACTGCGGAGGTTAGGGCACGACGAAGAGGGGAAGAGGAGATGGCATGACCAAAGAGGGCGACTTGTAACGTCGCCATTCTGGACTCCACGAAAGGGCGACAATGTCAAAACTAGGGCACGAGGAACAAATTAGAAGCGGCAGATGGTGATGAGACACTCTGGAGGAGAAGACCGCTGTCGGCGGTGAGCTCACAAGCGGTCGGTGCTCCGGCTGTGGTGATCGATGGCGACGCAAAGAAAAGGGCTAGGGCACAGAATAGGTGAGATGGGGAGAGCTAGTCAGTTGGCATCGCGAGGAAGGAGGAGGTGCTGCAGCTTCGAAGTCGCGAGAATGTTACCGGTTGAGGACTTCACCGGCGACAATCGGGTGGGGAGAGAGTGGTCGCGGTAGCGTGAAGAGGAGAGGGGAGGAGGAGATCGGGAATGAGGGAAAAGGGGTAATAGGCGGAGGAAGGCTTAGGGCACGGTTAAAGGAGTAAAGGAATTATAAACTTAGGTATTTTTGATAAAACACTAAATATATCAACTCCCACCTCCGGATATTCCAAACAAATTTTTCTCGAACTCATAAGTGCATCCCTCTAAGTACGTCATACGAGTTCCGAAAAATCACTAAAAATTTTCTAAAAATTCCAATAAGATTATTTCCTCAAATAACCTTATTATTTAATTACTATTTGTTGTTGTATTTTACATGTTGGGATAAGGTCTTATCCACTTCTGGGCACCTAAACTGATTCGAACGCTCGGACCGTTGTTGACGTAGATCAAAAAGTGATCCATGTTGCAATGGACCGAAAAGGGTGCTTCATTGGCGTTGGGGTGGTCCGGGCACCCGGACTAGATGGTCTAAGTGCCCGAACCGTTCAAGTGCCCGAACAGTTCAAGTGCCCAGACCACTCAACCAACTGCTAACTTGTTTGGCATCTTCTCCTATCGCTAGCTTTTTCTCCGGTCGCTTGGATGATCCTCTAGCCTTCTCCTCAAGCAGTCTTCCACTTCGGCTTCTTGTCCCTCATAAGCATCGCGCGCGCGTCCTTCTCGCTCTACCGGTGTACTTTTCCGCAACTTCTTGTCCCTTGAATGCACTGAGCCCTTCGGCTCGATTCCCGTACTTTCTTTTTCGTTCGTCGCGTATTCCGCTCGACTTATTTAATTCCTAAGTTCCTGCACACTCAGACGCAAGGCATAAAAATACACAGAGCCTAACTTAACTTTGTTGACCACATCAAAATCAACATGGGGTACTTGCAATCTCTCACTTTTTGATGTGAATCAACCCAAGTTAAATTAGTGTTAAAGCAAAATAGTAAACTAAATGAATATGCAATTTAGTGCATTTAATTTATGAAGTAAAACACTTGATATAAAAAATTGTACCTCCCTCTACACTTAATCTTATTTCTCCCCCTTTGATCATATTAAAAATAAAGGTAAACATTGAAAATAAATTAGGAAAAAAATTGTAAGGGTTACCTAAATAGTAACTAATTTTTTAAAAAAAATGTGAGAATTATTTTTCAAAAATTTAAATTTTTATGATTTAAAAATTATTTTTAATCTTTGAAAAATTCTCAAAATTTTTGTTACTATTAAACACAATAATTCAGAATAGTATTAAATTTATTCACAAATAAATAAAATTAATATAAGCAATAATAAATTATTTTATATAGAGATGTATTTTTAAAATAGATTTTGAGTTTGAAAAATTTTATAAATTTTTTTGAATATATAAAATAGAAAGTATATATGTATTTTTCAAGAGTATAGGATTTAGCAGAAGAGCTTTCGAGATAAACTCGCCTGTATTTTTCATTAAGTGCAAAGATTCGACATGTTACATTAATGCATTACAAGCATACTCTCAAACCCTATAAGGCTACAAATGATTATCACTCCAAGTTCTTTCCAACTACATCTTAAAGATAATAGGAGTTCGAGGCAAGCTTTTGCACACCGTTGTATGGCGCACCCCACTGTGGCTTCAATTTCTTGACATCTCGGTCAGCTTGATCCTCTTCCAAACCAAGTCACCTACCTGAAAAATCTTGGAATAACCCTTCTATTATAATTTTGTCTCATCCTCTGGTGATACGCCATTAGCCAAGCTGATGTTTTGTGCCTGATTTCTTATATCAAATCAAGCTCCACAAGGCACCTCCTGACATTATCTTTATCATATAGTTGCCTTCGATCGGGCTCCATGCCCACCTCAACTGGGACAACTGCTTCACCACTGTAAATAAGATGAAAAGGGATTATACTTGTTGCTTCTCTTGGGGTAGTGTGGCACACCCACAGTACACTGGGCAATTCCTCGACCTAGCTTCCTCCAACATGATCCAACTTAATTTTCAACTCTCTAATGATTTCTCTATTAGTGACCTCCGCCTGGTCATTACTCTGTGGGTAAGTCATAGATGTAAATGTTGGTCCCTTATAACCGGCAAGAAGGGGTTGAATTTCTTGAGAATAAAAATGAACATTTCTCGACTTATAGCTTGATTAAAACTAACATTTATATAAAAAGAATTAATAAACTAATTAGGAAGAAAGAAGAGGCACACAAGAATTTACTTGATTTGTAATCAGAAGATTGTTGATCCAAGACGTTGAAAAAACTCACTAAAGTCTCCTTCAGGCGGAGAAGTCTCTTACAGCATTGAGAACTCACACAATAGTAGAACAAACAAAGAAATTGATTACAAGTGATGATTTCTAGCTACTGAGATCAGGACTATATTTATACCTCTGATCAAGATGCCTAGAAGGGTTCCAAGCGCCTGGACGTGAATTGAATTTTATCCACATTGTACCGGATCACAACAGGTGGCTTTGCGATAAACTTTCAAGTCCGGGCGCCTGAACCAAGTCTGGGCGCCTGGACCAAAGTCAACTTTTAATTGCCTTTTTGTCCGGGTCTTCCACTCTGGCTCCGCTCGCTTGGGTGATTTCGGTCATCCAGAATAGGGCTCACCCAAATCCATTTTCCGGCCTTCTCGAGCAACCTTCAGCTCTGGCTTCTCGTCCCTCGGAATCGCCGCGCGCTTCCTTCTCGTTCGCCGGCATACTCTTCCGCAACGCCTCATTCGTCGAATGCATCGAGCCCGTCAGCTCTCTCCCATGTCGTCCTTCTAGCTAGCTGTGTCTCTTGCTCGACTTCCTGTGCTCCTAAGCTCTTGCACACTTAGACAAAAGGATCAAATCATAACAGGACCTAACTTGACTTGGTTGATCACATCAAAACTCCCACGAAGTACTTACAATCTCCCCATTTTTGATGTGAGCAACCCTAAGTTAAGTTAGGGTAAACAAAAACCAATTAACAAAAAGATAAAAATTGCAAAAATCCAAATATGCCCCCATAGACTTAATATCTAATTCTCCCCGTTAATCACATTAAAAATGGGGTGTGCCATGAAAATAACTTGAATTAAAATTAAAACTGAGTCTAAGGGATAAAAATAAGATAATTATCATAAAAAAATCATTAAGTTTAAAATTTGAAAATCTGAATTTTTATATTTTTTAAACTATTTTTGAAAAAAAATCTTAAAAATGGGTTTTAAGCTCGAAAAAATCTTAAAAAATTTTATAAGTATATATTATAGCAAGTATCTTTACAGAGAAAATAAATTTTCAAAAAATAATTTTTCTAGAATTTTTAATATTAAAATTTATATTTGGATAAATAATTCATAGAAAATTCACCAACGATTAAAAAAATTTAAAAAATATTTTCATAGATAGAGAAAATGATAATGTTTCACTGAAAGATAAATTTTGCAGAAATTAACTTGGCAAAATAATTTTTTTTAAAAATAGGAGTTTTGTTGAAAAATCCATAGAAAGATAATACAACGGTAAAAAAATTTAAAATATTTTCTATAGATGAATAATGAAATCTTCTTTCTCAGAAAAATTTAGATCAAATTATTTTTTAATAGAAATTATGCAAAAAAAATTATTTAGTCAATTCTAAGTAAGAAAAAAATATTCAATCAATTCATATGTAAGACATGCATAAAAAATTTAATCTAAGCATGATTTTAGAACCTAAAATAGGTTCATTCTTACTAAATTAATTAAAATTTTTTTAGGGATATGTTTTAGTGATAACTTTCTAACTTGGCCCTTATGATATTTAAAATATCAATTTAGTTCTAAATTATTTCTAAAATTTGAAGGAATAAAAGCTAAATATGCAGAATTTTTTAAATTTTGTATTTGTTCTTTTAAATTTTTATTTTCTATTTTTAGTTCATCGAAATCTTCCAATTGACAAAAAGTTGCTAGAGTTCCTTTTAAATCATTATTTTCTTTTAATAATTTTTATTCTCAATTTCTAATTTACAAGAAATTTTAGACAATATTTTTATAAATTTAAATAATTTATCAAGGGGTAGAGTTCGTATCTGACTTACCTCATCGATCTCTTGGTCTAAAGCTCCCCCTGTAGTGTTGCTTCCTTCTGACGATGCTCTCTCTTCATCGATGCTCATTGTGGATGAGCTTGCTTTGTCTTCTTCTTTATGACTTGTCATCAGTGTAAGTCTGGGGTGTGCTTCAATTTTTTACTCTAATGATGTTTCGTCTCACGTTGCTTTTAGATTTCTATGTTTTGTCTGGATCACCTTTTTATTCTTCTTGTTATTCAATTTTGGACAGTTATCTTTAACGTACCCTTCTTCATCACAGTGGTAGCATCTTACTTTTCTTTTCCTTCTTTTACTCTACATTTGATTAAACTTATTAGTTTTAATAAATTTTTTGAACTTTTTTTACCATAAAGACAATTTCATCATCATTGAGAGTCGTTTCAGATTTTGATTCGTTAGTTTTTGCCTTAAGGGCAATATTCTGTGGCGTCTTCATTTTTTAAATATGCATTTCTAGATTCGTGAATTTCAAGTATAGAAAATAATTCTTCTAATGTACTTACTTCTAAATCCTTAGTGATATAATATGCATCTACTAAGGTTGACCATTCAGGAGTCCTAGAAAATGTGTTAAGCGCGTACCTTAGCAAATCTCGATTGGTTACCTTTTTTCGAGATTTATGAGTCTGGTGATGAGTTCCTAGATCCTTGAGTGGAGATGTGCGACAATTTCTCCGTCTTCTAACTGGATGTTGCAGATCTGGTTCCGAAGCAGGTCATGTCTCACGAGTTTAGCTTCGAACGTACCTTCGTGTAGCTCCAGGAACTTCTCCCAAAGTTCATTTGCTGATTTGTATGTATTGATTCTATTGACTTCTTGCGAAGGTAGAACACTTAGTAGATGAAATTCGGCTCGTCCATTGGCTACGAAGTTTGTTTGCTCCTTCTTGGTCCATTGATATTCTTCTTTGTCCTTCGGTGCTATAAGACCATACTTCAAAATTAGTAGGTTTACTATACATGACAATCCAATTTTTTCTACACATGTTAGTAAATTAGATAATTATCATTGCTTAGGTTGGATTTATCTCAACAATTAGATATGCATGCTCAACCAAATAAATTAACTAATAAAAATCTAAACAATAATTTAGAATATAATTCTATAATCTTTAAAATTTCATATTCAAGATTTAGAAAATTAGAAAAACAAATCAATCTTTTGAAAAATAAAATTCATAACAAGAACAGATAATTAAATCATTAAATCTAGACTTTAATTACAAGTCTAAACCAAATCTAAGATATAATCAAGTATCTTTTGATTATGAAATTAATCAATAGACATAATTCAAATAATTTAATTAATTCAAATTTAAAAATTAATAAAAACTTAAATATTAAATACACTCCTTTAAAGAAGGACAATTTGACTAATTTAATTAATTAAAAATTAAATTACAACTTAAATTGACTTTAAAATAAAACTTAAAACTTAAATTTAATTAAAATTAAACTTAAAAATTAAATTAAAACTTATAAATTAAATTTAAATTAAAAATTAAATCTTAAATCTTAAATCTTAAATCTTAAATGAAACTAATCTTAATTATACAAAAATCTTAAAAGAAAAATCAATAATTTAGGGGAGACTCCCGAATAGCTGGCACCTCCAAAACTAACTTACCCGATAGAGTAATCAAAAACTAATCTACCCGGCAAGGTAATTAGGACTAGTTTAAAAAGGGGCAATAGTTTAACTTGACCTACGATACTAGTGAAGTTTTGGATGATAGTACGTTAGGGAAACTATATCTATACATGTCTAGGAAGATATGACTTCGACCTAGTGCATTTGACTTAGTAAAACTAACCGAAGCTACCCCTTACGGATCCTAACTAGTTAGACCAAGGTTTTGTACTAAGTTAAGTGGATAGGATTATTTGAAAAACCTCGAAGGCTTGGTTACTCTAATAATGTCCAAGTAACTCGCCATAGCCTAGAAGTTTATCCAGAAAATGCCTATTTGTTGAGCCCAAAGCTAAACCTGCATTTAACACAAAGTTAAACCAAACACTGAAACTGAATCTAACTCATCTCACAAAAAGTATACGATTCCCTGATTGAAAACCTAGATCGGGTGAGATGACTAAGTACTTCAAATCGAATCGAATCGAACCAAATTGAATCAAATCAAATCAAATCGAACCGAATCAAATCAAATCGAATCGAACCAAATCGAATCGAACCGAACCAAATTAAATTAAATCTAATTAAAATTAAACTAACGCAAATCAAATTAAATTGAAAATTAAATTTCAAAAATTAACATAAATTAAATTTTTTTAAAAAAATTAACTTTAACTAAAAAATTATTTTTAAAAAAAATATTTTAGACTTAAAATTATTTTAAAAATTATCCGAAAAAATTATTTTTTAAATTCTTTTAAAAATAATCTTAAAAATTATTTCAAAAATTATTTTAAAAATTAACTTAAATTTATTTTTTTTTAGAAATTATCTTAAGAATTATTTCATAAATTATTTTAAAAAAATTAGTTTACCCGAAAAATTATTTAAAAAAATTTATTTTAAAATTAACTTAAAAACATATTTTAAAAATCATTTTTTAAAAAAAATATATATCCTAAAAAATATATATCCTAAAAAATATATATCCTAAAAAATATATAGATTAAAAAATATATTTAAAAAAAATTATTTTAAAAGTTAACTGAAAAATATAATTTTAAAAAATTATTTTTAAATTAACTTAAAAATCTATTTAAAAACTATTTTTAATTTAACTTAAAAACTATCTTAAAAATTATTTTAAACTAACTTAATCAAAATTAAAACTAAAATTAAAAATCAAATTTAAAAACAACTTAACTAAAAATTAAATTAAATTAAATTTAAAATTTACTAAATTAAATTAAATTAAACTAATTAATTTATGTTAAACTTAAAACTTAAATTAAGTTAAAAATTAAACTTTAAACTTAAAATAAAAGTTAAAATTAAAATTAAACTTTAAAATTAATGTTAAATTTAAATTAAGTTAAACTTAAATTAAACCCAAAATTAAAGTTAAATTAAAATTAAAATTAAAATTAATTCTAAGTGTATGTTACTTAACTTAAATTTCAATGTAATTTAACAACTTGAAATTAAAAACTTATTTAGTTTACTTAATTCCTAATCTTATTTAAAAAAAATTAATTAAAATTCTTTTAACAGATTAAATAATCTACTAATTTATTAACTTTGTTTTTAAAATAACTTAAATAAATTTAACTTTGAATTAATACTAACTTCAAACTTAATTAATCCTACTTAAATTAAAACAACAAAAATGAAATAAATATTATAACTAAGGATGTCATTAAATTAACTCAACCAATTAATACAAAATTTAAGTTATTTTAATCAAATAAGTATTAGATTGAGTTAATAATAAATTATTTCATTTAACTTAAAACTTAAATGAATAATTATAATAAGGATGTAGAAATACTTATGAAAATAGTATACTAAACATGAGTGTTACTGATCTCAATTTTCTTAACACACTTAGGTAGACAAATATGCTAAAGCCTTGAAATTATGCCCAACCCCTAGTATTGACTTCAGGGGGAGTGTTGACGTCAGGGGGGGTGCTTTTGAGAAATATGTTTACAAAATCTTTTGAAAAAATATTTTTATAAAAATATTTGAAAAATCAATAAATATGAAAATATTTTGAAAAATCTTCTCACACTTTATTTGAAAAATATTCTTAAAATATTTTCAAAACTTTTTTAATCATTTTGAAAACTATTTTACAAATTTATTTAAACAAAAAAAACACTCTATGCTTTTAAAAAATTGTTACGACTTAACATATTTAAAAAAATTATTTTGTTACTTAGTAAACATTTTAAAACTTAGGCTGACAATGTTTTCTTAGAAAGTTTTGGTGCACAATCACTTTTAAATTTTTTAAAAAAAATATTTTGAAAACTCACCTTCAAACTTTGTGTTCTTTTAATTTGGATCATCCCCTAGACACATAGGAAGTTTTACTTATGGTTAATAAGAAGTCCTAAGAATGTGTCAAGGTAAGGGGGATCCCTAATTAAAAGATTAAAAGTCATTTTTGCGAATCTTTAAAACTGAGTTTGAAAAATTATTTTCATAATCTTTTATAAAATACTCTTTGCTTTACAAATTTTTGTGAAACACCTTGTAAAATTTTGAAAATGTGCTATCAAAGAGTTACTTAAACTTTCAAAAGTTGTTAATTGTGAAAATTTACTTAGAAAATTTGTTTAAAATTACTTTTAAAATCTTTAATTCAAAAAAAAAATCTCTTCGACAGTTTTATAAAGTTAAAAAAAAGGTTTACTTAAGTTTTATTTTATGCTTACTTAGAAAGATGTTTTTGCAAACACTATAGAAAGTTTTTTTCGCACATTATTGGTGCAAAACTTAATAGAACCTTAAGTTTATATCCTTTTAATGTGTGCTAAAAGGAGAGAGTGATGTCTTAAGTTAGAAAAAATTATCTAAAACCTCGTCTCAAACTTTTAAAGATCCAAGCCTAACTTAAGAAAATTGTCAAACATAAAAAAAGGAGAGATTGTTGGTGCAATCTACCTCTAGGATTTCGATGTTTGACAATATGACCAAGGGTTGACCCAAACAGGGCTTGATGTTTGGGAGAGAGAAGTCTAGTCCTGACTAGATGACTAGCAAAGGTAAGTTCTAACCAAAGGTTAGGTAAGGTGGAAGTCCCAGTGAGTGAAGTCGGGTCCTAGTGAGTGAAGTTAGGTGGAGGAAGTTCCGGTGAGTGAAGTTGGGCCCTAGTGAGTGAAGTTAGGTGGGGGAAGTCTCGGTGAGTGAAGTCGGTCCCTAGTGAGTGAAACTAGGTGGGGGAAGTCTCGGTGAGTGAAGTCGGGCCCTAGTGAGTGAAGCTAGGTGGGGGAAGTCCCGGTGAGTGAAGTCGGGCCCTAGTGAGTGAAGATATGTGGAGGAAGTCCTGGTGAGTGAAGCCAGACAATGAAAGTTCTAGTGAGTGAAGCTAGACAACCCTAGGGAGGTAACCCTAGGTTTACTGTACTATTTTTATCTACTGTGTTAACTCAGTGTTGCTAGGTAGACGGGTTGACCGGGTAGCTAGCACGAAGTCCAGACGGGTCGATGGGCTGACCGGACGTCTGGCAGGTAAGTAAAGGTAAGTCACTGGAGGGGAGTGACTATGAGGACGCGCTCCCAGGAAGGGAACTTAGGCGCCGATCCAACTTAGAACCATTTCGGAACTCTAAATTAAGATCTTGACTAGATTCCGGTCTCGGCGAGACAGAATCTACTTACTACTTGTTCCTTATATAAATTATGCTAACATTTTGTTTTGCAGGGTTGTATAATTTACATTCCGCCTCGGACTAATGTTTTCTTGCAGGTAGCTGGAAAATGGAGGTCCGGGCGCCCGGAATGCAAACTTTATCCCTATTGCGCGTCGTCACGTGAAGCTCTATGGTTGGTTGGGCTATGTCACACTCCAAGAGCCCGGAAGGGATCCGAGCGCCCGGAGCCTCCTATATAAGGAGGATGCGCCCTAGAGCAAAGAACAATTCAACCACAATGCCTTCCAATGCTTGCTCTGTTGTGTTGTGCTCCTGTTGCGAAGCATCTCCGACAACGTGTTGCCTCTCTTCCTCATTCCATATTGTTGTCGGTATTTCTACTTTAAAAGCATTTGTAATTTCACTTGTAATCACATTTTTCGAAATGCTAGTGGATTGCCCAACGAAAGCACTCGACAAGTGTGGGCCTTGGAGTAGGAGTCGACGAAGGCTCCGAACCAAGTAAAAAATTACTTGTGTTAGCATTGTTCCATTTTCGGTTTTATCTTTCCGATGTGTACTCGATTTTCTACTCGAATTTCTAAATTGCTAATTATCCCCTCTAGCGAATTACTCGATCTAACACTACCTACTGGGATCAGGGTTGTATTTATAATCCTAATCGGGGCGCCTGGAAGGGTTCCAGACACCTAGAAGTGGATAGAATTTTATCCACATCGTACCAGATCACAACAGGTGGCTTTGCGTTAAACTTCTGGTCCGAGCACCGGGACCGAGCTGAACCAGCTCAACCAAGGTGTGAGCCCGGGGCGCCCTGGGTTTGGCCAGTCGGGGCCCCTAGACCCAGTCCGAGCGCCCGGAGTCCGGCGCCCGGACTCCGGGCACCCGGACCAAAGTCAACTTCTGGTGTCTGGGTCTTCCACTCTAGCTACGCTCGCTTGAGTGATTTCGACCATCCGGAATATGGCTCACTCGAACCCATTTTTCGGCCTTATCGAACAACCTTTTGCTTCATCTTCTGGTGCCTCGAAACTACCGCACACTTCCTTCTCATCCGCAAGGTTACTCTTCCGCAGCGCCTCATCCCTTGTACGCACTTGTTGGTTGCTACTCGAAAAACCTATAGGTTCCACTGTACAAAAATTTTGTACAAAGGTCTGAACCTTTTCCTAGCTACCATGTGTTCTTTTAAATTAAATTTTGGATCGCCTGTGGAACTTAACACGTTTGATCCAAAACTTAATCTATTTGTTCTTTTAGGTTTTGACTTGGATCTCCTGCGGAACTTAACACGTTCGACCCAAGTCTCCTTAAGTTATTAATTCCATTAAATATTAATTTCCATAATTGGTTCCCAGTACTGACGTGGCGAGGCACATGACCTTCTTGGATATGGGAGCAACCACCACCGACTAGACAAAACCTTTTATAGAAATCTAATATTTAATTTCCTAAAATAATTTTAGGTTAACCGAAGAGAACAATCAAATCACAAGGAAAAGAAAAAACAAAAGAACACAACATCGAAAAACATATTCGAAATTCTAGAACGTAAGCCTCTTGTATTTGGTATTATTTCCATAAATAACTAGTATGATGCGGAAAGAAAAATTACTAGTTATACCTTGTAGAAAAACCTCTTGATCTTCTACCGTATTCCTCTTCTAACCTCGGACGTTGTGTGGACAACGATCTTCTGAGATGAGAAACCACCAACCACCTTCTTCTCCTCCTAGCTAGGTTCGGCCAATAAAGAAGCTTTACCAAGGAAGAAAATCAAAACACCAACCAAGCTCCAAGAGATGCTAGCTTCCTCTCCTTCTTCTTCTTCTTCTCCAAGTAGTATCCGGCCACCACAAGAGCTCCAAGGAAAGAGAGGGGTTCAGCCACCACAAGAGGAAGAGAGGGAAAGGATGGCCGACCACACCAAAGAACAAAAGAGGGAGAGAAAATAATAGAGGTTTTGTCTCATTAAGGCACCCTCACCCCTTCTTTTATATTCCTTGGCCTAGGCAAATTAGGAAATTTAATTACAATAAAATTTCCTTAATTTCCTTGACATGATTTAATTGAGAAAAATAAAATAAAATTTCCCCAATTAAATTCAAGTGGCCGGCCACATCATGAAGAACAAATTGGACAAGTTTCAATCAACAATTAAAACTTCCTAATTTGTTTCCGGAAATTTTAAAAAATAAAATTTCTCTTCAAAAATCTCTTTATGGTTGATAAAAGGAAATTTCTATAATTTTAATTTTATCAACATGTGAATAATTTTAAAGAGAAAATAAAATATCTCACCAATCTACAAATAAGGAAAGAGATCTAATCTCTTTCTTTAATCTTTTGTAGATCTTTTATAAGAGAGATATTTTAATTTAAATTCTCTTTAATAAATTATTTCTTCCACATAATAAAAATTAAAATTAAAATTCCTTTTTAATTTAATTTGGCCGGCCCCCACTAGCTTGGGTTCAAGCTAGGCCACTACCTAGGCCGGCCCTAGCTTGGTTCCCAAGCTAGCTTGGCCGGCCCCCTATTGGTGGGTATAGAAGGTGGGTATAGGTGGGTATAGTACTCTATAAATAAGAGGCTACGATAGGGACCGAGAGGAGGAATTGGTTTTGGTCTCCCGATAAAATTAAGCATCCCGTGTTCGCCCCGAACACACAACTTAATTTTATCAATAATAATTCATTCCACTAGAGAACTATTATTGAACTACCGCACCAATCCCAAATTACATTTTTGGGCTCCTTCTTATTATGAGCGTGTTAGTCTCCCTGTGTTTAAGATATCGAATGTCCACTAATTAAGTGAGTTACTGACAACTCATTTAATTAATATCTAAGTCCAAGAGTAGTACCCTCATCGTCATGTCGGACTAAGTCCACCTGCAGGGTTTAACATGACAATCCTTATGAGCTCCTCTTGGGGACATTATCAACCTAGTATCTCTAGGACACAGTTTCCTTCTATAATCAACAACACACACTATAAGTGATATCATTTCCCAACTTATCGAGCTTATTGATTCATCAAACTAAATCTCACCCATTGATAAATTAAAGAAATAAATATCAAATATATATGCTTGTTATTATATTAGGATTAAGAGCACACACTTCCATAATAACTGAGGTTTTTGTTCCTTTATAAAGTCAGTATAAAAGAAACGACCTCAAATGGTCCTACTCAATATACTCTAAGTGTACTAGTGTAATTATACAGTCAAGATAAACTGATACCTAATTACACTACGACCTTCTAATGATTTATTCCTTTCCATTTTGGTCGTGAGCTACTGTTTATAATTTATAAGGTACTGATAACATTATCTTCTGCATGTGACACTACATGCTATGTTATCTACAATATAAATTAATTGAACAACTACAAACAAATGTAGATAATTTGACCAAATGTGAATCTTTATTCAAAACAAATGTTTACAAAAGCTTAGGCTTTTAGTATACACTCCAACAATCTCCCACTTATACTAATGACTAAGCTGCCATATCTTCTACCATACATCTGATTCTCATTCCTTCCACATGCCGATCGAAAGCTTTCGGGGCCTTAGTGAAAGGATCTGCCAGGTTATCTGCTGATGCAATCTTGGCGATGACAACTTCTCCTCGCTTCACGATATCTCGTATCAGGTGGTACTTGCGCTCTATATGTTTACTTGCCTTATGAGCTCGTGGTTCCTTCGAGTTTGCAACTGCACCGCTATTATCACAATAAATTGTGATGATTTTGGGCAAACCAGGAATCACATCTAAGTCCATTAGAAAGTTCCTGAGCCATACTGTTTCTTTAGCTGCCTCAGAGGCTGCTACATACTCAGCTTCCATGGTTGAGTCCAAAACGCATTTCTGCTTAACACTCCTCCATGAAATGGCTCCACCTCCTAAAGTAAACACATAGTCGATGTAGACTTCATCATATCCCTATCTCGACAGGAAATGCGCTATGTGGGCGAGTGAAAAAATAGCAGCAAAATTCTAGGGAGCCTCAGGTACTAATATATGCTAACTCACCCTCCTGTCCCTCAATATCTACGACTGTAATTGTAGATGAGATTGTCCAGGTCTCGTACACAGATTGCATACATTAGGCTTCCTACACCAAGCATAAGGAACTGCTTTCATGTCCTCTATCTCTTTCGATGTCTTTGGAGACATCTCTTTAGATAGAGCTACTCCATGTCTAAAAGGTAAGAAACCTTTCTTGGAATCCTGCATGCTAAAACGAGCAAGGATTGTATCTATATATGAAGCTTGGGACAGACACAACATTCTTTTCTTACGATCCCTTATAACTTTGATCCCAAGAATGTGTGCACAATCTCCTAAGTCCTTCATATCAAATTGTTTGGACAACCATACCCTTACGTCTGATAATACATTGACATTGTTGCCAATTAACAAAATATCATCTACGTATTGTACAAGAAATACCACCACGTTTCCGTTACACTTCTTATATACACAAGACTCATCCGGACTTTGAATAAATCCATATGACTGGATTACTTCATTAAAACGGATGTTCCAAGATCTTGAAGCTTGCTTTAGTCCATAAATGGACCGATTGAGCTTGCACACTAGATGCTCTTTGCCTTTTTCAATGAACCCTTCTGGTTGCTTCATATGGATGTTCTCTTCAAGACTTCCATTAAGGAAAGCTGTCTTGACATCCATTTGCCAAATCTCATAATCCATATGAGCAGCAATGGATAAGAGTATCCGGATAGACTTAAGCATGGCCACCGGTGAAAAGGTCTCCTCATAATCGATTCCCTCTTTCTGAGTGTACCCTTTCGCAACAAGCCTAGCTTTGAAGGTTTCTACCTTCCCGTCTATCCCTCTTTTCCTTTTGTAGATCCACTTGCATCCAACGGCTTTTACACCATCAGGTGGTTCTACAAGCTCCCAGACCTTATTAGAGTACATAGACTCTATTTCAGAATTCATTGCCTTTTGCCAAGATGCTGCATCTATATCTTGGAGTGCTTCGTCATATGTTCGTGGATCAGGTTCATGTTTACCCGGGATCAAGTTCGAAGACTCTCCCAAAAACATGAATCTCTCAGGTTGCCTTACAACCCTCCCACTACGACGAGGCATTGTCTGTGGTTGTGTATCATGTGTGACACGTGTTGCAGTCTCTTGTGGTACTTCATCTTGTACTATTGGTACTGAAGTAGACGTGTCCTCTCTTAGTTCTTCTAAAACAACTTTACTACTGGGCTTGTGATCCATTATATAGTCTTCTTCTAAAAACTGGGCATTGGTGCTAACAATGACCTTCTGGTCTTTAGGACTATAAAATAAACCACCTTTCGTTCCTTTGGGATATCCTACAAACACGCGAACTTCTGTACGAGATTCTAACTTATCAGCATCTGGTTTCAGCACATGTGCTGGACTACCCCAAATCCGAATATGTCTTAGACTGAGTTTTCGCCCATTCCACAATTCTATGGGAGTAGAAGAAACTGATTTAGAAGGTACTAAGTTCAGAACATACACTGCTGTTTCCAGAGCATATCCCCAAAACGAATTTGGTAATTCTGAATAACTCATCATCGATCTAACCATCTCCATAAGAGTCCTATTCCTTCGTTCTGCTACACCATTCTGTTGTTCCAGTGCGGATAATTGGGATTGAATCCCACCTTCGATAAGTAATTCCTAAACTCTCCTAAGAGGTATTCTCCACCACGATCAGATCGTAGTGTCTTGATACTTTTACCTAATCGCTTCTCCACATCAGCTTGTATTCTTTGAACTTATCAAAGCACTTGGACGACGCATTAGGTAAATATATCCGTATCTTGAATAATCGTCTATGAAAGAGACAAAATATTCAAAACCTCCTTTTGCTTGGATGACATAGGACCACACAAATCGAGTGAACCAATTCTAACACTTCTTTGGCTCTATACCCTTGGCCTTGAACGGCCTCTTGGTCATTTTTCCTTCTAAGCGGATTCACAAGTTGGAAAATTTTTCAACTCTAATGAACTCAAAGTCCATCGGCTATAAGCCTCGAATCCTACTTAAGTTAATATGACCAAGCCTTAGATGCCAAAGATATGCTTGGTTCATTTCAAGGATCTTTTCTCTTATTAGAATTAGAAGATGAGTTATAAATTTCCATGTTATGCTTTGTGGAAGAAATTGGATTTAAAGTATACAAATTGCCAACTAATGCACCGAACATATAATCACTTTATTTCTTTTAATAACTACATCGTTACTAAAGGAAACTGAATATCCATCTAAAAGCAGTTTAGAAACTGAAATTAAATTCTTTCTAAAACTACATAAAGACAATTTCTTAAAATCAAATTTCTATTTCTACTAAAAGATAAGTAGACGTCTCCCAGCAACTGCCACTTTAGTAGCATTGCCCATGTAGACTGTAATCTCTCATTCAGATAGTCGTCGGGTTTCTGGAACCCAGGGAATTGCAGACATGATCGGTGGCCCGTATCTACACACCAGGTCTGGTGGATAACACCGCTAAACATGTTTCAACAACTAGATCATGAGATATACCTTTGTTTTGGTTCCTACGAGGACATTCCGCCTTCCATGCCCGCTTGCAGATGAAGCACTTGCCCTTGGGCTTCTTCACTCCAGCTTTAAATCCCGTACTCGAGATTTATTCACTTTCTTTGCAAGCCACTTGTTTCTTCTTCTTCTTTCCTTCGGTTTAGAAGTAGAACCATTTTCAAAGATAGTGAATTTGAGAATTGTGGCGAAATAATCCTTCTGCGCTTGAAGTTCAGTAGTTTCCCTAATGAATAAATCCTTTTATTCATATTATAGTTCAAAGTGAACCGCTCAAAACTTCTACGTAGCGTTGGAGGATCATATCGATCCGGGTTTCCCCATCAATTTCTCCTCCAAGGATCAGTATCTCGCTCGGATAAACCATCATCTTTAGGATATGATCCCTTACAGAGTACCCTCTTGCATGGTGGTCATTATCTTTCTCATAGCTTCTTGTCTAGAAGCCCTATCTTGATGACCAAAGAGTTCCTTGAGATTGTTCATAATATCATAAGCTATTGGTAAATCTTGATTGATGTTGCAATACATTTGACATTGAAGCCAAAATGTAACACCGTCATCTCATCCGCCTTTACCCATCTCTTATGATATTCAATCTCCTCTTGGGTAGATTCACCATGGGTGCATCAGGACAAGGTTCAGTCAAGATAAATTTATAGCTTTCAGCAGTAACAATGTTCGTGTTCCTTTTCCAATCTATGTAATTAGGTCCAGAAAGTCTATTTTGTTGAAGTATGATGGACATGGGTTGAAAGTCATCCTAAGAATCACAAATAACTTTTGGTCGAACTCTAAATTTAGAATAATATTGATTCCTCAAACAATACTATTTTAAATTAACCAACACCTCATAACACCGTGAATTTTGTATGTCACGTTAGTGTGGACGTATACAAATTCAACATTTGTAAAAGGAGGGTTTTAACCCATTAATTTTATTATCTTGTCAACCTAACTTTTGACAAATAAAATTAATAGTTGGTATTATTTGGTCACACAAATAATAGCAATGACTCCGATGGGAGGATACTATTAGATGTGTCTAAGTGTATACCATTACTTGACACTAAGTCCATTAATAAGATTATGCCCCTTCCGTTGGGGAAGATCACACGCTCTTAATTAACTTCCTATAGTCATCCAAAATGGAAGTCTGCTTCTAGTGATCCGCAAACAAGCTCATCCGCTATGGAGGAAGGCACTCGAGCCAACGCAAGCTTGTTTGCATCACTTACAAACCAAGAATGGAGACCATGGGATTTACTTAAAATCCTCTCCCACTTAGTTATTTATAAATGAGAAATTTTAACTATGCTAGCCTACTAAACTTGTAAACTAACATGCACACATAGCACAATATAAAAGCAATAAATAGAAAATCTAATTTTCAACTATTATGGCTTTTATCTCTAGTTGTCTTCCGTGTGTTGTCATCCCAAGCTGCTGCCATATTTGGCCACCGCTACCGAGCTGTCGCATCCATCTTGCTCCTTGTTCCACTGCGCCTCTGGTCCTTAGAAGGTTCCACGCTTTGCAAGATTCGATCCATGACATACATAGAATTTTACATTTTTTGATCCTATATTCCATAAAAGGAATGTACATGTATCTAGATCAAAAATAAAATCCTAATAAAACTAAATACAGCTCCTGCTGTATTTTAATACAATCATGCACACACATATAAATGCCCTTGACATGTCCAAGGGTCCAATCACACACATAATAACTAAAATCCATAATAGTTGGATCCTACATCCACAAAGTTAGCACATCCTACTATTAACCTGCCTAAATTATGTATGACATGCGCATAATTAACCTAATACCAAATACACAGAGGCAAAACCCTAGCTCTGATACCAATTGTTGGTTGCTACTCGGAAAACCTATAGGTTCCACTGTACAAAAATTTTGTACAAAGGTCTGAACCTTTTCCTAGCTACCATGTGTTCTTTTAAATTAAATTTTGGATCGCCTGTGGAACTTAACACGTTTGATCCAAAACTTAATCTATTTGTTCTTTTAGGTTTTGACTTGGATCTCCTGTGGAACTTAACACGTTCAACCCAAGTCTCCTTAAGTTATTAATTCCATTAAATATTAATTTCCATAATTGGTTCCCAGTACTGACGTGGCGAGGCACATGTCCTTCTTGGATATGGGAGCAACCACCACCGACTAGACAAAACCTTTTATAGAAATCTAATATTTAATTTCCTAAAATAACTTTAGGTTAACCGAAGAGAACAATCAAATCATAAGGAAAAGAAAAAATAAAAGAACACAACATCGAAAAACATATTCGAAATTCTAGAACGTAAGCCTCTTGTATTTGGTATTATTTCCATAAATAACTAGTATGATGCGGAAAGAAAAATTACTAGTTATACCTTGTAGAAAAACCTCTTGATCTTCTACCGTATTCCTCTTCTAACCTCGGACGTTGTGTGGACAACGATCTTCCGAGATGAGAAACCACCAACCACCTTCTTCTCCTCCTAGCTAGGTTCGGCCAATAAAGAAGTTTTACCAAGGAAGAAAATCAAAACACCAACCAAGCTCCAAGAAATGCTAGCTTCCTCTCCTTCTTCTTCTTCTTCTCCAAGTAGTATCCGGCCACCACAAGAGCTCCAAGGAAAGAGAGGGGTTCGGCCACCACAAGAGGAAGAGAGGGAAAGGATGGCCGGCCACACCAAAGAACAAAAGTGGGAGAGAAAATAATAGAGGTTGTGTCTCATGAAGGCACCCTCACCCCTTCTTTTATATTCCTTGGCCTAGGCAAATTAGGAAATTTAATTACAATAAAATTTCCTTAATTTCCTTGACATGATTTAATTGAGAAAAATAAAATAAAATTTCCCTAATTAAATTCAAGTGGCCGGCCACATCATGAAGAACAAATTGGACAAGTTTCAATCAACAATTAAAACTTCCTAATTTATTTCCGGAAATTTTAAAAAATAAAATTTCTCTTCAAAAATCTCTTCATGGTTGATAAAAGGAAATTTCTATAATTTTAATTTTATCAACATGTGAATAATTTTAAAGAGAAAATAAAATATCTCACCAATCTACAAATAAGGAAAGAGATCTAATCTCTTTCTTTAATCTTTTGTAGATCTTTTATAAGAGAGATATTTTAATTTAAATTCTCTTTAATAAATTATTTCTTCCACATAATAAAAATTAAAATTAAAATTAAAATTCCTTTTTAATTTAATTTGGCCGGCCCCCACTAGCTTGGGTTCAAGCTAGGGTCGGCCACCCTAAACCATACTTAGGCCGGCCCTAGCTTGGTTCCCAAGCTAGCTTGGCCGGCCCCCTATTGGTGGGTATAGAAGGTGGGTATAGGTGGGTATAGTACTCTATAAATAAGAGGCTACGATAGGGACCGAGAGGAGGAATTGGTTTTGGTCTCCCGATAAAATTAAGCATCCTGTGTTCGCCCCGAACACACAACTTAATTTTATCAATAATAATTCATTCCACTAGAGAACTATTATTGAACTACCGTACCAATCCCAAATTACATTTTTGGGATCCTTCTTATTATGAGCGTGTTAGTCTCCCTGTGTTTAAGATATCGAATGTCCACTAATTAAGTGAGTTACTGACAACTCATTTAATTAATATCTAAGTCCAAGAGTAGTACCACTCAACCTTATCGTCATGTCAGACTAAGTCCACCTGCAGGGTTTAACATGACAATCCTTATGAGCTCCTCTTGGGGACATTATCAACCTAGTATCTCTAGGACACAGTTTCCTTCTATAATCAACAACACACACTATAAGTGATATCATTTCCCAACTTATCGGGCTTATTGATTCATCAAACTAAATCTCACCCATTGATAAATTAAAGAAATAAATATCAAATATATATGCTTGTTATTATATTAGGATTAAGAGCACACTTCCATAATAACTGAGGTTTTTGTTCTTTTATAAAGTCAGTATAAAAGAAACGACCTCAAATGGTCCTACTCAATACACTCTAAGTGTACTAGTGTAATTATACAGTCAAGATAAACTGATACCTAATTACACTACGACCTTCTAATGATTTATTCCTTTCCATTTTGGTCGTGAGCTACTGTTTATAATTTATAAGGTACTGATAACATTATCTTCTGCATGTGACACCACATGCTATGTTATCTACAATATAAATTAATTGAACAACTACAAACAAATATAGATAATTTGACCAAATGTGATTCTTTATTCAAAACAAATGTTTACAAAAGCTTAGGCTTTCAGTATACACTCCAACAGCACTAAACTCATTGACTCTCTCCCACGCCGTCCTTCTCACTAGCTGTGTCCTTTGCTCGACTTCCTGTGCTCCTAAGCTTTTGCAGACTTAGACACACGGATCAAACCACAACAGGACCTAACTTGACTTGATTGATCACATCAAAACTCCCACGGGGTACTTACAGTAAAGACCTACAAGATGACATAGCTTAAGTACCATTCTTTAATTCTTCAGCCCTGAAATTGTCTTCCATTATCTGAGATGAGGTTGTGTGGAATTTTGAACCAACAAATAATGTGTTGCTAGAGGAATTTGATGACCATTTGTTTGGTTATCTTAATCAGCGGCTCGGTCTCCACTCACTTGGAAAAATAATCCACTGCTACCAATAAGAATTTTTTCTAGGCGGGTGTCACAGGAAAGGGTCCTATGATGTCCATGCCCCACTAATTGAACGGGCAGGAGATAATCAAGATCTTCAATAACTCCGTGGCGCGATGTGGAATATTATGGTGCTTTTGACATGACAAGCAAGTTGTCACCAATTGGATAGTGTCAGCCTACAGCGTGGGCTAAAAGTATCTGGTCAGTAATATCTTCCGGGCGAGTGACCGACTACCTACATGGTTTCCGTAAAAATCTTGATGCACTTCTTACAAAATATACTGCACATCCTCGGGACTGATACACTTGAGCAATGGTTGAGAGAAAGCTCGTTTGTAGAGATTATCCCTGATTAAAGTGAATCGACTCACTCTTTTCTTGATCATACATGCTTGCTCCCGATCGACGGGCAGGATGCCCTGCTGAAGAAATGTAATTAATAACGTTCTCTAGTCAGTCTGAAGTTTCAGCTCGGCCTGCCTTTCGATGTGAGTTACCAGCAACGTCTGTTCCACGAGTTTGTCCAAGGTTTATGGAACTATAGTAGAGGTCAATTTGGTTAGATTATCTGCCATTTGATTTTTTGATTGAAAAATCTTTTGTATTATTACCTCCCGAAACTCGGCCTTCAATTTGTTGAATGCTTCTACATAGAGTTTGGGTCACTCATTGTTAATCTCAAAGTTGCCTAATAATTGCTAAGTAGTTAATTAGGAATCTGAATAGATTAAAACCTGGAATGCCTCCACATACCAGGCGGCCTGTAGGCCAGCTATCAGTGCTAAATATTCAGTTTCATAGTTGGTTGCTCGTTAGTTTAGCTGGATAGACAATTCCATTATATCCTCCCTTGGTGATATCATAAGAATTCCTATCGAACTATCCTGCCGAGTAGATGATCCATCCACATATATCTTCCAGATTTCTTTTGACTCAAGGCTTTGTATTTCTGTTATAAAATCAGCTAAGGCCTGAGCTTTGATGGTCGCTCTGGGTTGATACTGTATATCATACTCAGTAAGCTTTGTGGTCCACTTAATCAACCTCTCTAAAGTCTCTGGATCGATAAACACTCAGCTAAAGGTGCTATTGGTTAGTATGATGATCACGTAAAATAAAAAATAAAGGCATAATCTCCAAATAGCTAAAACAATCCATACGCCAACTTCTCGAGTATGGTGTAGCAACACTAGGCACATTTTAATAAATAACTTAAAAAATATACAGGTTGGTGATCTTTCCTCTCTTGTCTTACTAATATCGATCGACTACATGCTCATTAGCAGACAAATAAACCCATAAAGACTTGCCCACTACTGGTTGAACAAGTATGGACAGGGAGGACAGATAACTTTTTAACTCTTCGAATACTTTATCGCAGTCTGCATCCCATTAGAATTTGATTGCCCAGTGAAATATCTTGAAGAAAGACAATGTAGTGTTCGAAACCCATATGTTTTAATTAAGAATATTTTTATTTAAGTAATTTAGATTTAATTCCAATTGATTTAATTTAAATGGACAGTTTTACTTAAATATGTATAAAATTTGTATTACTTGAATATGTATAAGATTTATTTTCTCTGTATAGGTTTAAAAATTCATATATATATAATTTATATACCAAAGAGATATAAAGTTTTATGTAGCATAAAAAAGGGGGAGCTTAGTAAAAAATTTATTACTAGGGGATAGAATCCGAAGTTTGAAAAGAGCAAGGTGTATAAAAATTTTTATAAAAAATTTTATGTCAAAAATTTAAAGGAAAAGAGGGATTTGGCAACCAACATATATACCTTAGAAAGAAAAAAAACCTTGCTCCTATTTGTTTCATTCAACCACCTCCCCCAAGCTCCTAGTCTCCACCTTCTTTAAAATCCCGCAAGTCCTAAAGCCTCCCACCTTCACCTAAAGACTGTCGGTTCTAAGCTCTAAAAGGAAGAGGAGAGGAAGGAGATTGGTAGCAAGGATTTGGAAATCATGTTCTCTACTTTGCTTGATGCTATAATTAGTTTCTATAACTTGTGGAATTCGGGTTCTATAGATTCTTATGTTCTTTTCTATGTTTTTTAGAAGATGATATCATGGTTTATGTTCCTTTCTCATTTCTACTTGGGAGTTATAGAATTGTTTATGCTCCCATTGATTTTAGAACTTGTAGGTTTTGGATTCTATAGGAGTTGTTTCGATCACTGTTTTAGGGATTAATCATTTAGATGTTGTACTACATTTTTGTTCTATCTTTCTAGTTATTTTTTCCTTAGAAGATAGAAAACTATTTTATGTTCAATTTGATTTGTAGAACTTGTAAGTTTTAGATTTTATAGGGGTAGATTGGATCACTGTTGATCATGTTCGAAAATCACGGAGATAGTAAATTGGGGATGTGGCTACCGCATTGACTGGATGTAGACTCCGCTCTCTTCTGCAACATAGAAAATGTTAGTGTTGAGCCAAAAAAAGGGGTCTCCAGCATTGGCCCTCCGACGCTCAAGTCAGTCACCGGAAAGAGGAAAAAGGTGGAGCAACAGTAGACACAAGCGTGAATAGAGAATAATGCGTTACTTCGCTGGTGCACGGACCCCCTTTATATAGTGCCTAGGTATGCAACACTTCTCTCACGACGTGGGCACGTTCTCCAATTGATCTTGGACATGTTCTCTGCATTGTCTTATGAAAGGACGTGTTAGGAAAGTTCCTTTAACACCATACCTTAACAGGACATGCATATCCCTGACAAGACAGTAGAAGCTTCCCTCGTACGATACGTCCGTTGACCATATCTTGTGTCAGGCGCTATCTCACCGAAGGATTCGCTAGTGATCCATCTGCTAGGCCGAGTGGGATAGCCGCTCGGCTGAGTACTCCTCCACTCGGCCGGACTCGATTGCTCCTCCGTATGGTGACAGGTCTCGATAGTATGTTTTCGCCCGACCGGACTAACGCTCTGGTCATACACACACTCCTTTGCTTTGTGATGACCGTATGATGATCTTGGCTGATCGGGCGCTTCGCTTAGACTAGCCCTTTGCTGATCGGGCAATACATGCCCGATCGGCCACTGCTAGAGAGATCCACTTGGCCCCTCAACGTCTTGTTCTTTGTCATTGACCTCCTTGACTTTGACCTCCACGTGGACTGCTACCTTTGCTGTTTGACCCACACTTAGTGGACCCTCATTTATCACCGCATCAACTGTTTGTAGGGGTTATTCATTTGGATGTTACACTACATTTTATTCTGTTTCTAGTTATTTTCCCTTAGAAGATAGAAAACCTTTTGATACTCAATTTGATTTGTCGAACTTGTAAGTTGCAGATTTTATAGGGGTAGATTTGATCACTGTTTTTAGGGAGTTATTCATCATGATATTGCACTACAATTTACTTCATGTTTTAATATTTATTTACCCTTAGAAGTTAGAGATGCTCACATGGATTTGTAGAACTTGTATGTTTCAGATTTTATAAGAGCTAGTTTTAATCTCTGAATTTTTAGGGGGTTTATAATCATGTTTTTTTTCCTGTACAATGATGTTTAGGTTCTTCTATTTGTTTCCAATTAGTAGTTAGCAATTTTCTTGTTGTTGCAAATGATTGAATAAGTTGTATAATGGGATTAGGAGGAAGTTAGTTTACTCACTACATTAGGGAGTATAATTTGTTATGTCTTTACCATCATACTAGCCTCTTATACATGTAGACAACTAGAGGTTAGTTAATATCATGTTGCTCTTAGTTGTGTGCATGAATTTTATATTTTGGTTATTTTAGGAACATGTATATTTGTTGATCCTATCTGAAGGGTATGAGATAGTGCGCTGGCTCTGATGGGCGTTGGTTGAAGAATAATGAGCTTCTCAAGATCTGAAGAAACTCCTCAATGATCCTGCACATAATCAGACGAGCCAACAAAGCGTTAGTGACCCAAGACCGGGGTGAGAATCCCTAGCTAGGCCCTCCAATGCTCAAGTCAGTCTCCTCTCTTGAAAGTGGAAGAAGAACAATAGCGAAAGTGCAAGAAAGTAGGACTTCAGATGCAAATGTTTACGTATCTTGCTAGCGGAGAGGATTTCCTTTTTTATACCACCTCACATAACCTCCGCGATTGTGAGGTGGCCCCCAATTTGTTAAAATTTGTTAGGTGATGGAAGAAAATACAACCTGGGTGTTTCATGATAATTCTGAGGAATATTTTTTCTATGCACAGATATACCTCTTTTGTCATTTATACTCTGCACCATTACTGAAGTTGTTAAAGGAGAACGCTATTATAATTAACTCATTAGTGGGAAACCAATTAGCTTTTACAGGAGATTTTAAGGGAATATTCCTCGATAATTATGACAGGATGTCAAAATATTGTCTATTGTTTGCCTACTGAATATATCTCGATCAGTCATTGAGCCGACCTGATATTTAGAATGGCTTCTACTGAAGGCATCTCGGCCAATCATTAAGTCGGTCATATGTAAGTTATATGATAGACAGCCTGCTACAAATATATTTAAAGCTTCATATGACACTATCTTGCATTTACACCTGGACAACCTGAAATCCGATTAACATATGAAAGTTATTGATACTGAGAACCTTAATCATGGTCGGCACACATGGAGAACTTTATGTTCGATTAGCCTTTGCCTAACAAATCGTATGTTAAGAGTTATATATAAGGCTAAGTGCTTTTATTCTTGCTGAGGCTTTGCCCGGTCGAGCGCACATAGAGAGTCATACGTTCGATCAGCCTTCACCCAACCAATCGTATATTGAGAGTTATATATAAGGCTAAGTGTCTTTATACTCACCCGGGCCAAGGTGTTTTGATGTGATCAAACAAGCTAAGTTAGGTCCTGCGTTTGTTTAACCCTTGTGTCTAAGTGTGCAGGAGCTTAGGAACACAGGAAGTCGAGCGGAAGACGTGGCTAGCGAGAAGGACGGCACGGGAGAGAGCCGACAGGCTCGGTGCGTCTGAGGGACGAGGTGTCCGCGGAAGAGTACACCGGTGGACGAGAAGAGCGTGCGCGGCGCTCGAGGGACGAGAAACCGGGAAGGAAGGCTGCTCGAGGAGAAGGCCGAAACATGGGTTCGGGTGAGCCCTATTCTGGAAGGCCGAGATCACCCAAGCTAGCGGAGCCGGAGCGAACAGACCCGGACCGAGACTGTGACTTGACGGAGAAGTGATCCCGGACAAAAAGTCAACTTCAGTTGACTTTTTGCTCCGGTGGTTCCGGGCGCCCGGAGCTGTCCGGGGCGCCCGGAATGCTTCCGAGCGCCCGCAGCATGATTTTGACCAGGATCGCGAGTTTCGCAATCTGACCGTTGGGGGATAAAGTTTATCCCCCCGGGGGCGCCCGGAACCCTTCCAGGCGCCCGGACCAAGACTATAAATATAGCCTTGGTCCAGAAGCAATAATCAATCAAGAAAAACTACTTGTAATCCAGTGCTTTCATTTGTGTTATTTATTTCTGTGCTTTCAACGCTGTAAGAGGCTACTCCGCCCAGAGGAGAATCAATTAGTGCGCCGTCTTTGCCTTGGATTAGCAATCCTCTGATTGCAAACCAAGTAATTCCTCTGTGTCTATTTTCGGTCTTAATTAGTCTCTGCCTTTTTAATTACAAGTTCTTTTAAGTTAGTTGAATATCCGAGAAGGGTTTTTGGTTTTATTTTGTAGGGCAATTCACCCCTCCCCTCTTGCCGGCCTCCAAAGGGACCTACAAGTGGTATCAGAGCAAGGCGCTTCAGGAGGACTAACCGCCGATCGAAGCAACAAGATGGCCGGACCAAGCATCGTCCCACCAAAATTCGAGGGGAACTTCGCAGACTGGAAGCGTCGTATGGAGGTATTCCTAAAAACAGATTTTGAAATTCGATTTATTATGAAATATGGTTTTGTAGCTCCAATAGATAAAGATGGAAAAGAAAAAGAAGAGAGCGATTGGACAAAGAAGGAGCAGAATGAGTCGGTAGCAAACAGCCGTGCGGAACATCACCTGCTGAGCGTGTTACCGCCTCAAGAGGTCAACCGCATCGGAAACTATTTATCTGCTAAAGAACTTTGGGAGAAGTTCTTGGAACTCCACGAAGGCACGTCCGAAGCAAAGCTCGCTAGAAGGGACATCCTCCGCAACAAACTGATGAACATCCGTCTGGAGAAAGGTGAGAAAGTAGCCGGTTTACACGCAAAGGTAAAAGAACTAGTTACTGGTCTCGAGAACCTCGGTGAAACGATAACAAACCGGGACACTATACGCTACGCGCTCAACGCGTTTCCAAGAACTCCGGAATGGACATCAATCGTCGACGCCTACTACATCTCAAAAGACCTGGAGGTAAGCACTTTAGAAGAGTTATTTTCTACTCTTGAATTGCATGAAACCAGGTATGCAGGAACGACAAAGGATACAACCCAGACTATGGCGCTAAACGTAACCCAGAAGGATGAACTCGAGTCAGACTCCGAAGACGATCAAGAAGCATACATGGTAAGAAATTTTAAAAAGTTTTTTAGATCTAATAAATTTAAAATGCAGAATAAAAGGAATCAAAAAGGTGGAAGAAAGGTGCGGTGCTAACAGTGTCAGAAGGAGGGACACCTAAGAGAAGACTGCCCAGAACTCAAAAAGGCCAAAAGGAAGTCTCCCAAGAAACACAACCTAAAAGCAACTTGGGACGACACTTCTTCATCCGAATCAGAAGCTCAAGAATATGCCGGAATAGCACTAATGGCAAGCTACGATAGACAAAGTATATCAGAACCTAGCATCGATGAAGGGGGAGCGACCTCGGATGAAAGTAGTGAAGCAGGGGGAGATTCAGGCTTCAAATCCGACATGGTAAGTGAGGTATGCCTCTTACCCCCTGATCAGCTTTACTCTGGTATCAAATCTATGACTAAATCCATGTATAAATTAGAAAATAAAAATGCCAAATTAGAAAATAAAATTTTAGAAACAAAGAGAATTTTGGCAAAATCATGTCTTATAGAGGATTTTGAAAAATTGAAAATTGAAAATGAAAAACTAAAAGAAGAAATAGAAAGATTGAAAAAATCTAATGGTTCAAATATTCCTACTTTTAGAAATTTAAATTGGTATTATAGATTTCATCAAAGTCAAATTAGAAATATATCAAAAATCTATATACCTAGGAAATACTTGGTTAATCCTGTAGGTAGGAACCTTTACTGGATTCCAAAAACCTGTTTAACTTAAAATTAAAGTCAGACTTAGCATTTTCAGCAAGGAAATTAAACAACTAATTTCTTTATGAGGCTTTGTCTAAGGAAGTGGTTGTTGCTCCAATAACCAAAAAGACCTAGTGCCTCGCCACGACCTGGAAGCCAACTATCGAAATGAAAAGTTTAATTGACTAACTGAAAAAGCATTAATTTAAATTACTTAATGCTTTAAAAGAGTTATTCAATTTGTGTTATAAAATAGTTAAAAACTTTCTAACTTAACTTAGAAATTTTTTATTATCTTATAAATTTTCATGAAAATTGACTTAGAATTTTTTTTAAAAGTTAACTTATTTTTTTAAAAATTTCCTTATTATTTTTTTAAAAAATTCTAAATTTTATTTCTTATGAATATTCACTTAGGATTTTTTTTTTAAAAAAAATTAGAAATTTTTTTTTGGGAATGCTGAGATAAGTTTTAAACTTAAATTTTTAACACTTATGACTGTTCTTATCTGAAAAATATTTTTTTTCAAACGAAAAATTCTGAAGAGTGTCTTTACTAAATATTTTACACTTAAAAGTTCTTGTTTGAATTTACCTTAGACTTTTTTATAACCCTAATTTTTATGTGATCAAAGGGGGAGAAGTATGTTAAGTCTAGGGGGAGGTACTATATAATTTTTCAATTGAAAAATATTTGGACTTATTTTAATATAAATTATTTTTATTGCATATGGTTACCCTAACTTAACTTGGGTTGTTCACATCAAAAAGGGGGAGATTGTTGGAACCCCAAGGTGTTTTGATGTGATCAAACAAGCTAAGTTAGGTCCTGCGTTTGTTTAACCCTTGTGTCTAAGTGTGCAGGAGCTTAGGAACACAGGAAGTCGAGCGGAAGATGCGGCTAGCGAGAAGGACGGCACGGGAGAGAGCCGACGGGCTCGGTGCGTCTGAGGGACGAGGTGTCCGCGGAAGAGTACACCGGTGGACGAGAAGAGCGTGCGCGGCACTCGAGAGATGAGAAACCGGGAAGGAAGGCTGCTCGAGAAGAAGGTCGGAACATGGGTTCGGGTGAGCCCTATTCTGGAAGGCCGAGATCACCCAAGCTAGCGGAGCCGGAGCGAACAGACCCGGACCGAGACTGTGACTTGACGGAGAAGTGATCCCGGATAAAAAGTCAACCGTAGTTGACTTTTTGCTCCGGGGCGCCCGGAACCATTCCTGGCGCCCGGAATGCTTCCGGGCACCCGGAGCATGATTTTGACTAGGATCACGAGTTTCGCAATCTGACCGTTAGGGGATAAAGTTTATCCCCCCGGGGGCACCCGGAACCCTTCCGGGCGCCCGAACCAAGACTATAAATATAGCCTTGGTCCATAAGCAATAATCAATCAAGAAAAACTACTTGTAATCCAGTGCTTTCATTTGTGTTATTTATTTCTGTGCTTTCAACGCTGTAAGAGGTTACTCCGCCCAGAGGAGAATCAATTAGTGCACCGTCTTTGCCTTGGATTAGCAATCCTCTGATTGCAAACCAAGTAATTCCTGTGTCTATTTTCTGTCTTAATTAGTCTCTGCCTTTTTAATTACAAGTTCTTTTAAGTTAGTTGAATATCCGAGAAGAGTTTTTGGTTTTATTTTGTAGGGTAATTCACCCCTCCCCTCTTGCCGGCCTCCAAAGGGACCTACAAGTCTTACGTTCGACCGGCCTTCGTCCGGCCAATCGTTTATTAAGAGTTATATATAAGGCTAAGTGCCTTTATGCTTGCTCAGGCTTTGCCCAGTTGAGCGCACATAGAAAGTTTTACATTCGATCGGCATTCGCTCGACCAATCGTATGTTAAGAGTTTTATATAAGACTTAAATACATAGAGCCTGAACATCCTTTCATGTAGTTGAACTCTTCTAAGTCCAACCGACCATTAACTGACCAAACACCCTATTTCTTATTTTCATCATAAAACCTTAGAATTCTTATATTATACCAAGCTTGCAACTGATTGACCCTATACGAGCATTCTGCTTTGGAGCTATGTGGATGAGATTTAAGGACTCTGAGGTCGGGAGATCAACAGAACCAACTAACGAGTACCACTCTATCTTCATTTTGACCACCATCTCATCTTGACTTTGATATCCACGTCATATCCTGAATCCAATTGCCATAACTCGTATAATTTGTGATCATGTTTATGTACATGTTTACGTTCATGTCTATGTAGAGACTATGTTTATATTTGTGGTCACGCTTATGTAATGATCACATGTTTAGATACGTAATCATGTTTATCTACATGTTTATGTTTATGTCCATACTTATGAAGTAATCAAGTTTATGTTAGGTGCATGTTTGTAGTTATGTCCATGCTCATGTAATGATCATGTTTACGTTATGCACGTGTTTACATTATGTTCCATGCTTGAGTAATGATCATAGTTATACTTATGTACATGTTTAAGTGTAATTAGTGTGACCTTGATGACCCACACCCGAGCCACTTACCCAGTTATGTTCCAGGGACCTATGCACGGAAAGCTTACCAAGTTATGATTCGGGCAAGGCCGGGAAGCTTATCAAGTTATGATCATCTGGGGAGCTTACTGTATGGGTCAAATATGTTCTGGGGACCTACACCCGGGAAACTTACCATTAGGATTAGTTATGTATGTATGGGTAAGATATGTCTCGGCAAGCCGGGAATATTACGATAGAAGTTATGTATGTATAGGGAGGATATATTTTGGCAAGCCGAGAAGCCTCTGAAGTGTTGATCCGGGGGAGTCCTACACCTCAGGGAGCTTACTAAACTATGATCTGGATACCATGTATTACTCCCGTTCCAAGGTTCGGGTGTGGATACCTTTTGTCCTGGGAGCTTCGAGCGTCGATTCGAGGATCCCCTCCCGAGTAGCTCATACTATAGGTAAAATATGCTCCGGGTGAGGCCAAGGAGCTTATATCATAGTATCAGTTTAAGTATATATGTATAGGGGTGTCCGTTCTAAGGCTCAGATCCCTACCAATTATGGAAGGAGCAAGGGGACAGGTAAGATATGTCCCGGGCAAGCCTAGGAAACTTTACCTAAGAAATCAATTAACTTCATGTATAGGACGGTGATATGAAGGCTTATGTTCATGTGTATGTTTATGCTATGTATTCCATGATCATGCCTATACTCTTATGCTCATGTTCATGTATATTTATGTTTATGCCTATGTATGTTTATGCTCACATCTATGCTCTTATATTCACGATCATGTGTATATTTATGCATGCAGTATGATTACATTCATGTTTTAGTACGCATATATAAGTAAAATACTTTACTATGATTAAAGATTTGGATAAGTTAGGATTCTCCACTTGAACCCATAGATACACGAACTAATTAATGCATAGTATAATTTGAATGTGTTGAGTCTCTCGACTAACATATTTTAACTATTTCAGGTAATAAGATGAATGAGGCAAGAGGCATTGACGAGTGAGCAAGCTTGGG
Organism: Zingiber officinale; assembly: GCF_018446385.1. NCBI lineage: Eukaryota > Viridiplantae > Streptophyta > Magnoliopsida > Zingiberales > Zingiberaceae > Zingiber > Zingiber officinale. Next base: position 60,793,166 of record NC_055999.1, on the reverse strand, counting down.
ACAATGGCAGCACAACTTGAAAACCTTCTAGTTTAGTTTCTTCATTAGTTAAATGTTTCCCTTTGAAAAATAAATTTTGGAACTGTATGACCAGTACCAAGGTTGCTAGTAGTTAATGCTTTAAGAGCTATTTATGTACCTTAGTTAAATTTGAAAACCTATTATGGATATACATGCAATTGAGATTCAGGATGTCCGCATGCTTGGATATATATATATATATATATATATATATATATATATATATATATATATATATATATATGTATATATATATATATATATATATATATATATATATATATATATATATATATATATATATGAAAAAAAAGATTAATAATAATAATTGAAAAAAATATATAAGCTTTTACAGGGCGAAGAATAACATACGAAGAAACACTTGTGATTTGAAACTCATGCATCGAGCACTCGATTTTAAAACTGATAACCTAGAGTTTAATTGCTCTTTACTCCGAACAGACATTTGTTAGGGTTAAGCTTTAATCAATACTACCTCAGGGTTTGGTAGGTTTCCTTAACATTTGCCCATAGATTCGTCACTCGGAGGGACTTAATAATAATGTCGTCAACATAAACCTCCATATTCCGCCCGATCTACTTCCAAAATACTTTGTTCATGGTCGTTGGTTAGTTGTTCTTACATTTTTAGTCCGAACGACATGATATTATAATAATAGGTTCCTTCAGTAGTTATGAAGCTAATTATTTCTTGGTCATCTTTAGCGAGCAAGACTTGATGGTAACCCTGATATACATGCAGCATGCAAATTAACTCACAGCCGGAAGTTGAATCCACCACCTAATCAATCCATGACAAGGGATAGTAATCATTGGGGCACACATTGTTGAAGTCTCTAAAGTTGATGCAGACCCTCCATTTATTTTCTGGCTTAGACACTAGGACCACATTGACTATTCAACTTGAGAACTACACCTCCAAAATATAGTCGGCCTCCAGTAACTAATCCACTTCTGCCTGGATGATTTTATTCTAGTCAACTCTAAAATTCTATTTTCATTCCTTGACTGGTCAGGCATTTGGATAGACATGGAGTACATGCTCCATGATCGTAAGTGAGACATTAGTGATTTCCTTCGGTTCCCAGGTGAAGATATCATTATTACGTGTTAGACACATAACGAGCTTTTCTTTGAGTTCCGGAGCCAGGTCGGCAACTATTTGGGTGGTAGCCTCTGGGAGGCCTAATCAAATTTGGACCTCCTCTTTTTCTTCATAGAAGTGTGTGGGAGGGACATTACAAATGGTGTTGACCTCCATTCACTGAATCTTTCGAGCGGCGTTGGCCTCCATCTTGACAATGTCGACATAGCACTTGCATACTACTAGTTGATCTCCTTTAGCTTCCCTGACCTGGTTGTCCACATGAAACTTTATTTTCTAGCAAAAAGTTGATACGACTGTCCGAAATTCGTTTAGGGTCGGTCGGCTCAAAATAACATTGTAGGCTGAGGGCGCATCCACCACTATGAAGGTCAATCGGTGTGTCCTCATTAGAGGCTCCTCTCCTAAGGATGTGACCAGCTTTATTTGCCCAAGCGGCTGGTCCTCATTGCCCATGAATCCATATAGCGGAGTCACCATGGGTTGGAGCTCACCTTCGTCAATTTGCAACTACTCGAACGCTGCTTGAAGATGATGTTCACCGAGCTGCCTATATCTATAAAGTTGTGATAAATGTTATAGTTGACTATAAAAACCTTAATTATTAAAGTGTCATCATGGGGCACTACGACCACCTCAAAATCCTTTGACCCTAAACTAATCTCGGGTACTTTCGCCTGCTCTTGGCTGCATCCGACTGCATGGATCTCCAGTCAACATGCATGTGACTTCCTTGCTCAGTTGGAATCTCTGTCAGTCGGGCCTCCAACAATCATGCAAATATCTCCCCGTACGACATTATTAGGGTTTTCTTCTTACAGCGTCAGGGGTTGTTCTTGCTATACTCGGGTCGGAGCCTGAGTCCGGTCTCCTTGCTGTTGAGGCGTTCTCTGACGTTGATCGGCACCCTAGTGGCATGTTCAGCCTTTGATACGACTGATGATGAGAAAACAGTGAACATCGACAAAACCCTTGGTTAGCTGCCCAGCATTGCTCGAGATTATAATGGTAACAATCTTGAGCGTCGTGCATCGTTGAGTGATGGTAGGTACAAAATCTTGGTGGAGCCCATCTTGGGGGCTTAGGGGATCTTCTCCACTCAGCCTTTACGTGTTGTACTGCTTGAGGTCGCAACTCCTGGTGACGAGGCTGAGGACCCGCTCGGGGTCCCTTTTGTGGAAGAAGCGGTGGAGGAGCTCAACGCTATGAGGCAAAGGCTGGAGCAGGCGCAATGACCTCCTTCCAAGCGGACTGTGCTTCTTTCACATTAATATATTGGGTCACTCGGCTCAATAAATGATCGAAGTTTCTAGGAGGCCTCTTAATGAGAGAATGAAACAAATCATTGTGTATGAACCCTTGAAAAAGACACTCACTAAAATTTCTAGGGTGACCGAGGGGACATCCATAGCCACCTGATTAAATTTTTTGATATAAACCTTGAGTGTCTCCTTAGACCCCTTCTTGAGTGAAAAGAGACTTAAGGGAGTCTTGAGATAACAGTGTTAGGATGTATATTAAAAGCCTAGCTTTTTATATGAACATTTATATTTTGAAATGAGAATCACTCTAGTCAAATGTTGCATGTTAATGCAGTTGTCCATTTAATTTATATTGTACATAACATGGTGTGTAGTGTCACACAGAAGATCATGTTATCAGTTCCTTATAAATTATAAATAGTAGCTCACAACTAAGATGGATAGGGGTAAACTATTGGAACAGTTGTAGTGTAATTTGGAATTAGTTTATCTTGACTATATAATTACACTAGTACACTATGTGTGTATTGAGCAGAACCATTTGAAGTTGTTCTTTTTATACTGATTGCATAAAAGAACAACCCCTCTGTTATTATGGATGTGCGTACTCTTAATCCCGATATAATAACAAACACATATACTTAGTATTTATTTCTTTAATTTATCAAAGGGTGAGATTTATTCAGTTAAATCAATAGGTCCAATAAGTTGGGAAATAATATTATTTATATGGTGTGTTGTTGATTATAAAAGAAAATTGTGTCATAGTAATCTAGATTGATGATGTCCCCTTGAGGAGCTCATAAGGATTATCATGTAAACCCTGCAGGTGGACTTAGTCTGACATGATAATAAGGTTGAGTGGTACTACTCTTGGAGCTAGATGTTAATTAAGTGAGTTGTCAGTAACTCATTTAATTAATGGACATACGATATCTTAAACACAGGGAGACTAATGCACTCATGATAAGTAGGAGCCCATATTGTAATATGAGATTGATGCGGTAGTTCAATAATAACTCTTTAGTGGTATGAGTTATTATTGATGAACTTGAGTTGGGTGTTCGAGTCGAACACATGAAGCTCAAGTCCATCAGGAGGTCAAAACCAATTCCTCCTCTCGGTCCCTGTTATAGTCTCTATAAAGACTCGCATTCACCCATTTTGATTTTGCTTCCTACTCAAGAAAGGGGTCGGCCACATCCTTGCTTAGTGCCCAAGCAAGGGGTCAAAGTAATAAGGGATCGTAAGAAAAGAATATTTTGCTTATTCCAAGCTTCATATATTGATACAATACTTGCTCGTTTTAGCATGCAAGACTCCAAGAAAGGTTTTCTACTTTTTAGGCATGGAGTAGCTTTATCTAAAGAAATGTCTCCGAACACATCAAAGGAGATAAAGGACATGAAGGCAGTTCCTTATACTTCGGCTATCGGAAGCCTAATGTATATAATACTGTGTACGAGACTGGATATCTATTTTGCCCAGGGCATAGTTAGCAGATATCGAAGTAACCCAGGACCAAGACACTAGACTGTCGTAAAGCATATATTAAAGTACCCTAGAGGGACTAGAGATTATATGCTAGTTTACAAAGTAGATAATTTGATCCCTGTGGATTACACGGATTTTGACTTCCAATCATATAGGGACAATAGTAAGTTAACCTCAAGATTTTGTGTTTACTTTAGGAGGAAATGCCATAACAATGGAGGAGTGTTAAGTATAAATGTTTTTCGAACTCCACCATAGAGGCTGAGTATGTGGCAGCCTCTGAGGCAGCCATAGAAATTAAATGACTCAGAAACTTCATGATGGACTTAGACATGATTTCTGTTTTGCCCAAAATTATCACAATTTATTGTAATAATAGTGGTGCAGTAGCAAACTCGAAGAAACCATAAGTCCAAAAGGCAAGTAAACATAATAGAGCGCAAGTACCACCCAATACGAGACATTGTATAACGAGGAGAAGTTGTCACCTAGATTGCATCAGATGATAACCTATGAGATCTTTTCACTAAGGCCCTTAAGGCAAGAGTTTTTGATGGGCATGATGAAGGGATGGAGATTAGATGTATGACAACAAATATGGCAACATAGTCTTTTAGTATAAGTGGGAGATTGTTAGAGTGTATACTAAAAGCCTAGCTTTTGTATAAACATTTATTTAGAAATAAAGAATCACAATGATCAAATACCTACATTTATTTGTTAAGTGTAGTTATTCAATTAATTTATATTGTAGATAACATGGTGTGTGGTGTCACACATAGAAGATCATGTTATCAGTTCTTTATAAATTATAAATAGTTGCTCACGACTAAGATGGAAAGGAACAAACCATTGGAATAGTCGTAGTGTAATTAGGTATTAGTTTATCTTGACTAATAAATTACACTAGTACACTCTAAGTGGATTGAGTAGGACCATTTTAGGTAAGTTCTTTTTATACTGACTTGATGAAAGAACTAGACCTTAGTTATTATGGAAGTGTGTGCTCTTAATCCTAATATAATAACAAACACATATATTTAGTATTTATTTCTTTAACTTATCAAAGGGTGAGATTTAGCTCGATAAATCAATATGCCCGATAAGTTGGGAAATGATATTACTTATAGTGTATGTTGTTGATTATAGAAGGAAACTGTGTCCTAGTAATCTAAGTTGAGAATGCCCCCAAGAGGAGCTCATAAGGATTGTCATGTTAAACCCTGCAGGTGGACTTAGTCCGACATGACGATAAGGTTGAGTGGTACTACTCTTGGACTAAGACATTAATTAAAGTGAGTTGTCAGTAACTTAATTAAATTAATGGACATTCAATATCTTAAACACAGGGAGACTAACACACTCATGATAAGAAGGAGCCCATAATGTAATTTGGGATTGGTGCGGTAGTGCAATAATAACTCTCTAGTAGAATGAGTTATTATTAATGAACTTGAGTTGTGTGTTCGGGGCGAACACGGGATACTCAAGCTCATTGGAAGGCCAAAACTAATTTCTCCTCTAGGTCCCTATCGTAGCCTCATTAATGCTTCAAATCCACTTAATGAAAGCTTATCTTGGTGTCCAAGAAGGGCTGGCCAAGGCTTGGTGACCAAGCCAAGGGCCGGCCATAAATTCCTTCAAGGTGGTCGGCCTTTGCTTTGTGCAAGGGGGCCGGCCACATAATTCAAAGTTAAGGGGTGTTTTTGAATTTTTAAAATGTTCTCTTTGTAGATATCTACAAGTTTTAAAAGAGAGATTTTAAAATTATAAAACTTTCCTTATTTGAATTAGGTCACATGGTTTAAAAGAGAGTTTTAAAAGTTTTTAAAACTTTCCTTTTTTGTAACCATCCTCATGGTTTTAAAAGAAAATTTTAAAATTTTCTTTTTTATAACTTGGTTAAAAAGGGATTCTATAAAAGAAAGTTTTTAAATTTTAAAACTTGATTTTAATTTTTAAAACTTTCTTTTTTTGTCATCCACATTAGGAAATTAATAGAGAGCTTATAAAATTTTATAAGAGCTTTCCTTTTTGCTTATAAAATTTTATAAGAAATTTTCCTTCATGATAAGGGGCCGACCACCCTTGCTTGGTGACCAAGCAAGGGGTCGACCATAAGAGAAAAATTAGAGGAATCAAGGGATGATTAAAAGGAAGATTTTAATTCATTGGAAAAATATTTCCTTAATTGTCATGACCAAGGATTATAAAAGAAGGGGAGGTGTGTTAGGACCTTCGGATGGCTAGAGAGGGGGGGTGTGAATAGCCTCCTCTAAAAACTCAATTAATCTCCTCACAAAAGTTTGTTAGCACAGCGAAAATAAGCAAAAGGAAAACTGATGCAAGGAAAAGAAATAACCCACCACTAACACAACAAGGATGTACGAGGTTCGGGGATAACTTGCCCCTACTCCTCGGCGTGTCCGTAAGGTGGACGATCCCTTGATCTTTCGGTAGATCACACCCCGGACAGATTCCGGCTAAGTATTTCTCCTTCTCGGCGGAGTAACCTCTCCACAAAGTCTCAGAAAAGATTTGAAATGAAGCACAAGACTTACAGAGTTTAGTGGCTAAAAGGAATGAACAATAAACTTACAGCCACGATGAAAGCAAAGCGCAAAGACAGAGGACGTTTCTCAGCCAAGAGCTCAAAAACACAGCACTCTTGCTTGATCGACAGAGATTTTTTCAAAATCCCCTTTTCAAACCTCTCTTCTTCCTTCTTCTTATTCCTCTGCTTTCTCACTGTCTTCGGCCAGAGCTGAATCACTGTCACCTGTATCGAATCACTGCGACCAACTCAGGCGTTGCCAATCACTCTTCCTCCTCATCTGGTTCTCTGAACTCACACCAATACCATCCATGGTCTTCACTGGTATCTCTGAGCTCGAACCAATAAGCAAGAGTCAAACTGTTGCCAACTGATCGCAGCCAGTGAACGTTGACGCTCCAATTGCACCATTTGCAGCGAAACACAGCAGAAAGAGCACTTAGTCTTATTCTTCTGATGGATCTTAATTTGAATTTAAGCATTGGCACGACACCTGCAACCTGTAACTCAAAAAGCTTACAGCAGATGGTTAGTTCAGATGAATCAGAAATCGCAGACAAACAGCAGAAGACAAACGACATCGTTGTGGATCGGTCAACAGACCGATCCCTATTATTCTCGCTTCTTACTGATCGGTCACGAGACCGATCAGATAACTCACAGAGAGCTACTGTGTGGTTACTAATCGATCACGAGACCAATCAGATAACTAAGGTATCACTGGATCGGTCGACAGACCGATCCAGACAGCCAAAGTATCACTGGATCGGTCAATAGACCGATCCAATGCCTCTGTTGGTTTTAGAGCTTCCCAGCCCTAAACCCTAACGTCTTCCTGGTCTAGAGAACGAGCTACCGAGCCCTCTCTAACCTAGTCTGGAGAACAAGCTACCGAGTCCTCTCCGACTTCCACGTCCGGGTCAGAGAACGAGCTACCGAGCCCTCTCTGACCTAGTCCGGAGAACGAGCTGCCGAGCCCTCCCCGACTTCGTCCGGTCCAGAGAACGAGCTACCGAGCCCTCTCTGACCTAGTCCGGAGAACGAGCTGCCGAGCCCTCTCTGACTTCGCGTGCCAAGTATCCGTACTTGGACTTTTCCTCTCCACATGATCAACCTTGATCATTAATCAGTCTGAATTTAATTAATATCTGATAAAAACTTAAATCAGTGTCAACATCAAAACAACAACCAGGTCAGACTGTATTAACAATCTCCCCCTTTTTGTTGTTTGACAACACGATTTAAGTTTAGATCATAAATGTTCATATTTTCCTAATTTTAGGGGAATCAAGATCCTCCCCCTAAGACAGATACAACACCATGTAAGGATAGGGGAATCAAGATCCTCCCCCTAAAGCCAAACTTTCATTTATCTCTAAACTTAGTTATCTTCTCCCCCTTTGTCAAACACCGAAAAGGTGCGAATTCGGTAAGAAAACGTTAAAGGACTCCCCCTTAACCCATACTGTCTTTTTCTTAATCCACCTAGAATGCCCTCTAAGTGTATTATAAGACAGTAATAAAGAAATAAGAGACATACAAGACATGGCATATGAACAGCATATTAATAGCTAATAGAAAGTGAAACATAAAGAAAAACAAGAAAATGAGCAGCATAAATATATGAAATCAGCAAGTATTCAGGTCAGACATAAGTATCCAACAAACAACATCAAAACATCAAAATGACAGCATAGAACAATGTGTATCAATCAACCTCCTCATCATGAGCATCAGCATCATCAGCTGGAGGAGTGGGTCCCTGAGGTGGCATGCTGCTGCTCGAGGATGGATAGCCCGGGAAATATTGCGAAGGTGGGTATCTGGCCATCCATCCCATAATCGCCTGATGTGTCACCAACTGCTGACTGCGTAGATCATCGTAGCGCTGGTCAATCCGAACGCGCAGCCCGTGGAGCTCAGCAACCAGCAGCTCATCGTGCTAATCAATGCGGCTCTCCAGCTCGGTGATCTGCCAGCGCAGATCAAGATCTGCCTCTCCATCGTCAGCAGCAGCAGCAGGAGGAGCAGCAACAGGAGCAATCGCAACCTGTCGTGGAGGTGCCCGTGGTAACTCACCTAGTGCTCTCCCATCCTTCCACCGAACCTCCCTATTCTGTCCTATGATGCCAGACTTGAAAAATGTCCGTTTCCCAAGTCTGCAGTCCTGCCTGACCATCTTGACTATTCTACCCTTGGAGACATCAATCTGAAGGGTCTCGAGCCAATCTGTAATTATATGCCCATAAGGCATATAAACAGTGAAGCTGTTTGGCTCACTATAGGAGATGATCGAAGAATAGATGCTAGACATGATGTCAAAGTCGAGACACCGACGCAATCCATAAAGCATCAGGCAATGATATGGTCGGATCTCAGACAAGGGTTTAGATGTGATTGGCAGAAGGCAGTTTGTGACAATCTTAAAGAGAATGTAATCTAGGGCAGATAATCTCAAGACTGCAAAAGTAGGAAAATCAACATCTAATTCATCTAGCCCACCCGGTCTAGGATGCCCGAAGAAATACTCATAAATGGAGTCAGAGGAGACATCAAAGGGTGAAGATAAGGGGTCTGGTAAGTCAGGATATATGGAAAAGACATTTCCTGAACACCTACGACAAGCTAGATAATCAAAAAAGGCTGAGAAACTGAAATCAAGAGTCTGCTTAGCAACTTTTGTTTTATAACTTACATCATTAGTTTGATGAAGATTGTTATAAAACTCAGATACTAAGTCATAATTGATATCTCGTTCTAAATAGACAAGTGAATCAAGTTTGTAATAGGCAATGATTTCTGACACAGATGAACAAAATTCGTCCATGAATTTTTGATCCACAGATCTACAAGGGAGCAATTTGAGGGTCCGTTGTTTAAAAGCTTATTCAAAATGGTGGTTTGGGAATCTCCCGGAGACAGATGGTTGAGGTCGGGAGGGAGCCTTAAACTTAGACTTCTCAAGCGACTTAGAGGTTCCTTCACCCACTTGTTTCTTCCTAAGGTTTAACAATGTTATACAATGGGGCAAATAAGTGAGCACCGGAGCCACCAACAACCGAAAACCAAAACAAAATGCACAGATACGGTGAGAAATGAAACTGAAATGCCAAGGTGAGTAGTTCTAGGGAAGTATGGAGTTACATTGGTGCCATTGGAGTATCTTTTGGCTAGGGCTTGGGCTGGGGCTTCGGCGTGCAAAGAGAAGAGTTGAGGTGTAGGAAAGTGTCGGCTAGGGCTTCAGCGTGAAAGGAGAAGAGAAAGGATCGGGAGGACTTAAGAGAGATCGGCTAGGGTCCAGATGTTGAAGTGATCGGACGGCTGTCCGATCAGGAGATATCAGAAACTTACTGATCGGTCACTAGTCCGATAAGGAAACCTCCTGATCGGTGTTTGGACCGATCAGGGAACCTCCTGATCGGTCTGTAGACCGATCAGAATATGATTAGTAGCCCTCTCTGCGTACCAGACTGACCTGATCGGTCCCCGGACCGATCAGGGAACTCCTGATCGGTCTGTAGACCGATCAGTAGGCTTCCTGGCGTACAAAACGAACCTGATCGGTCCCTGGACCGATCAGATTACAAACAGAAGGGTCTGGAGAGATTTTTGGATCGGTCCACAGACCGATCCACCTTCTCCTGATCGGGCTGTAGACCGATCAGTGTCTGATACTGAAGTTTCTCCAGTAATTTCAGTAACTGAAATTCGTAGAGGTGTTCGATAATACGTAGAAGTTTCTCCAGTAAAACTTCCAAATTCAGTACCTAGAACCTGAAGAATCTACAAGCATAACTATTTCCTAAAGATTATGGTCTGAAATTGTTTATAGCCCGAAAGTTTCAGACATTTAGAAAAACAGACAACTCAAGGCTTGAAAACTGAAATTTTCGACCTTGTTTAGTTTCAAGTTTGTCAAAATATAACCAAATTGCTATCATTATTTCAAGGACTTGTCCTAGTTTCAATCAAAATCATGAAAAGTATCGATCAAAAGTATCAAACAGTTCATCAACCAAAGTTACATAATTTCTAGGTAAAGGTCCAACCAAGTTTCTTTGGTTGGAATATATGAGTAAGATTTAGGAACCAAATACACATGAATTATGTAATGGTCTTCCCCATACTCAATTTATGTCTCTTCAACCTAATTATTCAAGGGATGCATGATACATTTTGAATAATTCGGCTGATCCTAATATCTCACCCCATTTCTAGCAAACAAAAATAATTTGTTAAACCTTATAGTTTGTGTGAGATGTTCCCAAGTTGCCCAAATTAATTTCCCTTTTTTTTTATCGTTTTAATTGTCCTTATTGATCATGACGTGGTCCTAATGACCTATTGAGCCAAACACATTCCCAATTCTCTTCTCAAATGACTAAATTCATTTTCCGAAAGAGGTTTGGTGAAAATATCGGCTAGGCTTGACTTTGACTCAACATATGTGAGTGCAATGTCTCCCCTAGTTACGTGATCTCTAATGAAGTGATGACGCACTTCAATATGTTTGGTCATTGAATGATAGACTGGATTTTTTGTTAGGTTTATTGTGATGATGTTATCACACAACACTTGCACTCCCTTATATGAAAGCCCATAATCTTCTAGGGTGTGGATCATCCACAACAATTGTGATACACTCTCTCCCATAGCAATGTATTCAGCCTCGGTTGTGGAGAGAGCAACGCAATGTTGCTTCCGACTTGACTAACTAACCAATGATGAACCTAAAAATTGGCAACCCCCACTAGTATTTTTCCGATCCAATTTGCACCCAGCATAATCGGAGTCGGTATACCCTATCAAATCAAAAGACTCAGTACGAGGGTACCAGAAACCTACTCTAATTGTGCCCTTAAGGTATCTCAGAATTCTCTTAACTGCAATTAAATGAGATTCCTTGGCACACACTTGATATCTAGCGCACATGCCTACAGCAAAAAGTATGTCCGGTCGACTAGCTGTGAGATATAGAAGACTACCGATCATGCTTCTATATTGCGTTAGATCAACTGGTTTTCCATTCTCATCATTGTCAAGGTGAGTGTTCATCGCCATTGGAGTGGATACTCCCTTAGAGTCACTCATTTTGAATTTCTTGAGCATCTCTTGAGTGTATTTTGTTTGATGGACATAAATGTCATCTCGAGTTTGTTTGATTTCTAATCCAAGGAAGAATGTCAATTCTCCCACCAGACTCATCTCAAACTCACTTTCCATGTGAGTGATAAATTCATTCAAATAGTCCTTATTATTTGAGCCACAAATTATGTCATCGACATACACCTGGGCTACAAATATGTTTTCACCATCTCTACGCAGAAATAGTGTTGGGTCTATTTGACCTCTTACAAAACCCTTTCCTAGTAAGTAAGTTGACAACCTTTCGTACCATGCTCGAGGTACTTGTTTAAGTCCATAAAGAGCTTTCTTGAGCTTGTACACGTGGTTTGGAGCTTCGGTATTCACAAACCCCAGTGGTTGTTCAACATAGACCTCTTCTTTAATTAAACCATTTAAGAAGGCCGATTTAACGTCCATTTGATAGAGCTTGAAGCCTCTATGTGCAGCAAAAGTTAGCATTAAACGAATGGACTCTAATCGAGCCACGGGAACATAAGTCTCATCATAATCAAGGTCTTCGACTTGACTATAGCTCTTGGCTACAAGTCTTGCCTTGTTTCTTACGACTTCTCCCTTTTGGTTTAACTTATTTTTGAAGACCCATTTGGTTCCAATAATGGTGGTCTTCTTAGGTCTAGTAACTAAGTCCCACACTTGGCTCCTTTCAAATTGACCTAACTCATCTTGCATAGCTATGATCCAATCAAGATCGTGCAATGCCTCATCAACTAATTTTGGTTCGATTTCTGAGATCAAGGCGACCTCATTAGACTCACTTCTAAAGAATGATCTAGTCCTAACCCATTGTTGAATGTCTCCCACAATCTGGTCTTGGGGATGACTAAAGGCTATCCTAGATTGCCTTGGTGTTGGCGGTGCCTCATGAGTGGTCTCACTAGACACAGGCAAGGGCTCAGTATCAGGCAAAGGATCAGACTGAGCCCTCTCTTGCCTTTGCTCATCATCATCGGAGTCAATTTCGACTCTTTCTGTGTTTTGATCATTTAAACTTAGATTTCTAAGTTCAAATTGAATTTCTCCTACATCCCTTGATTGATCATTTGATTTAGGAATTTCTTCAAATGCTACATCCGAGGACTCTTCAATCAATTTAGTCCTATTGTTGTAGACTCGATAGACTTTGCTGATGAGAGAGTACCCGACTAGTGTCCCTTCGTCAGCCTTAGCCGTGAACTTTCCAAGATGATCCTTGGTGTTCAAGATAAACACCTTACAACCAAACATCCTAAGATGTTTAATTGTAGGGGGTCTCCCAAACCAAAGTTCATGGAGAGTCTTTCCTAAAAACCTATGTATCAAGACTCGGTTTTGCACATAGCAAGCGGTATTTACAGCTTTAGCCCATAAGTAGCTCGGTAGTGAGTACTCATTGAGCATGCTTCGTGCAGCCTCTTGCAAGACTCGGTTCTTTCTCTCCACAACCCCATTTTGTTGTGGGGTCCTTGGAGTAGAGAACTCATGCCTATATCCTTTTTCTTGACAAAATTCTAAAAATCTATGGTTTTGAAATTCTCCACCATGATCACTTCTAATTGTTTTAATTGTTGTTGATTTTTCATTTTCAATTCTTCTACAAAAAGAAACAAAAACATCTATGGTTTGATCATTATTTTTCAAAAAGAAAGTCCATGTATATCTAGTAAAATCATCAATGATCACTAAGCAGTATCTACTTCCATTCAATGAAATAACATTACTGCAATCAAACAAATCCATATGCAATAAATCTAAAGCAGTAGATGTACTTACAGCGCTTTTACCTTTATGAGACGCTTTTGTTTGCTTACCCTTTTGACATGTATCACATAATTTTGTCTTTTGGTACTTGATGCTTGGTAAGTCTCGCACTAATCCTTTGTTGGCCAGCTTTCGAATATTCTTCATGTTTACGTGGGCCAACCTCCTATGCCACAGTCATGATTCTTCTTCTTTTGACATGAAACACTTAGCAGAGGCATTAGTAGCACTTTTAAAAAATACTTGATAAATGTTATCTACCCTTGTGTCTACTAGTACAGTGTCAAGTGTGTCAATGTGTTTGACCAGACATTGACTTGAATGAAACTCAATTGTGTAACCCGTATCACACAATTGGCTGACACTTAGGAGATTAAAGGTCATCCCCTTGACTAGAAGGACATTTTTGATTTGGAGACATTCGGATATATGAATATCTCTAACTCCTATAACCTTAAGGCTACCATTATTACCAAAGGACACATTATCTCTATTTTTGTTTTGAAGGGTAGTAAATAGTGACTTGTCCCCGGTCATGTGCTTGGAGCATCCACTATCAACAAACCAAATTGATAGATGCTCCCCCTTGACAAATACCTACAAGACACGAAAGATAGATGTTTTAGGTACCCAAATCTTGGGACATAATGCATCTACAATGAAAGACCTAGGAACACATGCATTGGTCACACCCTTCCTAGTCTCATGAACCCTAGAAGCATGTGATCTATGAAATTGGGTTCTAGACACTAGGGAAATGAAACTAGACTCCTTAGGTTGATATCCTAACCCAGCCTTGTTGTAGACCGCCCTTTGGACATTTAGAATCATATCTAAGGTCTTAGAGCTAGTTGAGAATTTCTCAAGCATTTTCTTGAGTTTCTCAACTTCACTCTTTAAGGCTTTGTTTTCATCCTCAAGAAGCTCTTGATGTAGGTCATCAACCTCATCTTCCCTAAGAGTCTTCAAGTGTTCTACTTCATCTTTTAATGATTTGATTTCAGTTTTTGATTTCTTAAGAAAAGTAGATAAATGTGCAATAGTTTTATAGAATTTTTCTAAGTGAGGAGAAGTTACCTCTTCATCATCCGAAGATGATGAAGCCGCGGCTGATGTATCACTTCCGGAATCCGATTCCTCCCTTACCATGAGCGCTAATTGACAAGTGTTTTTCTCCTTCTTCTCTTCCTCCGATGAGCTTGAGGAGGATTCATCCCAAGTAGCTTTGAGAGCTTTCTTCTTCTTGGCCCTTTCCTCCTTCTTATTGAGTTTTGGACACTCGCTCCGATAGTGTCCTTTCTTGCTACACTCATAACACGTAACATTAGTCTTATCAACATTTTGATCAATAGACTTACCTTTCCCTTTGTATCTCCGGCTTCTTCTCATGATTCTCCTTACGAAGTTGGCCATCTCTCTTGATGATGATCCACCTTCATTATCGGACTCGGAGGAGGATGAGGATGTAGGAATCTCTTTCTCCTTCTTCTTTTCTTTCTTCCTTCTTCCATCCTTGCTCTTTTCTCCTGCAACTAAGGCAATACCTTTCTCTTTTTGACCCTTGTTAGCAAGTTCATGAAGTTCCATTTCACAAAAGAATTCATCTAATTTAACAATTGAAAGGTCCTTGGAGACCTTGTGGGCATCTACCATAGATGACCACAAGACATTCCTCAGAAAGGCTTTGAGAGCGTACCTTACAAGATCGTGATTCTCTACGCGTTCATCTACGGAATGAAGACCATTGATGATCTCTTTGAATCTTCCATGTAGTTCACTTACCGTTTCGTTCTCCTTCATGGTGAGATTTTGTAGTTGGTTTAGGAACAAGTCTCTCTTGGCGATCCGAGAGTCTCGGGTTCCTTCTTGGAGCTCGATGAGCTTGTTCCACAAATCTTTTGCGCTCACAAATGGACCTACCTTGACAAGTTGATCTTTGGCTATCCCACATTGTAGAGTGACCACCGCCTTGGCATCGGCTTGTCCTTTGCGAGTTTGCTCGGCGGACCACCTTGACGACTCTAGTTTCTTACCTTCTTCGTCCTTCGGAGGTGTGAACCCTTCCTTGACCGAGAACCACATGGAGATGTCGGTCTTGAAATAATACTCCATACAGCTCTTCCAATATTGGAAGTCCGCTCCGTCGAAGTAGGGTGGATGATTGGTGCTAAAACCTTCCCTCATAACCATCTTCTTGCTCTTTAGGGTGTTAATCCGGATGAAAAGCGTCTTGCTCTGATACCACTTGTTAGGACCTTCGGATGGCTAGAGAGGAGGGGTGTGAATAGCCTCCTCTAAAAACTCAATTAATCTCCTCACAAAAGTTTGTTAGCACAGCGGAAATAAGCAAAAGGAAAACTGATGCAAGGAAAAGAAATAACCCACCACTAACACAACAAGGATGTACGAGGTTCGGGGATAACTTGCCCCTACTCCTCGGCGTGTCCGTAAGGTGGACGATCCCTTGATCTTTCGGTAGATCACACCCCGGACAGATTCCGGCTAAGTATTTCTCCTTCTCGGTGGAGTAACCTCTCCACAAAGTCTCAGAAAAGATTTGAAATGAAGCACAAGACTTACAGAGTTTAGTGGCTAAAAGGAATGAACAATAAACTTACAGCCACGATGAAAGAAAAGCGCAAAGACAGAGGAAGTTCCTCAGCCAAGAGCTCAAAAACACAGCACTCTTGCTTGATCGACAGAGAGTTTTTCAAAATCCCCTTTTCAAACCTCTCTTCTTCCTTATTCTTATTCCTCTGCTTTCTCACTGTCTTCGGCCAGAGCTGAATCACTGTCACCTATATCGAATCACTACGACCAACTCAGGCGTCGCCAATCACTCTTCCTCCTCATCTGGTTCTCTGAACTCACACCAATACCATCCATGGTCTTCACTGGTGTCTCTGAGCTCAAATCAATAAGCAAGAGTCAAGCTGTTGCCAACTGATCGCAGCCAGTGAACGTTGACACTCCAATTGCACCATTTGCAGCGAAATACAGCAGAAAGAGCACTTGGTCTTATTCTTCTGATGGAGCTTAATTTGAATTTAAGCATTGGCACGACACCTGCAACCTGTAACTCAAAAATCTTACAGCAGATGGTTAGTTCAGATGAATCAGAAATCGCAGAGAAACAGTAGAAGACAAACGACATCGTTGTGGATCGGTCAACAGACCGATCCCTATTATTCTCGCTTCTTACTGATCGGTCACCAGACCGATCAGATAACCCACAGAGAGCTACTGTGTGGTTACTCATCGGTCACGAGACCGATCAGATAACTCACAGAGAGCTACTGTGTGCTTACTGATCGGTCACGAGACCGATTAGATAACTAAGGTATCACTGGATCGGTCGACAGACCGATCCAAACAGCCAAAGTATCACTGGATCGGTCAACAGACCGATCCAATGCCTCTATTGGTTTTAGAGCTTCTTAACCCTAAACCCTAATGTCTTCCTGGTCCAGAGAACGAGCTACCGAGCCCTCTCTGACCTAGTCTGGAGAACAAGTTACCGAGCCCTCTCTGACCTAGTATGGAGAACAAGCTACCGAGCCCTCTCCGACTTCCACGTCCAGGTCAGAGAACGAGCTACCGAGCCCTCTCTGACCTAGTCTGGAGAACGAGCTGCCGAGCCCTCTCCGACTTCGTCCGGTTCAAAGAACGAGCTACCGAGCCCTCTCTGACCTAGTCCGGAGAACGAGCTGCCGAGCCCTCTCCGACTTCGTCCTGTCCAGAGAACGAGCTACCGAGCCCTCTCTGACCTAGTCCGGAGAACGAGCTGCCGAGCCCTCTCTGACTCCGCGTGCCAAGTATCCGTACTTGGACTTTTCCTCTCCACATGATCAACCTTGATCATTAATCAGTCTGAATTTAATTAATATCTGATAAAAACATAAATCAGTGTCAACATCAAAACAACAACCAGGTCAGACTGTATTAACAAGGTGTTGCCTCAAGAATTAATTAATTCTTTTCTTTCTTCTCTCTAGCTTCCTCCTTAGGGTCGGCTCCTTGCCTTTCATCATGCTAGAGCCGGCTATATTTTTTGTGGTTGCTTTGTGTGGCCGAATACAAAAAAGAGAAGGAGAATAAGAGAAGAAGAAGGCACCTTATCCAATCTATTCCTCTTGCTTTGTCCTTGCTTGGTGGTCGGCCCTTGTTTTCCCTCTCTTCACTTTATTTTCTCTTGGGTGGTGGCCGAAATTCTCATGGAGTTTCTTCCCTTTTGGTGGCCGGATATAGGAAGGAAGAAGGAGGAGCTTTTGGCTGGTGTTCATCTTGGAGGATCGTCGCCCACACGACGTCCAAGAGGAGGCGAGGAATACGGCAGAAGATCTCGAGGTCATTAACATACAAAGAAGAGGTATAACTAGTAATTTTCTTCC
The DNA here is from genome assembly GCF_018446385.1 of Zingiber officinale. Classification (NCBI taxonomy): domain Eukaryota; kingdom Viridiplantae; phylum Streptophyta; class Magnoliopsida; order Zingiberales; family Zingiberaceae; genus Zingiber; species Zingiber officinale. The sequence goes on along the minus strand of NC_055999.1, from coordinate 60,775,433 downwards.
GCATCATGCTAGTTATTTTTTTTGTAAGAATTCCAAACACAAGAGGTATTAGATTCTAGTTTTTCGAATTTGTAATTCGTGTTTCTATTTTTTTTATTTTTCGAATTTGTGATTCGATTGTTCCTTTTGGTTAAACCTAATGTTATTTTAGGAAATTAAATATTTAATTTCGTTAAAAGATTTTGTCGAGGCAGTGGTGGATGCTCCCATACCCAAGAAGGCCATGTGTCTTGCCATATTTGTCCTGGGAACCGATTTTCAAAATAGATATTTAATTGAATTTGTAACATAGGTTGATTTGGATCAATAGTGTTAAGTTCCGCTTGCGATCCAAGTCTAAACCATTAAGAACAGATAAGTTAAATTTGGAATCAATAATGTTAAGTTCCGTTTGTGATTCCTAATTTAACTTCTAAAGAACACAATAAGTTGTTTAGGAAAGGTTCGATACTTGTACAAAATTTTTGTACAGTGAAACCGGTACGATCTTCCTAGGACCAACCAACATATCGTGGTATACGAAATTTACGATGTTTTGATGTGTTGGTGAATTTAAATTATATTGTTAGAGGAATAAATATTATTTTAAATTCTAAAGTTTTGACCAAATATCTTATTTTATGATTCTCATAATTTCAAAATGACTTTCAATCCTCTCGCTGCTATTTAAAAAAAAAATAAACTTACTAGTCTCAATTATATTGATTGGAAACGAAACTTGGGCATTGTTTTAACTGCTGAGGGATACAAGTTCGTACTTTTTGTGGTCTGTCCTAACGAACCTAACAGCGATTCTAGCGAAGAGGAGATTGACAGGCATAGGAAATGGGTCAAAGTAGATGAGATGACGCGGTGTTACATTTTGACATCTATGTCAAATGTGCTGCAACATCAGCATCAGACCTTACCTACTGCCTATGACATGATGTACAATCTCAAAGAACTCTTCGGACACCAGAATCGGGATACTAGGCAGGAGGATATGAGAAACTTGATGACGACCACCATGACTGAGGGGACAGTAAGGGATCATATCCTCAGGATGATGACTCATTTGAATGAAATGCAAATCCTTTGAGCTGAATTGATGGGGAAACCTAGGTCAATATCATTCTCCAAACGCTACCCAAGAGTTTTGAGCAGTTCCGCTTGAACTATAATATGAACAAAAAGACACATTCGTTGGCGGACCTTCTGACAGAACTTCAAGCAGTAGAAGGGCTATTTCGTCAAAGTTCTCAAATTCACATTGTTGAAAACGTTTCGCTTCTAAGTCGAAAGGCAGGAAGAAGAAAAAGAAACAAGTTGGTTCATCAAAGAAGGTGATTCGACCTCAAGGGACTCGACCGCAAGCAGGGGTGAAGAAGTTGAAAGACAAGTGCTTCACATGCAAGCAGTCTGGACATTGGAAGGTGGACTGTCTTCACAGAAAGCAGAACAATAAAGGTATATCTTACTCATTAGTTGGTGAAACATGTTTAGCGGTGTTATCTAGTAGTACCTGATGTGTAGATACGGGAGCCACTGATCATGTCTGTAATTCATTGCAGGGGTTCCAGAAAATTCGACGACTACATGAAGGAGAAATCACCGTCTACATGGGCAATGCTACGAGAATGACGGTTGTTGCAATGGGAGATGTTTTATTATCTTTCGATAGCAATAAAACATTGATTTTGAAAAATTATCTTTATGCACAAAGTTTTAGAAAGAACTTAATTTCAGTTTCTAAACTATTTATGGAAGGATATTTTGTTTCTTTTGATGACAAAATAGTTGTCAAGAAAAATAAGGTAGTTGTTTGTTCTGGTACGTTGGTTGACAATTTGTACATTCTAAATCCAATAACTCCCACGATACAACAATAGGAAATTTAAAAGAGAGAGAGATTTTAATCTTTCCCTTTTAGAATTACCAAATTCATTTTGGAGATATGCTTTGGAAACGGTAGCGAAAATTCTGAACCTGGTACCTTCTAAGTCAATATCTTCTACTTCCACAGAATTGTGGAATGAGTATAAGCCTAGTTTGAAGCACATTCAGATTTGGGGCAGTCCAGCATATGTGCTGAAGGGAGATGCTGATAAATTGGAATCACGTACAGAAGTTCACTTGTTTGTAGGATATCTTAAAGGAACGAAAGGTGGTTTATTTTATAGTCCTAAAGATCAGAAGGTCATTGTTAGCACCAATGCCCAATTTTTAGAAGAGAACTACGTAATTAACCACAAGCACATGAGTAAAATTATTCTTGAGAAAATAAAAGAGGACATGTCTAATTTAGTACCAACGGTACAAGATGAGTTAACACAAGAAACTGCAACGCGCGTCACAAATGATGCACAATTACAGGTAGTGCCTTGTCGTAATAGGAGGGTTGTTCGGCAACCTGATAGTTTCATGTTTTTGGGAGAGTCTTCGGACTTGATCCCAGGTGAACATGAACCTGATCCCTAGACATATGATAAAGCACTCCAAAATAAAGATGCAGCATCTTGGCAAAGTGCAATGAACTCCGAAATAGAATCTATGTATTCTAATAGGTCTGGGAGCTTGTAGAACCATCAAATGCTGTAAAAGTCATTGGATATAAATGGGTCTACAAAAGAAAAAGAGGGATAGACGAGAAGGTGGAAATCTTCAAAGCAAGACTTGTTGCAAAAGGATATACTCAAAAAGAGGGAATCGATTATGAGGAAACATTTTCACCGGTAGCTATATTCAAATCTATCTGGATTCTTTTATCTATTGTTGCTCATATGGATTATGAGGTTTAGTAAATGGATGTCAAGACAACTTTCATTAACGGAAGTCTTGAAAAAAAACATCCATATGAAGCAACCAGAGGGATTCATTGCGAAGGGCAAAGAGCATCTTGTATGCAAGCTCAATCGGTCCATTTATGGACTGAAGCAAGCTTCGAGATCTTGGAACATCCGGTTTGATGAAGTGATCCAGTCTTATGGATTCATTCAGTGTCTAGATGAGTCTTGTGTATACAAGAAAAGTGACGAAAACGTGGTGGTATTTCTTGTACTATACGTAGATGACATTTTGCTCATTGGCAACAATGTCAAAGTGTTGTCAGACGTAAGGATATCGTTGTCCAAGTAATTCAATATGAAGGAATTGGGAGAATGTGGAGATATTCTTGGGATCAAAGTAATAAGGGATCACAAGAAAAGAATGTTGTGCTTATCCCAATCTTCATACATCGATACTATCCTAGCTAGTTTTAGCATGCAAAACTCCAAGTAAGGTTTTCTACCTTTTCGGTATGGAGTACCTTTATCTAAAGAGATGTGTCCTAAAACATCAAAGGAGATAGAAAAGATGAAGGTAGTTCCTTATGCTTTGGCTGTAGGAAGCCTAATGTATGTGATGCTATGTACGAGACTGGATATCTGTTTTGCTATGAGCATGGTTAGCAGATATCAAAGTAATCGAGGGCAGAGACATTGGACTGCCGTAAAGTATATATTAAAGTACCTGAGAAGGACTAGAGATTATATGTTGGTTTACTAGACAGATGATTTGCTTCCTATAGGTTACACAGATTCAGATTTCCAATCAGATAGGGACAGTAGTAAGTCAACCTCGAGGTATGTGTTTACTTTGGGAGGTGGAGCCATAGCATGGAGGAGTGTTAAGCATAAATGCGTTTCAGACTCCACCATGGAAGCTAAATATGTGGCAGCCTCTGAGGCAACCAAAGAAGCTGTATGGATCAGAAACTTCTTGATGGACGTAGATGTGATTCCTGATTTGTCCAAAATTATCACAATTTATTGTGATAATAGTGGTGCAGTAGCAAACTCGAAGGAACCACGAGCCCATAAGGCAAGTAAACACATTGAACGCAAGTACCACCTGATACGAGATATCGTAAAGCGAGGAGAAGTTATCGACAAGATTGCATCAACAGATAACCTGGCAGATCCTTTCACTAAGGTCCTTCCGGCGAGAGCTTTTGATGGGCATGTTGAAGGGATGAGAATCTGATGTATGACAGCATATATGACTACATAGTCTTTTAGTATAAGTGGGAGATTGTTAAGATGTATAATAAAAGCCTAACTTTTTTATGAACATTTATATTTTGAAATGAGAATTACTCTGGTCAAATGTTGCATGTTAATGCAGTTGTCCATTTAATTTATATTGTAGATAACATTGTGTAGTATCACACAGAAAATCATGTTATCAGTTCCTTATAAATTATAAATAGTAGCTCACGACCGAGATGGATAGGGGCAAACCATTGGAACAGTGTAGTATAATTTGAAATTAGTTTGTCTTGACTATATAATTACACTAGTACACTATGTGTGTACTGAGCAGGACCATTTGAGGTTGTTCTTTTTATACTGACTGCATAAAAGAACAAACCCTCTGTTATTATGGATGTGCGTACTCTTAATCCCGATATAATAACAAACACATATACTTAGTATTTATTTCTTTAATTTATCAAAGGGTGAGATTTTTTCAGTTAAATCAATAGGCCCGATAAGTTGAGAAATAATATTATTTATATGGTATATTGTTGATCATAAAAGGAAACTGTGTCCTAGTAATCTAGGTTGATGATGTCCCCTTGAGGAGCTCATAAGGATTATCATGTAAAATCTGTAGGTGGACTTAGTCCGACATGATAATAAGGTTGAGTGGTAATACTCTTGGAGCTAGATGTTAATTAAGTGAGTTGTCAGTAACTCATTTAATTAATGGGCATACGATATCTTAAACACAGGGAGACTAACACACTCATGATAAGTAGGAGCTCATATTGTAATATGGGATTGGTGTGATAGTTCAATAATAACTCTTTAGTGGTATGAGTTATTATTGATGAACTTGAGTTGGGTGTTCGGGTCGAACACAGGAAGCTCAAGTCCTGATGTCAAAATCAATTCCTCCTCTCGGTCCTTGTTGTAGCCTCTATAAAGCCTCGCATTCACCCGTTTTGATTTTACTTTCTACCTAAGAAAGGGGCCAACCACATCCTTGCTTGGTGCCCAAGAAAGGGGTCGGCCAAACCTTGCTTCCTACCCAAGAAAGGGATCGACCAAGCCTTACTTGGTGCCCAAGCAAGGGGCCGACCAAACCAAAAGAAAAGAAAAAGAAAAAAAATGAGATTTATTCTCAACAGAATTAAAGATTTTTCTAAAATGAATTACATTGATTCTTTCTTAGAAATTTTCTAAAAAGAATTATACTAATTCTTTCTTAAGAAGTTTTTCTAAAAAGAATTATGTTAATTCTTTTCAAGAGATTTTTTCTAAACAAAAATCTATTACTTGTTCTCCTTTTTTTATCTGAAGCAAAGGGTTATAAAAGGAGAGGAGGTTATGCCACAAAAATCAACAATTCAATTAAGAATTGATAAGTTTCTCTCCTTTCCCTTAAGGCCGGCGCCCCATCCTTTTCTTCTTCCTTTTCTTTGCTCTAGGGTCGGCACCCCACTTCTTTTCTTCTTCCCTTTTCTTCCCTCTAGGGTCGACGCCCCATCTTCTCTTGGTGGTCGGAGCTTGGAGGAAAAGAAAATGAAGAGACGAAGCACCTTGGTGGTCGGCGGTTTGGAGGAGAAGAAGAAGAAGGAGGTATTCCTTTCTTTGCATCTTTTGGTGGTAGGCGGCTTGGAAACAAAAGGGGTTCGGGTGTTTTTGTCTTGGTAGATCGTCGCCCACATGACGTCCAAGAAGAGGAGAGAAATACGACAGAAGATCAAGAGGTCTTTGTCTACGAAGAAAAGTACAACTAGTTATTTATTCCGCAGCACAACTAGTTTTGTTTTCTTCGTATGAATCTTGAAATACCAACACAAGAGGCTAGTGATTTCGTATTTTCATTTTTGTGCTTCGATTTTGTATTTTGATCTTGTGCTTTGATTGAGATCTCTGTAGTTAAACCTAAGGTTACTATGAGAAGTTTAAATATTTAATTTCTTTGAAAGGCTTTGTCTAGGAAGTGGTGGATGATCCCATAACCAAGAAGGCCTAGTGCCTCGCCAACGACCTGAAAGTCAATCCTTGAAATAGATATTTAATCAACTTCTATAATATGGTTTAACTTTAGAAGAACACAATGGTTGAACTTTGAGTAAAAAAATTAAGTTTCGTTTCCAATTCAGGTTTAACTTTGAAGAACGAACTTGGAATAAAAATGTTAAGTTTCGTTTTCAATACAAATTTAACTTCTGAAGAGCACATGGGTAGTTAGGAAAAGTTCTGTGCTTGTACAAATTATTTTTACAGGGGAAACAAAACGATATTTCGAGTAGCACCCTTCAAACGGCGACTGCTGGCAAAATGATAGAGAAATGCCTTACGGAAATCCTTAAAACTGTAGATGGATTTAGCGGGTAATCGATTAAACCACCTCTATGTCGAGCCCAAGAGTGTCGTAAGGAACACTCGACGCTTTACATTATCCGTATACTTGTGAAGGAGGGTGACATTTTCAAACTTGAGGAGGTGATCTTCGAGGTCAGTGGACCCTATATATTCCTCTATCGCTAGAGGACTATAGTGTTTTGGCAGTTTGTCTGCCAATAACTTCTAGGAGAATGGTCCGCTAACTTGCTCAAGAGAGCTGTTAGCTATCGAGGCTTTCCCCTTACGCAAAGCATGTACAGGTGCGTTTCTAGAAGATGATGCTTAAGGTCGTTCCTCCTGGCCCATATGTTCGAGCGGCATACGGAATAAGGCTCGGTGATATGCAAGTGGCTAGGCCACGGGTGACTGGTTTACTAGTGGAATATAGAGCGACACTAAGCCAGCCACTGGAGGAACGGGCAGGTGGCCCACCGAACCTCCCACTCGAGCTCCTCATTCAGTGTGAGGGCCTGTTTTTGACGCGGTGAGGTCATGTGGTAAAGTACCACCGATCGTTGTTTGTTGTTGTTATTGCATCAGTTTTTACGCTTAACCGTTTATCAATATTTCTAACTCTTCTTGTGTCAAGGTAATCATGGTGAGTCATCCAACTTCTTTCATCCATTCATTTCAGATTCAGGCAAAAATTTTCACAAATAGCGCTAAATTTGATCCTATCTGAATCGATGGAGATGACATGCTGGGTAAGTGGACTATGTTGTTGACTGGAAGAAGACCTCCAATTAGAAAAAGAGGCTACGGACTAGAGCAGAAATCCTCTCTACACACACTCAAGAGAGCAAACAACGTTAGCGCCAAAAACCATGGAGGAGGTTCCTAGCAAAGGCTTTTGACGCTCAAGTCAGTGTAGTGGCCAAGCGAAAAAATTGAGAGATGAACAGTAAAGGCTCACACGTAAATGAGACTACTATAAAAGCATACTTTGCCAATAAAGAGAACCTCCCTTTATATAACACCTCTCATAACCTCTGCGATCATGAGATGGAAAAAAATATCGAGTGTTAGAAGTTGTCGAGTAAGGACATATGTACAGCCTGGGAGGCATATAGTCACCGCCTAAGGAATCTTCTATGACTTGTGTGCACCCTTTTCATAACTTATGTCATTAGTATTGCAATTGAAGGAATATGCTATCACAATGTGTCAACCGATATAAAGTGTAGAGTCACCTTCAAGGAAGGTTCCATTGAATGCTCATGTAATAACAAAAAAATATTCTCTAATAAATGGTTGGTATTCTCTGACAGACTATTGTGATTCTCTGACCATGTGGCCCTCTGAAGATGTCTCGACCGGATATTTAACCGATCGGATGTATATATAAAAGCAGTGTACTGAGTATGGTAGGGTGTTCGGCCCTTAGGGCTGCTCGGATATATGTCGTGCGATGTTAGAGATCTGATTATGAAGTAATAGAGAATCAAGTCCCCTAGGTTCGGATGACTTTTATGACCGACCGATCATATATAGGGATACTTGCTTCTGAAGAATGGAGAACCGAGCCTCGAGAGGCCCAATCGGTACTTTCAACTGATCGGCCTTGTACTTGGAGGCTTGTCCCTAAAGTGATAACTTGAGCTTTAGAAATCCGGTTGAGTTTCTTCCGAGGTTTACATTGTATGTTAATTCTTCAGAGATAAAAATACTGAATCCTGTAACTCTGATTAACTTTATACCCGACTACCCATATGCAGGAGTCTGGGGAATGAATTGTTAGAAATTATAAATGGAAAAATAATCAAAAAGGTTTAAATACCTTTTGGATGATTAAAGGATGCATCTAATGAAGAGGTAGTATGCCTCTTAGGAAAGGATGCGATCTACATCACCCATTTTGAAATGGATGGATGAGATCTAATTGAACCAAAAGGTTCTTATACTCTTTCATATGTATAAATAAAGTCTCTCACATACTCATTCATTCACTCACTTCCTTCCAAGCAAAGCAAACATTGCATTCTTACATTGAAAAGTTCAAAAAGCTTCCTCAGTTCGGATGTCTTATGATTTGCAGTGCTGCTATCGCAAGATAAAAGTCGTTGTATCTTGGGAGACGATTGTCGTATTCCGTGAGCACCGTGTACGGAGCAAATTCATCTTAAAGAGATAGACTCTAACTCTAGCCTAGACTTAGCCGAAAACGGTGGTATACCATCATTCTGCTTGCACTCAATTTGCATCATCAATAAAGGACCCAACATTTTTAAGACGAAAATTCTTCATTCAAAATGATGGCTGGAATCAACCACATGTCATCCGCCATTCCAACCGGAGAGAAGCCGGAAAAGTTCAACGGAGCCGACTTCAAAAGATGGCGACAAAAGATGTTGCTCTACCTGACAACATTAAACCTCGTATGATTTTTGCATGAAGACCCGCCAGCCGCTACGGAAGGTAATTCCGATAGTAAGGCTGCATACGATGTGTGGTCGCATGGAGATTTCCTGTGTCGTAACTACGTTCTCAACGCATTGGACAACGCATTATATAACGTGTATTGTTCAATAGAGACGACAAAATCTCTATGGGAGTCACTTTAAAGGAAATACAAAACTGAAAGCGCCGAGTTGAAGAAATTCATCGTCAGCCAATTTATGAATTTCAAAATGCTGGATTCCAAGAGTGTAACATCTCAAGTCCAAGACATGCAACTAATAATGCATGATCTGGATGCTGAAGGCATGAAGCTGAACAAGTCGTTCAAAGTAGCCGCGGTAATCGAGAAACTCCCTCCATCGTGGAAGGATTTCAAAATTTACCTAAAGCACAAGCAAAAGGAGATGAGACTTGAAGACTTAATCCTGAGGCTACGAATAAAGGAAGATAATCGAAAGATGTCCAACTCCAGAGGAACAAAGCGGATAGTCGACGTGATGTCCAACCTGGCTAAGCCAAAAGCCAAAAACTCGAAGCAATCCAAAAAGAATGCTCAAGGCAAGAAATTCAAGGTCACATGCTACAACTGCGGAAAGCCAGGACACATATCCAAGGATTGCAGACGCTCGAAGAAACCAACCAAGAGTCAGAAAGATGTTGCGAACCAAGTCCTAACTTCTGATGACATGAAATTAGATCTCACTGCGGTCGTGTTTGAAGCCAACACGGTGGTGGATAACCCAAAGCAGTGGTGGATCGATACTGGAGCAACCCGTCATATCTGTTCTGATAAAGTGATGTTCTCCAAGTATACTCCAAGAAGTGGAAGAAAGCTCTATATGGGCAATTCCTGTTGGATCGTGAGAGTTCGATAGAGGGGGGGGTGAATATCGATTCGAAAAATAGCATTGAAAAGAGTTTAAGCGCAGTGGAATTTAAAAGAACAGACACAGTAATTTTACTTCGTTCGGAGCATGTGACGACTCCTACTCGAAGGCCCGTACTCCGTGAGTACTTTCATTGGGCAATCACTATCAATTCGAATGATGATTACAAAATAATTAAGTACAAGAATTGACAAAAATAAAATACCGACAAGAGAAGAAGAATTAGACTTAAGAAAGCGCTTTGTCGGAATAGCCTCGCGGTGTCGCAGGAGCATAGAGCAGCAGAGCAAGCAGTAGATTCTGAGTTGATCGTTGTGTCTTCAGCTCTGCCTCCGCCCCATCTTTTATATGAAGCTCGGGGCGCCCTGGATCCCTTCCGGGCACCCTGGTGAGACGTGGCAAGTCCAACCAGCGAGCTCCAAGTGGCGACGCGCGATCAGGATAATTTTTGCCTCCAGGGCGCCCGGGTGCCTCCCGGGCGCCCGGACCTCCGGGCGCCTAGACCACCTTTTTCCAGCGAACAACTTTCCTGCAAAACAAGGTTAGTCCGAGACAAATAGATCCTGCAAAATAAAGTGTTAGCACAGTTTATGAGTTCAGTATAAGAAGTATGACTTAGATTCCGTCTTTCTGAGACCGGAATCTAGCCACGATCTCGACTTAGATATCCGAAATGGATCTAAGCCGGATCGACGCCTAATGTTCCCTTCCTGGAAACGCGTCCTCACAGTCACTCCCTTCCAGTGACTTACCTTTACTTACCTGCCAGACGTCCGGTCAGCCCTTCAACCCGTCTGGACTTCTCGCCAGCTATCCGGTCAGCTCGTCGACCTAGCTGGACTTCTCGCCAGCTATCCGGTTAGCCCGTCGACCTAGCTAGACTTCTCGCCAAGCGTCCGGTCAGCCCGTCGACCCGCTTGGACTTCGTGCCAGACATCCGGTCAGCCTGTCGACCTGTCTGGACTTAGCCTGCACACTCGATCAGAGTGTTAGATCACGACACACCTAACTTAACCTGATTTGTCATTCATCAAAACCTGAGTTAGACCGTTAGTGCTAACCGCACCAACAATTCCATGATATCCCTGATTGTCGAACTCGGGAAAGTTATTCTGAAAATGACGTCTGGGAAAGAGCTAACGCTCATTGATGTGCTCCATGTTCCCGACATCAGGAAAAACCTAATTTCTCGATCAGCACTTGTTAAGACCAGTTTCAGACTAGGGTTCCAGTCAAACAACTTTGTACTTATGAAAAATAATGTATTCGTAGGTAAAGGGTACTTAGAACAGAGTCTGTTCAAAATGGTTGTAATGACTGTACACCGTGAATTTGATGGTAATAAAATAAAAGCTTCCAGCTATGTTGTTGAGTATTTTAATTTGTTGCATGATTGGCTTGGGCATGTCAATAATAATACTCTGAAACGTCTCGTCGAGTTAAATTTATTACCAAACATCAATGTTGACAAAACACACTAATGTGAAGTGTGCGTGGAAGCAAAAATGACGAGACTACATTTTCATTCGGTGGAAAGGTCAACACTCCTCTAGAGTTAATATATAGTGATCTATGTGACTTAAAATTCGTGCATACTAGAGGAGATAAAAAGTATTTTATTACTTTTATCGATGACTGCACGAGGTTCTGTTATGTCTTTCTTTTAAGAAGTAAAGATGAAGCCTCAGAAGCTTTCAGAACCTATAAAATAGAAGTTGAAAATCAACTTGCACTACAAGAAAAACTCTCATAGACATCGGTGGAACAACAACGATTTTAAGTAAAAACCGATGTCTTTGAGTATTTTACACCAGTTTTTCCAAAAACCGGTGTCTATGAGCACAGATTTTCGCTCAAAGACATCGATTTTTTAGGCGATGTCTATAAGCGCCTTTTTTTCGTTAATAGACACCGATTTTAACAGCGATTTTTAAAACCCGGTGTCTATGATAAAATAAAATAATTTAATTTTTCCACACATACTTAGCCAAAATTTACAACACTTCACTCTTCCCTCCAAACTAAACCTATATTGTGCCGTCCACCCATACTTAGCCCTAAACCTATATCGTCGCGACGCACCACCACTTTCCTCCGGCCATCTCTCAGCCTCATCTCCCTCTTCTCCTTCTAGATCGACGCACCTGTCTCTCCTGATCAGGATCAAAACCACCTACTTCGGTCCTAAGCAAAACCGCAGCATAAATCGTTCCGTTCTGCCTCCTCGTCCGATCATCTCTTCCTCCTCCACCTTCCTCTCTTCGCTCTTCCCGGCTGAGGCAGGGGCCGACGAGATCCTAACAGCGAGAGGACGCTCACGCCCACCCTGGCACGGTTGGTCGGCAATGTGAGGGAATCCGAAGGAAGAGAGAACAGCACCGAGATCCAGGAGCTCGCTCGCTTCGCAGTCGACGAGCACAACAAGAAACATGTCTCGCGCTCCTAATTACTATTTTTTTTCTCTCCCAAAATTGGGGCTTTTTCTCCATACCAATGTTTTTTGATGCGAATGCGCTTCTGGAGTTTGCGCGTGTTGTGAAGGCGAGGGAGCAGGCTCCTCAAGGAGGTTCCCTGGAAGCAGTTCCTAGCACCGTAGGCTCCTCAAGGAGGTTCCCTGGAAGCGGATCTCCGACCTCCCACTCTATTTCTTCTTCCCTTTCCTCCTCGAGCGGATCTTGTCGTTTATAGCTTTGAATCCCGAACATACGTGTCAGGTCAGTGTAAATTTGATGCATTGGTTTCGTACGGGAGGAAAAAAAGGTAGGATCGATATTCTTGGGTTTTTGGCTTTTGTCTTCAGAAGCGAGTTCGCTACCATCTGTTTCTCTTTCACATTCGTTTCAATGGAGTTCCTCAAGATAAGAAGCTTTCAAGGCATCGGTAAGTTTAAAGTGAAGAAAGACTCGAATCAGGATCGGGATCTGATGAATTTAGACCTGGAAAAGCCAAATGACAAGGTATTGGCCACAATGCCGAAAGTGGATGCTTCTGATCATGTTGTGAAGGCGGTAGAGGATGAAGATGACGACGATTTCGTCACCAATGAGGTGAAGCGGCGTCTGAAGGAGCTGAGGAAGAACAGCTTCATGGTGCTCATACCTGAAGAAGGATATCCAGAAGAGGAAGAGGGGGGAGGGAGCAGCTCGAGCGGGTGGAGGGAGTCGGAAGAGGGTGGCGATGCTCCATGGTGCATGTTTAATGCAATTTATGCTAAGTACACGGAGCGGATGACGTTCTTTGACAAGCTGATGGTCAAGTCTCAAAGAAGCTGGTATGCTCTGCTGTTAGCCAAAATTATAATTCTTGATCCATTTCTTAGAAGATCAACTCATTTTATGATTTTTTTTTCTCACGCATTGCCTGATCTATTCTGTAATTACTTTCCTCAAATCTGCTCGGTTGTCAATGCAAAAAGCCTGACGCTTAGATATATTTTATTAGTAGTAATTTTGTATCAGCATATTTCTGTGTAGTCCTTTTATTGTTATAAGCTGATTTTTCTCTAGTGAAATATGCAATGGGATGCAGATAGGTCACTAAGATTTTTTCTTGATGAAACCTATATTATATGCTGTTTTAAGCTTATGGAACACACAACATTATAGGATCGTTGGGTGCTTCAAAACATTCACAAAGCTCTTTGTCAAAGAAGTTGTATATGAACCTGCTTAACCTCCCTATCAAGGCACAAAATGGACATTGTGATGGCAATGAAATTCTTAGAAGTTAGCAGGAAGATAGCCCTTGTGAGAATCTTGAAGTTGCTTATGTTTCACAAGTTTGTTTAAGTTGGGAGATTCTCCATCATCATTTTCAGTTAATTTTTTTCCTTCTAAATATGATTATCTACATGAATTTTTAAAATAAATTGTTGCTGCAAGAATTGAAAATGAGAAATTTGACATTGGTGTTCTTTCTAAATTAAACTTACCTTTTTCAACTCAAGAAATTCTATAGCCTCATGTGTCTGGTTGGTAACTTGTGTTTACTGTCATATGTTGATGAATGGCCTAAAAACCACTTCTATTTCTACCTTGAGATATTATGATAGTTTGTTGGGTTTTGATCAGGTTGTTGAAGTACCAAATGTCAGCCGGGATGATATTGGTGGGCTGGAAAATGTTAAGAGGGAACTGCAAGAGGTAGTTTGCTAGATATGTTTGAGGTTTTATGTCCACCAAGTGTGATTTTTTCTTTCTGATGGTGATATTCTAGGACTTCTACAGTATGTATATTTCTTCTGTAGTTAAGTAGACCAAATGATACTTTTATTTTCAAACTCTATGGGGCTTTTGATCATCTTAAATTTCTGCAAGGCATTTTGAAAAAGTAGGTAAAAATTTTAGGGATTAACATGAAGATGCTGAATATTTACTTGCATTATATATCACAGTGCTCTTTGTAATAGTCTGCAGTGTGTAGAAAACTAATTGTTCATACAAGAAATGTTTGAGATATTTCTAGGCCATCAACAAAATTAAAGATCGCCTTTCCTATCATACTAAAAATGTATTTTAGAAATTGCTGAAAATCACATGTCATAAAAAGAGGGAAAAAGATCACATGTCATATTTTCTAGGCCATCAACAAAATTAAAGATCTTGCCATAAGCATAGAGGGAAAAAGTCTTGAAAAGAAGAAATCCTTGCTGGCTAAATGTGCAGCTACTACACTTTCTTCAAAGTTAATTGGTGGTGAGAAGGAGTTTTTTGCAAACATGGTTGTGGGGGCTATCCTTGCAACTGGCAATGATGATAGACTTAATTTGATTGGGATAAAAAAGGTTAAGCTTGTATTTCTAACATTCTTAACTAGTTTAGTTGATTTGGATTTCGTATTACAGTTTTTATACTTAATGGTAGATTGGTAGTACTTGTATACTGCCCCTGTGTTATGTGACGCTAACTATATAGATTTACCATTTTTCAAGTGAAGAACAATTTTCACAAATTTGACTGACTTTGATATTGCCCAACGCTAGCAACGGCGGGGGCGGCGGAGGCAGCAGCCGACGAGGAAGAAGGAGAGCAGATTGTGTTGTTCGCTACTGTCGGTGAATAGGGTTTGATTTCTTCTCTTCTGGAGGTGTCCACCTCTCGATCTTTCATTTTCGTGTCGACCACAAGTTCCCACCTCTCGATCTGTTTCTTCTCTTCTGGAGGTGTCCAGTGTAAGCTTAGGGTTTGTTGTTGTTCGAGCTGATGCTTTCTCTAGATTTCGACTGTATTTGTGTGGCTAATCACAGTGATTTTGCAGAGTGAAACAAATCTTGTGCTATAATCTCTCTTGTGGTTACCAGAAGATTCCTCCTTTCAGCAACAATCATTTATATGAATCCTTCCGAGACTTCATCTAAATACTTCTTTTTTTTGGTCGACAACATTAATCTTTCACTAATACATGTTTTGGCATATTGTCTTTCTTTTCTGCATCAAAATCATTTATTTGGTCGCTGTCAGTTCCTAAATTAGGCTAGCTTCACTCAAAAAATTCTATCATTTCACT
Organism: Zingiber officinale; assembly: GCF_018446385.1. NCBI lineage: Eukaryota > Viridiplantae > Streptophyta > Magnoliopsida > Zingiberales > Zingiberaceae > Zingiber > Zingiber officinale. The sequence goes on along the minus strand of NC_055999.1, from coordinate 60,760,267 downwards.
GCATATTTTTTGGTTCTGTTCTATTTGCTCAACTGCATTAGATCCCAATAGAGCCCAGTGCTCTCATGGGCTCCGTGTAAACAAATATTTCTTTTTCTTTTCCAATTTGGAGCTAGTGTGCTATTATGCTTTCATTTTGTTTGAAGAAAGCTATACTAAAAATAGGGCAACCTATTAATCCTTCATGTCTTTTTCTTGCTATGAAGGGCTTCTTCCCCTCTGAACGTACTACAGCATGGACTCCATTAAGAAAAAATACTATGGCAGCAGGTGAGTCTCTCTCCTACAATATAGTGTGGTCCTATGTGGTTGTTTACAAGTTAAGATTCTCAATTAATTTAATCTCTTTTTTAAGTGGTTATTGCCTTCTTGACTTTGCCAAATGTAGATGTCAAGCTGCTTCTAATTTATTGATCCTACAGTGATTAGACCAAGTTTCTAGCTTATCTGTTTGTAGACTTTAAAACATTGGATTCAACTTGTTGATGCACCAATCAAACTTTAAGACATCACCATCTTATGAATTCTTTAAAACGTAAACTGTGTTTTATATGTTTTCCTTCTTTTATTCTCCAATCAGGATTGAGTGTAGACTGTTTAAGGATCATATGCAGAACATGTCTTTGTCTCCTCATGCTGGTCATGGGATTCCTACAGAGTCCTTTGAGGAAAATCAAGGGGGTAGAAATACATATCCTCTCTTGTTTCCCTATTTCAAGTAATTTCTATGTGATTAATTGCCACTTCATTCTTTTATGATATGATCTATACATGCACATAATAAACAATATACAATAAACAATGATGATATATGGTGAATTTACTTCTTTACTTGTTTCTTGTTTTACTTGATGTATTATTGAGCATCCTCATCCATATATTATAGGCCTTGGAAATTATATACAGTTATATATTGACCACAATATTAGTAATTTGATTATTAAGTTGATCTCATAGTTCTGTTGGTTCTAAAGGAAATTTATTCTTTGTCACTTTTTATACGTACAAGAGTTTTGGATTGTTTAGGGGAGAGAATTACTAGTCAGAAAAACTCAAGTTCTTTAGTGGATATATACAATTGTTTGTTTCACCTTTCTTGATCTCAATGCACACCAATCCCTTAGTTTAGGGAGGTAGTTCATTTTGTTGAGTTGTTGTTACAAATTAATCTCTTATATTTATGTGATAATTGATGAGTGTTTCTTTTTTTAAGCATTTCAGTTAGTCATCTTGTTACCTGGTGCCCTTACTGCTTTTTCAACTATGACTTTTGGTCTTGGTTTACTAATATATTATTTATGTGTTTTTACAATTTACAAATCTCAAGTACTCCAGAGTTGAAATTGATGAAGTACGGTTCGAGTGGGTTGAATGCATGCTAGATTACATTTGAAGTGCGGTTCTACCTTGATGTGTTGTTAAAAGAATGTTCTACCTTGATTTTGATATCTATTAGCTAGCTTTTGATGTAAAAAGAATGTTTGGGTATTTTATGAATACTGTTGTAAGAAGATTATTTATATAATTTGTGAATATTTGTGTATTTTATGGATATTGTTGAATGAAAAATATTTGTGTAATTTGTGAATATTTGTATTTTTTTTTTATTACTGTCGATTTTTCATTGTTTCGGAAATCAAATTTGTGCTGTTAAAAAATACCCATATTACATCGATTTTCCACCGCTGTAAACCCGGTGTTATTAACTAATATTACATCGGTCATTTACCGCTGTCAAAACTGGTGTTATTAACATACAATATTACATCGGTTTTACACCGTTGATGAAACGGTGTCGTTAAGTGATACTACACCGGTTAATAATCGATTCGAAGACCGATGTCGTTAAGTGATACTACACCGGTTTTAACCCGATGTCTAAAATGACAGACCTTTTACATCGGCTTCATAGACATCGATCGAAAATGAAATAGACACCGGTGGAAAATCGATGTCTATGAGGGTTTTTGTTGCAGTGTTGATAAATGAATTAAAATAATTCGTAGCGATAGAGAAGGAGAATATAGTGCACTGTTTGATGAGTTTTGTTCGGAATCTGGCATTATCCATCAAACAACGACGCCTTACTCACCTCAATCAAATGATATTGTCGAACGTAAAAATCGGACACTAAAAGAAATGATGAATGCCTTGTTGATAAATTCAGGTTTGCCCTAGAACTTGTGGGGGGGAACTATAATATCAGCAAATCACATTCTCAACAAAATCCCTCACAAGAAAAATGATAAAACACCATATGAACTATGGAAAGGTCGCGAGCTATCGTACAAATACCTAAAGGTATGGGGGTGCTTAGCAAAGATCGAAGTACATAATCCAAAGTAAGTAAAGATCATACCTAAAACGTTCGATGCGATAATTGTCGGATATGCCCATAACAGTAGTGCATATCGATTCATAGTTTGCAAGTTAGACATTCCTGATATTCATGTGAGAACAACCATAGAATCTCGAAGTGCGATATTCTTTGAAAACATATTTCCAAATAAGAAGGGAAATATTCAAAATGATAACAACGGAAGTTCTAACGAAAAAAATATTTCTGAACTTAGTTGTCGTAAAAGGACTATTGATAATCAAAGTGAAGAGCCACGTCGGAGCAAACGAGCTAGAGTTGAGAAATCGTTCGGGCCAGACTTCATGACTTTTATGTCAGAAATGAACCTAAGAACATTAAGTGAAGCTCTCTCTAGTCCCGACGCCCCAATGTGGAAAGAAGCCATCAATAGTGAAATCGAGTTCATCATGAATAACTATACTTGGGAACTGTAGACCTTCCTTCTGGTACCAAACCATTAGGTTGTAAGTGGATACTAAAACGCAAGTATAAAGCTAATGGATCAATTGACAAGTATAAGGCCAGACTTGTAGCGAAAGGATACAAGCAAAAGGAAAGCATTGACTACTTTGATACCTACTCACCGGTGACAAGGATTACATTCATACGAGTGTTGATAGCTATCACAACACTGTATGACATTGAAATACACCAAATGGATGTTAAGACTACGTTCTTAAATGGTGAGCTGGAAGAAGAAATCTATATGGAGCAACCCGAGGGGTTCGTAGCTCCAGGAAAAGAGGAAAATGTGTATCGACTTGTTAAGTCATTGTACAGACTTAAACAAGCGCATAAACAATGGTATGAAAAATTTGACAAAATAATACTGTCAAACGAATTCAAAATAAATGAATGTGACAAATGCATTTATGTCAAAAACACACCTGAAGGTCATGTAATGATCTATCTATACGTAGACGACATGCTTATAATGGGCAGTAATCATGAGGTAATCATGAGTACAAAGAAAATCTTGACCAAGAATTTCGATATGAAAGCCTAGGTCTAGCAGATGTTATATTGGGAATTAAAATTCTCAGGACATCCGATGGGATAGTTTTGACACAATCCCATTATGTAGAGTCAGTATTGAAAATGTTCAATGTGAACTATCTCTCTACAGTGAAAACACCTATGGATCTAAGTCAACACTTAGCGAAAAACCATGGTGAGTCCATATCGCAATTGGAATATTCTCGGATAATAGACAACTTGATGTATCTCGCAAACTGCACACGTCCGGATATTGTCTGTACGGTCAACAAAATAAGTCGTTTTACAAGTAATCCAAATGACACCCACTGGAAAGTATTGATGCGAGTTCTTAGATATTTGAAATATACTATGAACTATGGATTACATTACAAAAAGTATCATGTTGTCTTAGAGGGATATTGTGATGCTAATTGGATATCAGATACAAAAAATTTCAAATCCACTAGTGAGTATGTATTCACAATTGGTGGAGGAGCGGTATCTTGAAAATCCACAAAGCAGACATGCATAGCTCGGTCAACTATGGAATCCGAGTTTATAGCATTAGACAAAGTAGCTAAAGAAGTTGAATGACTGCGGAATTTTTTGGAAAATATTCCGAGCTGGACGAAACCCGTGCCCACCATACTTATACACTGTGATAGTCAATCGGCGATTGGAAGGGCACAGAGTAGTATGTATAATGGTAAGTCTTGACATATACGTCGTAGACACAATACCATTAAGCAGTTGATCTCGAACGGAGTGATTGCAATCAACTATTTCAAGTCCAAAGATAATTTGGCAGATCCGCTTACGAATGAGCTAAGTTGAGATCAAGTATACTGCTCATCAAGAGGAATGAGATTAAAAATCTACAACTAAAAATGACTATAGCAGTAACCCAACCTTTTTGACTAGAGATCCCAAGATCTTGGTTCAATGGGACAATGAAGTTACAGAAGTTGTGTTACAGTACACGAGATATATTATCATTATCTCTATCCCAATCCTAGGATGAACTTGTGTTGTTGTATAAATAAAGTCCCTCACATACTCATTCATTCACTCACTTCCTTCCAAGCAAAGCAAGCATTGCATTCTTGCATTGGAGAGTTCAAGAAACTTCCTCGATTCGGAGGTCTTGCGATTTGTAGTGCTGCTATCGCAAGATAAAAGTCGTTGTATCTTGGAAGACGATTGTCATATTCAGTGAGCACCGTGTGCGGGGCAAATTCGTCTTAAAGAGATAGAGTCTAACTCTAGCCTCGACTTAGCCGAAAACGGTGGTATACCATCATTCTGCTTGCACTCAGTTTGCATCAGCAATAAAGGACCTAACATGAATAGTGAAAACTCATATTTTTGACCAGCTACATATTACGTCATATTTTGATAGTGAAAGGCTGAATTTCCAGGACTTAGTTGAATATATTCCCGGCTGGTCCTGTGACAGGCCAGTCCTCTCTTAAATCCAAGTGGATATTAGACGGCCAGATATACACTAAGTGTCTTGGCACAAGAGTGAAATGCTAGGTCCTTCGGATCCGATCGGAGTTAGGGTCGATCGCCGATCGTCCTTGGATTGGGACCTTGGCGTTAGGTGAGGAGCAAAAGAGAGATATACTAGTTGCCCTCTCTTCTTGACTTTGACTGATATGTCACCTTAAATTTAGCCTCAACATCACCTCGGCATCCACATTTAACACCCGTATCACTATGCAACTCACTACAGAATGGTGGCAAGTAAATATGTCGTATGACTTTTCGTTTTGAGTTGCACAGAAGAGTAGTGCCTATACGTTCCGCCATTAGATGTCGATTATGATAGCTGCTAAACTTACACTGAACCAACTAATCTGGGGTCAGCTAGGCCGTGTCTGGGAGGAGGCGAGGGCGCGAGCAGCCATGAAGTCCCTGGGCGCGCTGGCCGACAGTCATCTGGAGATGTCCACTGGGGTTAGTTTTCTTAGCTATCACTTCATAAATTATCTCTGATCAGCACTAATGTTTGTTTGCAGTACTGGGTGGAGAGCATCGTCATGTGCCAGCAGTTGGCACAAGTGGAGGATGAGCTGAAGAAGTTCAAAATTTCTAGAGAAGACTCTTTCTCCTGGGGACCGCCATCCGCTCGGCTGAAGGCCGAGTTGGAGAGGGCCCAGCAACTTCTGACGGAGGAGCAGCAGAAATCGACCAAGTAGGCCAGTAGGTTGAGTCAGATCGAGGCTCAGTTGAAGACGTATGACCGGAAACTCAATCTGGCCACCACAAGGAAACAGCGCGTCGTCACGGATCTGGAAGAAAAGAATAAAGCAGCCCGACAGTTGGCCAAAAATTTGAAGAAGGACAAGGACTCTCTGTCTACCGAGCGGGAGAACCGGTCGACCAAAGAGGCTGAACTTCAAGGCCAAATGAAATGCCTTGAGGAAGAATTAGAGGCTTCGCGCATCGCTTTGAAGACCTATTAGGAGGCCGAGCCAAGTCGCTTCGCGGTCCTGAAACAACAGTACGTCCGCTCGGACCAGTTCATGGGGAAGGTGATCGATCAGATCGTCCGATCGTTTAAGTTGGCGATCGAGGCGACGCTCAGCCAACTGAAGACGAACGGGCATGTCTCCGAGGCCCTATCTGATAAAGGCGTGAATCGCGTCCAACTCCTCGAATCCATCCCCGACGAGGTCTTTGAATATATCGAGTGAGCGAGGGGTCAATAGAGTCCTGTGAAAGTCTTAACTGTAATCCTGCCGCTCGACAACGCTTATTAATGAAACCATTTTGCGCCCTCTTCATATATGATATTTTCTTGCTAAGTATTTGGATGCGTAGTCCCGTTTGGCTGTGGCGCCCATACCGTTATTGAAGTATTCACTTAGGATAATACCTTCGGGACTTATAGTCGTCGCTCGACTTCAATTTTAGCGTATACGTTAGATGATTTTCTAAGGTCGGGGTTTAACGTCGCCACTCGACGGTCTTCAGCACGGGGTATTTACAGTCACCGCTCCAACCCTGGGATTTAACGTTGTCGTTCGACGATCTTCTGAGCGGGATATTTATAGTTGTCGTGTCGACTCTGGAGTTTAACGTCGCCGCTCGACGGTCTTCAGTGCGGGGTATTTATGGTCGCCGCTCTGATTCTGGGGTTTAACGTCGCCGCTCAACGATTTTTCGAGCGGGATATTTATAGTCGTCGCTTCGACTCTGGGGTTTAACATCGTCGCTCGATGATCTTCAGTGCGGGATATTTATGGTCGCCGCCCCGACCTGGGGTTTAACGTCGCCGCTCGACGATCTTCCGAGCGAGATATTTATAGTCGTCGTGTCAACTCTGGGGTTTAATATCGCCGCTCGACGGTCTTCAGTGTGGGGTATTTATAGTCGCCGCTCTGACCCTGGGGTTTAACGTCGCCGCTCGACGGTCTTCCAAGTGGGATATTTATAGTCGTCGTTTCGACTCTGGGATTTAACGTCGCCGCTCGACGGTCTTCAGTGCGTGGTATTTATGGTCACCGCTTCGATCCTGGGGTTTAATATCGCCGCTCGACGGTCTTCCAAGAGGAATATTTATAGTCGTCGTTTCGACTCTGGGATTTAACGTCGCCGCTCGACGGTCTTCAGTGCGTGGTATTTATGGTCACCGCTTCGATCCTGGGGTTTAATATCGCCGCTCGACGGTCTTCCGAGCGGAATATTTATAGTCGCTGCTTCGACTCTGGGGTTTAACGTCGCCGCTCGACGGTTTTCAGTGCGGGGTATTTATGGTCGCCACTCTGACCCTGGGGTTTAACGTCGCCACTCGACGGTCTTCCGAGCGGGATATTTATAGTCGTCGTGTCGACTCTGGGGTTTAATGTCACCGCTCGACGGTCTTCAGTGAGAGGTATTTATGGTCGCCGCTCCAACCCTGGGGTTTAACGTCGCCGCTCGACGGTCTTCGACTTTAAGCTTGTCGTTCAGCAATAATTTTGACAACCTTTGCCTTTGATTCAATTCTATAATTTTGAAAGGGACAAGAACATAGGAGACATGGCATTGATTACATCACCGCACCTTTTAGCCAACTCAGTACGGCTGTAGATGCTTCGCGCTCCAAGGGCGTTCGAGCTGCCGCTCGTCCTCATCCTCCAGGTAATAAGCGCCCGAGCGAAGCTTCTCCACGACTTTGAAAAGCCCAGCTCAGGGAGCCTCCAGCTTGGTGACGTCGCCGACCGGCTTCACCTTCTTCCATACGAGATTGCCCACCAGAAAGGATCTAGGTATCACTCGTCGATTGTAGTTCTGACACATCCTTTGTCGATAGGATGTCAACCGAACGGCAGCCCTAGCGCGTGCTTCGTCGACCAAGTCCAACTCCAGCTGTCTCCGTTCAGCACTATCCTCATCATATCGCTGCACCCGATCAGACTCTACCCCTACCTCGACCAGGACGACTGCTTCTCCTCCATACATCAAGTGAAACGGGGTTACTTCTGTTCCCTCCTTTAGAGTCGTGCGAATCACCCATAGGACTCTCGGGAGCTCGTTTGCCGAGCTGCCTCCTATATGGTCGAGCCGAACTCGAAGGATCCGTAAGATCTCCCGATTGGCGACTTCCGCTTGTCCGTTGCTATGGGAATATGCTACAGAGATGAAGGCCTGATAGATGTCATACCCTCTGCACCATTCTCTGAGTTGCTAGCCAACGAACTGCCTTCCGTTGTCCGAGACGAGCCGATGCGGGATGCCGAATCAACAGATGATGTGCTGCCAAATAAATTTTCTAACCATCTGCTCGGTTATCCTTGTCAACGGCTCAGCCTCGACCCACTTGGAGAAGTAGTCGACTGTCACAAGCAGGAATTTCCACTGTCCGGTGGCCATTGGGAACGGTCCTATGATGTCCATTCCCCACTGATCGAACAGGCAAGACACCACGAACGACTTCATCTCTTCCGTAGGCCGGTGAGAAAAGTTATGGTACCTTTGGCAGGATAGACAGGTTGCCACTGTCCGAGCGACATCTTCCTGGAGAGTCGGCAAACAAAAGTATTCTGCCAACAGAATCTTCCGTGCCAATGAGCGGCCGCCCGGATGCCCTCCACATGACCCTTGGTGCACTTCTTGCAGTATGTAGTCGCTGTCCTCCGATCCGACGCACTTGAGCAGCGGTCAGGAGAAAACTTTCTTGTATAGCTTATCTCCGATCAGCGTGAACCGACTCACCCTTCTCCTCAGCAGATGGGCCTCTTCCCGGTCGGGAGGCATCTCTCCGGACTGCAGAAACTCTATCAGCGAGGTCCTCCAGTCACTCGGGAAGGTGAGCCCCTCCATTCGGTCGATGTGTGCCACCAGGGAGACCTGCTCGATCGGCTATTGGACGACGATCGGCGATATGGAGATGGCTAGCTTGGCCAGCTCGTCCACCGCTTGGTTTTCCACCCGGGGTATCTTCTGTATAACCACCTCCCGGAAATCAACCCTCAATTTCTCAAAGGCCTCCGCGTAAAGTCTGAGCCTCATGTTGTTGATCTCGAATGCCCTAGTAAGTTGTTGTGCGGCCAACTGGGAATCTGAATGAATCAAAACCTTGATAGCTTCTACGTGTCGGATGGCCTGCAGGCCGGCAATGAGCGCCTCGTACTCGGCTTCGTTGTTGGTTACCCGGTACTCCAACTGAACTAACAAATGCATTTGTTCTTCCTGGGGGGAGATTAGCAGCACCCGAACTCCAATTCCTTGCCGAATGGATGATTCGTCCACATATATCTTCCAAGGGGCCTCTGGTTCAGGAGTCTACACCTCAGTAACGAAGTCTGCCAAGGACTGCGCCTTAATGGTCGTTCAGGGCTGATACTGGATGTCGAATTCGTTGAGCTCCGTTGTCCACTTGATCAGCCGCCCTGACGCTTCTCGATTGAGGAGGACTCTCCCTAGGGGGATGTTGGTCATCACAATGATCGTGTGCGAGAGGAAGTACGGACGGAGCCTCCTAGCGGCGAGTACTAGTGCGAAAGTAAGTTTCTCGAGACCAGTATAGCGGGATTCAGCATCTTGTAAAATATGGCTCAAGAAATACACCGGCTGCTCCTCGCCGTTCGGCCTTACAAGGGTCGAGCCGACCGCGTGCTTGGTCGAAGACAGATAGATCCTAAGAGACTCTCCGACGATTGGCTTGGCTAGTACCGGTAGTGAATTGAGATAGGCTTTGAGCTCTTCGAACGCCCGATCACACTCCTCGTCCCACTGGAACTTGGTGGCTCGACGCAAGATTTTGAAGAAAGGTATACTCCGGTCGATCGTCTTGGAGATGAATCGGGAAAAGACCGTTATCCGACCGGTGACGCGATGAACTTCTTTCAAATTCCTTGGGGGTGACATATCTTGCAGTGCTTTTACTTTGCTAGGGTTCGCCTCGATACCCCGCTCGGTAACTATGTATCCCAAAAATATCCCACTTTTCGCGCCGAACAGACACTTGCTCGGGTTCAGTTTTATCCCGTACGCTCGGAGTGTTCGACAGGTTTCTTTGATGTCTGCGTAGAGGTCAATAGCTCGAAGGGATTTAATGAGTATGTCATCGACGTATACCTCCATATTCCGTCCAATTTGCTGCCGGAAGACTTTGTTCATGAGTCGTTGGTACGTGGCCCCGACGTTCTTTAGGTCGAACGACATTACGTTGTAGCAACAGGTGTCATCCGCCGTGATGAAGTTCACCTTCTCCTAATCTTCCCGGGCGAGCGGCACCTGATGGTATCCTTGGTATGCATCCAGCATGCATATCAGCTCGCACCCAGCGGTCAAATCCACTATCTGATCGATTCTGGGTAGGGGATAGAAGTCCTTCAGACACGCTTTGTTCAGGTCCCGAAAATCAATGTAGACCTTCCACTTGTTGTTCGGCTTGGAGACGAGTACTACGTTCGCTAGCCAGCTCGGGAACTGGACCTCCCATATGTGGCCGGCTTCCAACAGCTTCTTGACCTCCGCTCGGATAATTTGATTCTGCTCGGCGCTGAAATCTCTCCTTTTTTGCTTTACTGGCTAGGCGTCTGATCGGACATGAAGCTCATGTCGCGCGACGCTAGGGGAGATGCCGGGCAGCTCGTGTGTTGACCACGCAAAGACATCATGGTTCTGCTGGAGGCAGCTGATCAGCTCGGCTTTCTGATCGGCTTCCAGATCAGATGCTATGAAAGTCGTCGCCTTTGGTCGACTAGGATGTATCTGCACTTCCTCCTTTTTTTCATAAACTAAGGTAGGGGGTTTCTCGGTTATAGTATTTACCTCGATCCGAGGGGCCTTTCGGGTGGGCTTAGCCTCCGCCTTTACCATCTCAACGTAGCAGCGCCGCGTAGCCAGCTGATCCCCTTTGACTTCTCCGACCCGATCTTCAACCGAGAATTTGATTTTCTAGCAAAATGTTGAGACAATTGCTCGGAACTCATTAAGGGCTGGTCGGCTCAATATGACGTTGTAAGCGGACGGAGCGTCTACAACGATGAAGGTAGTCGTCCTTGTTCTTCGGAGCGGCTCTTCTCCGAGGGATATGGCCAGCTTTATCTGGCCGATCGGCTGGACCTCATTACCGGTAAACCTGTACAGCGGAGTCGTCATCGGCAGCAGCTCGGCCCGGTCTATCTGGAGTTGGTTGAACGCCTTCTTGAAGATGATGCTGACCGAACTCCCTGTATCAATGAATATGCGGTGGATTGTGTAGTTAGCAATTTCCGCTTGGATAATGAGGGTGTCGTCATGCGGTACTTCAATTCCCTCTAAATCTCTGGGACCAAAGCTGATCTCTTGTCCGCTCGCCCTTGTTGGGATCCTTCGTACGCGGCTAGAGAGGGGGGTGTGAATAGCCGACCCCAAATTACTCGTTTCTTCCTACGATTAGGTTAGTGCAGCGGAAATACAAATAGAAACGAAAACAGGAGAAGAGATCAAACCTCAACGCAAGGATGTAACGAGGTTCGGAGATTAGGGCTCCTACTCCTCGGCGTGTCCGTAAGGTGGACGAGTCCAGTCAATCCGTCGGTGGATGAGTCCCCGGAGAACCGGCTAATACAATATACTCCTTGTGGGTGGAGAAATCTCGCCACAAACGTTTGCAACAGCAAACAAAGAGTACAAGTACAAAGAATAAGCAAGAAATACAAATAAGAATACTCAAGCACTCTACCAATCTTGCTTTCTCGTCGACTGGAGTCCGGATGAAGCAAAGAAAAACTCTAACAAAGCAATTGCTCCAGGGAAGCTCACGCAAGCTTTGACGAGCTCAACAAGGCTCAAGCACAGCACAGACTTAGCAACAGGAAGGAGGAAGAAGTTCTCACAGCAGCAGCCCCCACCCCTTTATACCGCCAAGAAGACAATGAAGAAACTAGCCGCTCGTTAACGCTAGAACCCCGATCGGTCCGCACCGATCGTGTCGCGATCGAAGCCCGATCGGCCTGGACCGATCAGTAACATCCTGATCGGTCTGCACCAATCGTGAAAGAAGCCTATGCTTCGTTTCGTCCTCGATCGGTCCATGGACCGATCAGAAACCTCCCGATCGGTCCACGCATCGATCAGAACCTCCCGACGGCCTACGGACCGATCAGCTTCTTTCTCCGCCGCCATCGATCTCCTTCGATCGGCCTGCATCGATCGATAACCATCGAGCATATCGATCGGTCACCGATCGGTCACCGCACCGATCGATGAGCCATAGATCATGGATCGGTCCGCACCGATCCAAACTTTTCACCCTAAACCTAAGGCTTCCACACCAACATCCGGTCAACCTTGACTGTTGGTACATCATGCCTAGCATCCGCCCTTCCTCGACATCTTCACCAAGTGTCCGGTCAACCTTTGACCCACTTAGACTTTTCAACACCGTAGTCCGATCATCCCCGATCCATCTGGATTTTCCTTGCCCGGTTTCACTCACCAGACTTTCCAACCGCCTAACATCCCTTAGGACTTTCCCACCGCCTAACATCCCAGTTAGGACTTTCCCACCGCCGGCTTCACTCACCAGACTTTCCAACCGCCTAACATCCCGCTTAGGACTTTCCTCGTGCCAAGCTCCTGCTTGACTTTTCCATACCAAGTCTCCATACTTGGACTTTTTCGCGAAGCTCCCCGCTTGGACTTTTCCAGCCAAGTCTCCATACTTGACTTTTCTAGTGCCAAGCTCCCTGCTTGACTTTTCCCCGCCAAGTCTCCATACTTGGACTTTTTCCGAATCAGTCAACCAGTCAACCTTGACCTACTTGCACCAATAATCTCCCAAACATCTATTCTTGTCCCATATCAAGAATACAACTCTTCCACGAGTGTCAAACATCAAAATACAACTCAACTAGGTCAACTTTGACCTAAGATTGCACCAACAATCTTCCTAAGTCAAACATCAAAATATAACTCGAGTCAGTCAACTCGAGTCAGTCAACCAGTCAACCTTGACCTAAGGTTGCACCAACAATCTCCCCTTTTGATGTTTGACAAAACCATAATCAAGTTAGGTTAACCCGATAACCTAACTTAGGTTTTCAATCATCTTCCAATGTCCAATGTTCTTTCCTTGAACATTCTCTGGACATCTTCCCTTAGGTTAACCCGATAACCCAACTTGGGTTCTCCAATAATTCTCCCCTTTGACATACATCAAAAGAATTCCAATGTTCTTCCTTGAACATTCCTTGACATTCTTTCCTAGCTTAGGTTAACCCGATAACCCAACTTGGGTTCTCCAATAATTCTCTCCAATGACCTCTCCCTTTTGACACACATCAAAAGAACAAGGAGGGTATCAAGGTCAAGAGTTTCTTCCCAATGAAAGTCTCATACCTTTCATTGAAACTCTTAATTTCCCTTGATACTAAACTCAACAATCAACTTAGTGATAATCCCATATCACTAATCCTCAAAAGTCTTAAGGAGTAAAACTCCCCCTAAAAGTCAACTCCCCTTGACAATTAGGTAAAAACTCCTCCTAAAGGTCAACTCCCCCTTGACCATTGCACCAACAATGTCTTGAAGAGTTTCAAACCCTTAGAAACCTAAACCAAAACTTTCACAACTGGAATTTCAGATATACAGTTGAAATTCAGCTTTGGCATGCCCTGATCGGTCACCGGACCGATCAGCCTTCATGGATCGGTCCCGGACCGATCCACATTCACTTGGATCGGTCCTTGACCGATCCACACTGACCGGACTCACTGCCTCTTCTGGATCGGTCTCCGGACCGATCCACTCTTCTCTGGATCGGTCCAGTGACCGATCCAAGATCCCTTATCAGAATTCCTGAATTTTTACCCGAAATTCAGAAACCCATAAACAATTCTAGAAAATTTCAAAAATTATGAAACTTTTAGGATACACTCCTCATAACATATACTATCAAGGAAAAATAGTTTTCTATGAAAATAACTTCCATTTTTCAATCTTGATACAAAGTTCAAAAACTTTGAAATAGTTCAAGTTTAACTCAACTTTGTATCACAATGTTCAATGATGAATGCTATCACTAGGAAAGCTTCATCAAGGTTTTTCAAATCAATTTTAAAATACTTTTAAAACCATTTGAATTTAGGACCATAATCTTAGGGCTAGATGTACATGACTTGTACACAAGCTTTCCCTATGATCCTTAATTTCTTGAATTAGGGTCATCTAGGTACAAGGACAATGCACCTTGATCCTAACTCATGATCCTAATATCTCACACACATCTAAGGTGTATCAAACCACATTCAAGTCAATTTGATGTGAGATATGGGTTAAGGTCAACTTAGGCTAAGTTCTCATGCATTTTCTAAACTACACTTTGATCTCAATATCAAAATGTGTTTTTATCCTTAAATCAATTTCATTGATTATTAATGCAAGAGATGATGACATGGCATAAATGATATCATAAGTAAAAACATGTGCCAATGTCATGATGTCATGGCATAAAGCTTGAAAACTTAAATAAAGCATGACATATAATAACCTAAGCATTATCATGACATTTCAAATGATCATAAATTAAATATGGTGTCATGACATGGCTTATGGCAAACAACCATGGTAAGTTAACACAAATAAAATACCTAGATTACCTATCTAAGTATCCTTAATCACTTAGCTATCTTAAATTCTAATCCTAGATTGCCCAAAGTGCTCCAAGAAAATGTCAAAACCCAAGTTGGCATTTCTTGATCTCTTGTTTGATTTATACCATTTAAAATTCTACAAGAGTAGCACTTCTAAATTAAGGCCCGGATTGCCTTGATTACCTAAGAGAATATCAAAAATCCCAATTATGGTATTTCTCTAGGTTTTCTTAAATTGTGCCAAATAAGATTAAAATCGATATTTTTCAAATATGACACAATTTACTCTTCAAGGAGTAAATAATAATTCTTTTTCATTTTCAAAAGTTATCAAAACCTTGAAAATGCTCCTTGAGTGTCAATTTCCTCAAAGTTGGGTTAACTACCCTTCTAATTGGAGTTGACACTCTCTAACCCATCTATGGGGTAGAGAAGATGCTCCTAGGAACCCAATACCTATTAGAGCTCATTGGGTTCACTAAATATTCACTAGGGATAACTTCCCTAGCAACCCTCCTAATGACCCTCTTAGGCTTTGAAGCCTTGGTCATTTGGGTCTCATCAAGGTCAACTATAGGGGTGACTCCCCTTGTAACCTTGGTAATGGTCTTCCTAGCCCTAGGTTTTGTTCCATAATCAAATGGAACATTGTGGTAAGTGGGCTTGACCATTTGGGACTTAGGTTTGTGACTCAAAACTTTCTTGTCCTTGGACATTGGTTTTTGACCCTTCAACCCTAGAGATGACTTCCCTATGTTTTTAAAAGCATTTTCCAAATTATCAAGTCTTGACCTCAAGACTTGATTTTCTCTCTCTAATACCTCAAGTTTTAATTTGTCATTTTCTCTTGAGATATTCCTAGGCATGTGTCTAGTCTTCTTGGGATTTCTACCTAGGTTTTCCTTAACTTTAGAAGCGTTAATCCTAGGGTTGGTATTTCTAGTGTTATCCTTACCTAGGCTAACATGTTTAGCTCCTAAGCACATGTATTGGTTCCTAAAGTTAACATGCTTATCATTATTAACAATTGCAACAAAACTACTAGCATGAGTTTTATTAGAATTGCAATAATGAACCTTAGAGGTTACCTTAGGGTTTGCCTTAGCTCCCCCTATCGTTGTGCCCGGTCTCTTGCCCTTGTGAGGTTGCCTCCCCCTCGGACAATGGCTCCTATAGTGTCCCCTTTGCTTGCATTGGAAGCACACGATGTGCTCCTTGCCCTTGCGTTTTGGGACTCCGGCTTCCTTGAACTTTGGCGCCGGTGGAGTCTTTCTTACCCTCTTTGGACACTTACTCTTGTAATGTCCATGTTCCCTACACTCAAAGCATATTATATGTAACTTATTTGAAATTGAAATGCTTGAGTTACCTAGGTTTGGGGATGGGTGTGAGCTCTCTTCCTCATCCCTTCCGGAGGTAGATGTCTCTTCTTCTTGCTCGAACTTGAACAAGAGGAACTCTCCTCCTCTTCTTCCTTGGATGTTGAGTAGCCCTCAACTCCCAATTCGCTCCCTCCATGATGTGAGCTACTTGGCTCACTTAGCTCCTCTTCATGGCTTGAATTTGAGCTCTCCTCATGGAACTTTGCCAAGTTGTTCCACAATTCCTTGGCATCGTTGTATCTACCTATCTTATGCAAGATATCACTAGGTAATGAAAATTCAAGAATTTTCGTTACCTCGTCGTTGATTGTGGATTGGTGGATTTGCTCTTTCGTCCACTCCTTCTTCTTGATAGGTTTTCCTTCCTCATCCATCGGTGGGGAAAACCCTTCTTGTACACAAAACCAATTTAACATATTAGTCCTAAGAAAATACATCATCCTTACCTTCCAATATGTGAAGTTGTCGTGAGACTCGTAGAAGGGTTGAATCGTGACATCTTCTCCATAGAGATCCATCTCTAGCCCGTGCTCCCCCGGGTGTTGATCCGTCGAAGAGCGGCCTCGCTCTGATACCACTTGTTGGGATCCTTCGTACGCGGCTAGAGAGGGGGGTGTGAATAGCCGACCCCAAATTACTCGTTTCTTCCTACGATTAGGTTAGTGCAGCGGAAATACAAATAGAAACGAAAACAGGAGAAGAGATCAAACCTCAACGCAAGGATGTAACGAGATTCGGATATTAGGGCTCCTACTCCTCGGCGTGTCCGTAAGGTGGACGAGTCCAGTCAATCCGTCGGTGGATGAGTCCCCAGAGAACCGGCTAATACAATATACTCCTTGTGGGTGGAGAAACCTCGCCACAAACGTTTGCAACAGCAAACAAAGAGTACAAGTACAAAGAATAAGCAAGAAATACAAATAAGAATACTCAAGCACTCTACCAATCTTGCTTTCTCGTCGACTGGAGTCCGGATGAAGCAGCAGCTTCAAAAACTCTAACAGCAGCAGCTGTTCCAGTCGGGGAAGCTCACGCGAAGCTTTGGACGAGCTCAACAAGGCTCAAGCACAGCAGCACTTAGCAACAGGAAGGAGGAAGAAGTTCTCGCGCAGCAGCAGCCCTCGACCCCTTTATACCTGCGAAGAAGACAGCGAAGAAACTAGCCGTTGCGTCGCGGCAGAACCCCGATCGGTCCGCACCGATCGGGTGTCGCGATCGAAGCCCGACGGCCGTGGACCGATCAGCAACATCCCGACGGTCTGCAGACCAATCGTGAAAGAAGCCTATGCTTCGTTTCGCCCTCGATCGGTCCATGGACCGATCAGAAACCGATCGGGTCCAGGCATCGATCAGAACCTCCTGATCGGTCTACGGACCGATCAGCTTCTTTCTCCGCCATCGATCTCCTTCGATCGGTCTCCGCATCGATCGATAACCATCAAGAGCATATCGATCGGTCACCGATCGGTCACCGCACCGATCGATGAGCTATATCATTGGATCGGTCTCACCGATCCAAACTTTTCACCCTAAACCTAAGGCTTCCACACCAACATCCGGTCAACCTTGACTGCTGGTACATCATGCCTAGCATCCGGCCACCCTCGACCTGCTAGCACTCCCGCCAAATGTCCGGCCAATCCTTTGACCCACTTAGACTTTTCAACACCGTAGTCCGATCATCCCCGATCCATCTGGATTTTCCTTGCCCGGTTTCACTCACCAGACTTTCCAACCGCCTAACATCCCGCTAGACTTTCCCACCGCCTAACATCCCGCTTAGGACTTTCCCACCGCCTGCCTTCACTCACCAGGACTTTCCAACCGCCTAACATCCCAGTTAGGACTTTCCCACCGCCTAACATCCCAGTTAGGACTTTCCCACCGCCCGGCTTCACTCACGAGACTTTCCAACCGCCTAACATCCCGATTAGGACTTTCCTCGTGCCAAGCTCCCCGCTTGGACTTTTCCATACCAAGTCTCCATACTTGACTTTTCGCGTGCCAAGCTCCTGCTTGGACTTTTCCAGTGCCAAGTCTCCATACTTGGACTTTTCTAGTGCCAAGCTCCCTGCTTGGACTTTTCCGTTGCCAAGTCTCCATACTTGGACTTTTTCCCGAATCAGGTCAACCAGGTCAACCTTAACCTACGGTTGCACCAATAATCTCCCAAACATCTATTCTTGTCCCATATCAAGAATACAACTCTTCCACGAGTGTCAAACATCAAAATACAACTCAACTAGGTCAACCTTGACCTAAGAT
Source organism: Zingiber officinale (assembly GCF_018446385.1). Classification (NCBI taxonomy): domain Eukaryota; kingdom Viridiplantae; phylum Streptophyta; class Magnoliopsida; order Zingiberales; family Zingiberaceae; genus Zingiber; species Zingiber officinale. The sequence continues at coordinate 60,742,211 of NC_055999.1, read as the reverse complement.
TGCACCAACAATCTTCCTAAGTCAAACATCAAAATATAACTCGAGTCAGGTCAACTCGAGTCAGGTCAACCAGGTCAACCTTGACCTAAGGTTGCACCAACAGCCCTTTCTTGGTTGCAGCCTACCGCATGGATTTCCAGACGCCGCACGTACATCTTGCGGGCTCGGTTGGAGTCACCGCTGATCGGCCTACCAGCGATGATGTTGATCTCTCCCCAAGCGACAATGTTTCTGTTCTCCTCCTCCCAAGCGGAGTGCTCAACTTGTTCGCACGAAGCTGGGGCGCGGTCATCTTGACGCTGATGTCGCCGCTCGGGTGACCGCCTAATCTCCCCTCGTCGTTCGATGCTCGACCGCCTATATCGCAGTTCGGGGGAAGGCGATCGGCGACGATAACTCTTGGGAGTTGGCTGAGAGACTGCGAGGACTCCGCGACAGTCTCGTGTGGTAAGAGGAAGGGGCCTGCCTGGCAGAAGGTCAAAGTGGTCAACACTCGGCGGACGTTCGACCCGGGCAGGGGTTACCTTCCTGATCAGCAGAAGGATTAGCCGACCTGACAGCTCGGCCTGACGCCGAATTTCCGACGCTCATAAGGCAAAGAAAGAAGAAACGGAGGCCGAGCGACCATTCCGCTCGACTAACAGTAGCCACGGCATTCGACCGAGCGGGCATCCGCCTGAAGGCCATCAGCCGACGGGCCTCCGCTCGGCACGGAAAAGGTACTAGTCGAGTGGTTCCTCCGCTCGGCCCGGGAAAGGCACTAGCCGAGTGGTTCCTTCGCTTGGCTCGGGAAAAGCGCTAGTCGAGCGGTTCCTCCGCTCGGCTTGGTAAAAGACAGAGGGAGCAGGTGGCGAGATCTTCCTAGGAACCAGTGTCGCCGATAAGAGGCATGGCCAGCGGTCTGGTCGAACAGAGAATCGTATGGTAGAAATTTCCACTGTCGCATCAGGGATATGCTTGTACTATTAAGGTATGGTGTCAGACACGCTTTCCTGACACACCCATTCCAGGTATGCGTCGAGGGGTGTACATGTCTCGGGGGAGCGTGCATGCGCCTCTGAGAAGCCCTATATAAGGACTCCCATGTTTCGACGAAGGTATGTTTATATTTCTACTGTAGGTACAGTTCTCGCTTCTGCTATACTTCTTTCTTTCTTGCTGTCGGAGGTTTAACTTGAGTGTTCGAGGGTCATCGCCGGGGAACCCCTCCTCGGCTCGGCACTATGTTTGCAGGTCCGTGGCGGCGAGAGATTTACGTCTTTGGAATCTTCGACCAATCAACAGAAGCGTCATGTCCCAGCGTCCATCGACTCAGCACTCGGATAGGATCCTTAAGAAACTTAAGTCACACTTAATCTTAACCCATTAGTTCTATTTTTAAAACACAACTTAAACCATGTGATTCAGTTAACTTCTTGAGCTAGGATTTATTAGAAAACTCAAGTTGAATCAGATTTAGTAGCCATAGTTAGAATTTCGAAACAACAATGAGCATCGCATCACATCACATCACATCGACTGTTGAAAACTATAATGCAGGTGAAACCTAGATCAATCCGTCCCTGAGCTTAAGATTTCAAAACACTAGAGACAAGCCCAATCCAGTTAACTTAAACCTAGTCAGATTTCCAGTATAAAACTAACCACATGCTTCCAACGTATTTAAATGATCCACACGAGCCAAGTATGCATCAAATTAATAGGAAACTGATTAGAATAATAGCAAAGTATTTGGAGAATATTCTTATGGTAGCTAAATTCTTAAGGAAAAGTTAATGATATTAGAAAAAAAAATATATTTTTTTTAAAAATTGCCTCTTATTTCTATCATCATCAAGTCCAGGGCATCTCATTTAAAAACTATATATCTATTAAAAGAAAGAAATATCATTATTTTAATATTATTATAACAACTATAATTATAGTAGCAATATTATAAAATAAATTTTTTCTAACATAATTAAAATCTCTTTAATATTTGTTTACAATTAAGATTTTAGAATTTAAATTTACCCAATATATAACTATAGTCTATAGCATCTTTACCAATAAGTAATAACTACTACATCTTAATATAAACTAACTAAAGTTAGTTGTTATCCAATTAGGCTTATAGCAATTATGATGACAGCTACTATATAAATTAAAATAAAACTATTTTTAAAATAAAATAAGACAGTATTTTTAAATTATTTTTATAAAATAAAATATCCTTTTTAATGATAATGGAAATAAGGGGACACTATTTTAATTTTTGCCCTTCAAAAAAAAAGGAAAAGTCGAGACATATATATGAAGCCTAACGATGATTTAGACTCTTGATTAAAAAAAAGAAAGAAATATATTTTTAACAAAAAAATATATATTAATTAAAGGCTTCTCAAAGGACCGCCGTTAAGCCGGCGACGACCTTAACTCCCGCTCTCGGCCTCGCAGGCGGCGGTTGCCAGGGCTCCGCCATCGGTTCCGAGGCGTTGCCGGCCGCCTTGGGCTCGGTGGTTGGTCGTAGGGACGAAGTCGTGAGGACGGTAATGTCCTCCCCTGCGCCGCTGCCGTGGGCGGCAGTGCGAGTGTAGGGGGACAGCCACTTGGCCCGCATGTAGTCCGGCTTCCGCCAGGGAGGCACGTGGAGGCCCTTCTTCTTCAGGCTCTGCCGCGCAGCCTCCGAGACGACGGCCACGATCGGCAGCATTCGGTCTGGCCGGCCCACGAAGAGGGGCGGCAGGTGCTGGAGCATCGCGCGGTACGACTTGGTGGACCGGGCGATCTCGAACTCCGACCGGAAGTCGACGTCGACCAGGAGGCGCTCGCCGCCGTCGACCACCACGTCGATGTAATCGTACTCACCTGCCGTCAATCGACTCGTGAGCTGCGGCCATGCTCGAGAGAAAAAATTGAAGTAATACTTGTTGGAGATCGTACCGGCAGGCAAAGAGGAAGATTTATCCCACTTGGACTTGCAAATGGCAGCGTCGTAGCCGAGCGATTGCAGCTCTTCGACGAGGATCCTCCGGCATTCGCCCTTGCCCTTCGAATTCTTCGTTTTGTCCATGATCTTCGACGAATCGGCCAAGAGATTCCTCTCGGCGTTGCTCGCGCAAAGGATCAAACCCTGGGGAAACGTCCAGATGTTAGTTGAAGAATCAAAATTGGAAACACGGAGAAGAAAGATCGAGATATTCGATCGAGACTTGTCGTATTTGTCAAGGGGGAAAAAAAACCAAACCTTGATAAACTCAGCGGCGTCAGCCGGTGGCGGATGGTCTCCGCCACTGAAATCATCATCGGAACTGTCATCGTAGATGCTGTTGAAGCAGTTACACCGGCCGCGCGGCGCCCGCTCGCCGCCTCCTTCTTCCATGAAGCTGAGCACCATCTTGTCCAAGCAGACGGAGCTCGGATCGACCTCTCCGCCGTCGTCCGACCGCTCCCTCTCCCTCCCATCGCCGGGCTTCTCCGGCGCGGAGATCCTCAGCAACTGCCGCTCGAAGAGACGTTTCAGCCGGGACTTCGCCGCGGGCTTCGACTGGTCGATCCCAGCCGCTCCTCCTCTCGCGTCGACCGGCTGAACTTTCATCTGGAATGGCATCGCTCCAAAAAAAGCAAAAGCAAAACCGAAATTTCTCCTCCCTCGCCTCACCTCACCTCAAACAACTGCCCAGTAACCACTACAGCTCCATCTCTCTCTGTAACTCTGAAATTCCACAAAACCCCAAAAAAATTTCCCAAAATGAACACAGATCAGCAATCGCCGATCGAAATTAGCAAATCATCAAACACTTTCCCAGCGTCAAAGCAATCGTCGGTGCTATAATAGAGCGACCAACCTCCCGATGCCTAGGAAGGAAGGAGCTCCTTCTGCGCGTTACTAATTCAAACCGATCAACTCGAGAGTTCGTGCTTGAGCTCGGGGCTAATAACCACCATTGCCGTCGCTAGAAAAGCGATCCCGTCCATGAATTTCTTCGGCGGAGATGGAATTTTGTGCTTTTGCCACGAGGCGGAGAAGGTCTTGTGTTTAAAACAGAGGCAGGAGGGGCGAAGGGAAAGAGGAGGGGCCCGGTGCGGACCCCACCGGAAGCAATGATTTCAACTACAGTTTTACCCTAAACCCTTCTAATTGTCGTAAAATTCATCACCTGCGGGACCCTCTCTGATGTGCTTCCCTAGCGAAGATAAACCGGAGCAGAGGAAGGCTCACCGGGCCCACTGTCAGATCGAGTGCACGGCGTGGTTCGAGGAGCGGTTTCAAGTTCCGGTCCTCGATCGCGACGCGTGTGCTCCCTCCTTTGTCGTTTTGCTCCTCCCAAATGACTCAAATGCCCTTGCTTCTTTCGGATAACCTTCAGCCTCCTCTCGCCCTTGAGTCCGGCGCTATTTACGCCGATGCCACAGTGCACATGGCAACGGCTTCCGGCACGTGCCGGTAGCGGTGGCAACCTTGTAATTGACGCTAAAGAAAGGGGGCTTAATGCCGAATGGAAAAGCGTGCGGACGGCCACGAGCGTGCGGTCATCCGCCCGAGGGGAGGGGACCGTCCGATGCTTCCCTCTGTCGGCTTCCAGCCGTCCGATCGAGAGGCGAATCTATTCCTTCCGTGCCCTGCAGGATTCAGAGGACGGACTGGATGGCAAGCAAGCGAGAAAGATTGAATCAAAGAAAAGAATGGTTATTAATATTTATATTTTTAATTAATGTATTAATTTGTGTTTTTAATTAAAAAAGGATTAATTGGGAATTATCCCAAATGATAAGTTGGAGAGTGTGGTAAGCTACATGATTGACCTGGTAGGTTTAGTGGTTCCACTGCAAAGTTGAGTAAATTAGAAGTCATAATTGCAATTGGATTTAGTGATAATGTCAGCATCTTTTGTCATGATGTGAAGTATTATTTCTTCTTTTTCTTTTCATTTCAAATAATAAAATATCAACATGCCAATTAATAAATAAATAAATAAATAGAATAGTGAAACTTCAATATAAGACTAGGTAAGCACATAGATATTTTAAATGCATTCAATGCTAATGATGAATAAAGGGTAGACTGACGGGAGGTTAAGACACTTTGATAAAAAAAAAACAAATAAATCAAAAGGGAGATAAAGCTTTGTAGTTTATTGGATTAGGTCGAAATTATATCTAAGCTTTGTGAGACGATCGATTGGGAATTGTTAATTGTGAGCAAATTGTAGTCCTACAGTAATTATACCTATTGGTATTAGTTGGGAATGATTAAGGTGGTTAGGACTTAAAACCACACAAAGGATTTCCAAAGTTCATTCTTCATTTTAGCCCTTCATAAAATGGTCAAATACATTTTACTTGAGTCGATGACTACTGGCAGGGTGAGAATGAAGCTAAGTGAACTGAATGAAGTGGAATGATTGTAGAAAATCTAAGGTTTAAACCTTAGAGCTAATGTGAACAGAGAGATCTTGTCTAGCAATCATCTTAAAAGTAAAATTAAAATTGTTATCATATATCTTGAAATCATGGATTCAAGTCACAAAATATACGATATAAGACTGCGTAGAAGAGATCCAATATGCTCTGATTCTTTTTTGAGAGACCCCTACACCGACGAAAAATTCGTACACCAAGCTCCTCTTTAATCATCTTAAATGTACCCTAAAGCTTGAGGAGAAGTAAGACTCCTACAGCATCATCTGGTGGCAATAAATACATGATATATATCTGTGTAGTGTGCCCCCATCTAACAGTAACATGACTCGGACCGCTCAAATTAAAGTTCTCAACGTTGGGTCACAATATACACAAATGAACTTGATACACCAGTGGACCCTACCACTCGCTATCACTTTAAGACTCAATAGGGACATTTAACTGTCCTTCATGAAATGACCCTTCAAAGTTTTGGATGTCAACAGATAGTTTTTACCAGCACAAGGTATTTAGAATTCCATCAAACTCTTGCTATGGGTACAGAATTGTAGTTTATACTTGCTGAATCAAGTAGATTCTAAAAAGATAACATACATGTAAAGAAATTATCATAAAGCTAAGATGCTGCCATAATGGCATTAAAAAAAATCAAGGACAAATCAAACAGTGATTAGAGCATGCAACTTTATGTTTAATCAAATGATGTGGATGTCCCACAAGCCCATTTTGTGTTTAATAACTACATTGTTTCAACTATGCTTAGAGGAGTATGACAACATGATAAACCCACCACAAACTTAGTTTACAGCCTTTATTTCTTTGCAAGAAAGCTTGTTGCTTTTGTAGGCATCAATGGAAACAAAGTAGAGACTGCATCCATTGAAGTAAGCATGGAAAAGAACATAGACATGATGGGATAAGGAGTGATTTGAAACTTTCTTGTCGTCACTTATTTTGTAGGTAATGATCATTGATCAGTTTGAAAAGATGGATATTATCTCTAGGAAATTTTAATCTAAGTTAAGACAGTGGGCAGATGATGGAGGATACAGCACATAATTTTATTCTTACTGCTTCAGTTGGTGCTCAGCTTTCACATAATGTTAACATCAGTTTACTAAAGTATTCAAGATGTTCCCTTTTTCTCTTTTGGAATATAAGGATGGTGGTGGGGCAGTGAAAGAGACACTAGAATCACAGGGCAGATTAAAATCAAAGGAATAGTTAAAGGTGATTTTGCTTTAGAGAAAAGAAAGTGATAACAACCTATAATAGTTTTGTATCTTTTACTTACACGTGGTAAGAAGTGATTCGTTTGTCTCCAGTGTTCTCATAAATCACAGATGATTACTAGTCATTAGTGTAAATAGTCAAGACATAGAGAAAGACATGCTCGGACATGCCGAATTGCGATCCTCAACACTCCATATTTTTACCATCGCACAACCCTAAGGGGATTTTTCTTTTTAATCTTTTACTTGCAGAGAATATGAAAGGAGGTTAAAATTAGAAATCTACTATTACCTTCTGTCAGATTGTTGAGAAGTTTGAATTTTGATGACATAAAGAGGCCCAATTTTAGCTCTGTCCAGTAGCAAAATGGAAGAGTAAAAGGAAAGGAGTATTTTGTTTATAAATTCTGATCTTGTCAGAGCGCTGAGTCGATGAACGCTGGGGGCGTGATACTCTCCGCTGTCCTCTGATGATGGTGTAGACCTCCGGCGGACCTGCAAAAAAGCCGAGCCGGGAGGAATTTCCTGACGACGACCCTCCGACGCTCAAGTCAAGCAGTGAAGAAGAGAAACGAAGTAACGCTACTGTGGCTACAGTGATGAGAATCGCATACCTCCGTCGAAGTCTGGGGGTCCTTATATAAGACCCCGGGGAGGCGCGGGCACGCTTCTCAATGCGTGCACATTTCTCCAAACATACCTCAGTAGGGTTGTGTCAAAAAAGCATGCCTGATGTCATTCCGTAATCGTCCGAGCATATTCCTGATATGACGGTGGAAGCTTCCACCGTACGACACTCCGTCCACTCCAGCCGCCAGCCATACTGTTTGTCGGCGGCAGGCGTCTCGAGGATGATGTTATCAGTTGTCCCTTTTGTCTTCTAGCGCTCTTACCTGCTCCCGGGCCGAGCGGACCAGCCGCTCGGCGCTCATCGCCTCCGGGAATGCGCCTACCTCGGCCCGAGCAGGGAAGCCTTGCTCGTGTGCTCGGATGGAATTGCGTCTTATTGCCATGTGACCGGCCGAGCGGCCTGTCCGCACGACCCATAGACTCTTTCTCCTTGAGCATCGGAAACTCGACCCCTGGTCGGGCTGTCTTTCGTCCAGTCCGGAAGACCCTTGTCCGGATGTCCGGTCGGCCGAAGGCTCGGTCGGCCTACCACTCCGCTCGGCACGACCTTGGGGTTGACCCTCTTGACCATTGACCTCCACGTGTCGTTGACCTCCTGTCAATGAAGGTCCCCCGTCCTTACCACCGGATCACATGTCTCCCCCTCAAGTCTAGTCGAAGGAGGCGCCGAGCTCGACTGACTGGACTATGAGTTTGGCCGAGCGTGTACCCCCGTTTGGTCGATCGGCTTGTGATGATGTCGGCGGGGTCTTCTCGAAATACGTGCAAATCTCCGTCATTATGGTTGAACATGCGGGTTCTGCCTCGTGATGGGGCTTATTAAATGCCCTCCTCTGACCGAGTGCCACGTGGAGCTGGTGACGTCATCGTACGACCGCCGCCTTACGCCCGATGCAACGTCCGTTGGTTTGAAATGGACGGTTGGATGCGGGCCTTGGGTTATGTGACCTGCATCCGATGGCTTGGGCGGATCGAGCCCACCCTTATAAGGCTTTCGCCACCTTCCTCCGCCGCACCTTTGCCTCCGCGTGCTCAGAAGCCTCTCCCTGCGCTCCTCGCTCCGGTGACCTTGTTCCCCGGCATTCCGGCGACCCCTCGCCCTCTTCCTTCCATCATCTTTTCTGTAAGGTTCTTCTTCCTTTCCCTCTTTGGTTCCCGTGTTGTCGTTCTTGGCCACGTTCTTGTCTTTCAGTTACTGTTTCGCTCATCTTCTCGCTCGCGCCTTTGCTTTTCCTTTCGACTTCTGTCTCCTCCGTTGTTCCGGCAATGGCAAGCTCTTCTCAGCCCACAGACCTCGCTCTCGGCCCATGGTATACCACCATGGAGTCGCGATTCGATCGGCGTGATGCCGAGAGCCTGATAAACGCTTTTGATATCCCCTCTGATTTCGAACTGATTTTACTCTCACCTTCCGCTCGACCGCACAAACCGCCGTGCGACGCTATTTGTTTCTTCCGCGATCAATTTACAGTCGGTCTGCGGTTCCCTCTCCACCCCTTCATTGTTGAAATTTGCAACTTATTTGGCATTCCGCTCGCCCAGTTGGTTCCCAACACTTTTCGCCTTCTGTGCGGAGTTGTGATATTATTTAAGATATACAACATTCCCCTCCGCCCGGAAGTCTTCTATTATTTCTATTATCCCAAGCAGACCGAGCGGGGCACTTATCTGTTTAAGGCTCGGCCTGGTTTGATCTTTTTTGATAAATTGCCCTCTTCCAACAAACATTGGAAAGAGAACTACTTTTTTCTTCGTATCCCCGGTCGGCTTCCTTTCCGGACTAGATGGCAGGTCGGACCGCTCACCTCCCCCGAGTTGAAAAAGTTTAAGACCCGACCGGACTATCTTCAAGCAACGAATCTGCTAGCCGGTCTGAAGCTCGACATCAACAAGCTCCTACCTGAAGGAGTGATGTATATATTCGGTTTGAGTCCGAGCAGGACTTCGCTCCCGAGCAGCTTTGGTAAGAACTTCACTTGTACATTTGCCTTGAGTTCTAACTGATTTCCTTCTCCTTTCCTTGTAGCGAACTGTTAGGTCCAAAAGTAGCTAGAGGGGGGGGGGGGGGGGGAATAGCTCGTCGCGTTCGCTCGGTGATCGGCGTTGCTTGTTCCTTCAAAGATGTGCAGCGGAAATACAAAGAAACAATCACACAACGCTAACACGGTTGGTTTACTTGGTATCCACCTCACAAGAGGTGACTAATCCAAGGATCCACACCAACACACACACCCTCCACTATGAATAACACTCCTTTATGGTAACTATCAAAGGCGGAGAAACCCTACAAGACTCAACACAAGAGGAGAGGGAAAGGATACAAGAAATACAAGCTTACAAGCTTACAATGAGTATAAACCCTAACCCTAGCTTCTCTTCTTGGCTTTGATCCGCCTCTTGACTTGGAGAACTTCCAAGATCCTTCAAGAACTAGCGATCTGAGCTTTGTGAGTGCTGTGGAGGAGCTGGCGAGAGATCTGGAGTGAATCGGCGAAGAGATCCCGAAGGAATCGTGCGCCTGCGGCCTTTATCGACGCTAACGGTCGGATCCCGATCGATTCGAATGTTCCCAATCGATCGGGGAGGCTTTGGATAGATCCACGGATCGATCCAGAGCGCCTCTGTGCTCTGGAAAAATGCCTGGATCGATCCACGGATCGATCCAGCGCTTATCGCGCGAAGCAACAGCGTCCCAATCGATTCACTGATTGATTGGGACATCTGGATCGATCCACGGATCGATCCAGAGGCTTTCTGTTCGCTAGAAAAGGCCTGGATCGATCCACTGATCGATCCAGATCCTGGATCGATCCAGTACTTGGTTTTTGCCCAAAACCAAGTCCCAAGCCTACCAAACCAACATCCGGTCAACCTTGACCTGTTGGTACATCATGCCTAGCATCTGGTCACTCCTTTGACCTGCTAGGACTTCCCACCAAGTGTCTGGTCAATCCCTTTGACCCACTTGGACTTTTCTATTCATGCCAAGTATCTGGTCACTCCCTTGACCTACTTCCATCGAGTGTCCGTCAACCTTTGACCTATCTCGGATTTCCTCGTGCCAAGTATCCATCAATCCTTTGACCTACTTGGACTTCCCAACACCAGATGTCCGATCATCCTTGATCCATCTGGATTTTCCCTTGCCTGGCTTCACTCACCAGGACTTTCACCTAGCTTCACTCACTAGGGTTTTCCATCTGCCTAGCTTCACTCACTAGGGTTTTCACCTGACTTCACTCACCAGGACTTTCACCTAGCACTCACTAGGGGTTTCAATCTGCCTAGCTTCACTCACTAGGACTTTTCTTCTGCCTGGCTTCACTTTCTACCTAACATCCCAGTTAGGACTTCCCAGTCAAGTATCCGGTCAACCTTGACCTACTTGACCCTTCTTCAATCAATTTCTTATTGTCAAACATCTAAACTCAAACCAAGACTCAGCTTGGTCAACCAGGTCAACCTTGACCTGAGGGATGTTGCACCAACAATCTCCCCCTTTTTGATGTTTGACAATACCACAATAACACTTACAATACCACATGTAAGTTAGGCTAATCCTATAGCCTCAATCTTTATGCCACTAGGTAATGAACACATAAATTAAGCTCTTCATTCTCCCCCTAAGAGGGCACACTCCCTCTAGGTAATGAAAGCCTAACTTACACCCATTCACAGGTCCTTTCATTCTCCCCCTATAGGCACACATCAACCCATCTTTGGGCACAACATCAACCCATGCCCCAATTTTGGGTACACATCAACAAATCCATTTGTTGACGACTCTCCCCCTGAAGAGTTGTTCATCGTTGTTCACAACATCACTCGTTGTGATCAACACGATAATGAAGATCCCATACCCTTCATTTATCCTTAACTTCTCCCTCAATGTAGACAAATACCCAACCTTGAGCATTTTCTAACCACTTGAGTTCCCACTTGAAATAATAAGGATATCCACTCCCAATTTCAAGTTCAAAAGCTCATCCATGAGCATTTTCTTTAAAGAAGGTTAACCACCTTCCAAGGTTCATGAAAAATCATTTTTCATGTCTTTAAAGAGTCCCTCCCCCTAAAGACATGGTGGTAACTTCTATCATTGCACCAACAATGACTTGGAATCCCTAAACCTTTAGGAAACCCAAATTTAGAAGTTTTGAGGTTCAAATGTTCAAAGTTTGAAACAAACCTCAACCTAAACTTCAACTTAGCCTTCCTTAACCAATCCATCCTTGTTTTCAACACGAAAACACCCTTTGTATGTATACACATGTATTTTAGGGGTTTGGAATGGTTACCTAGACTCAAAGAGGTTCAAAGATGCTGAAATCAGGCCTTCCCAGCCAAAATCAGCAACTTGGATCGATTGGAGTTGGGTTCCAATCGATTGAACCTTTCTGAATCGATCCACTGATCGATTCAGACTACCTGGATCGATCGGCTGATCGATCCAGCGAGCTTCTGCTCACGGGAGAATTGCCTTCTGAATCGATCCACGGATCGATTCAGGAACTCCAATCGATCCATGGATCGATCGGAGCTCTAATAGTTGCTGAAATTCCATTTCAGTCAACTTCAGAAATCCCTAGAAAATTCTACAAAAATTCAAAAATCATGAAATTTCGTGTAGACATTATTTAGGGCATACTTAATCATGGAAAAATAGCTTTCTATGAAAATACATCATATTTTCAAAGATTGACACAAACTTGAAAATTTGCAAAAACTTTAGTGTTTTCTTCAAGTTTGTGTCTAACTATTCAATGGTGATTACTATCAAAAGATAGCCTTCACCAAGGTTTTCCAAAAACATTTTAAAAATATTTTCAAAACCAATATCACATCATGTTCCTTGGGCATAATGCACATGACTTGTACATTAGCTTTCCCAATGATGGAAAAACACATAACTATGTGTTTTGATGAACCTAAAACTCAAAAGAATACACTAAATCAACATCTTGAGTTTTGTTCATCTTCCTAACATCTCACTTGTATCTAATGTGCACTAAAGCACATACAAGTCACCTTATAGTCTTTGTGAGATGTAGATTTTGATTTTGCCCTAATCTAGGGATCATGCATATCTATCTAGGCATTTTAAAGATATTAGACATCCACCTAGGATGTCACTTGTTAATAAGTGTTGTTAAATGCCTTTTGTCCTAAATTACAAGGAATTAAACTAATGCATGATAATGTTATGGCATACATCAAAATAAAATAACTTTCAAAAGAAAGATTTCTATAACTACATGATGTATGAATGTCATGACATGGTATTTTTGGATTTTGCATAATAAAACATGAATGCAAAAATAGACATGATGTCATGGCATATGATGGGCAAACAATCATGGCAAGATTTAGCATAAATAAAGTATACCTAGATTAACTATCTAAGTATCCTTAAAATCTTAGCTAAACTTACAACTTAAACCTAGATTGCCCTAAAGTGCTTCAAGAAAATGCCAAAGCCTAAATTGGCATTTCTAATTCCCTTGATTAATTTATGCCAGTCGAAATTAAGCATATCCTCAAATGTTGGCATATTTCATTTTTCCACAAGAGTAGCACTTCAACATAAGGCTTCAATTTTCTTTAATTTTCTAAGAACATACCAAAATCCCAACTTGGTAGTTCTTATGATTTCTCAATATGTGCCATTTTAAGATAAAATCAATTTTTCAACCATTAGGCACATTTAACTTTTTCAATTTGTGTCACTTAAAATATCATCCAATTTATCAAATTGTGACACATTTTACTCTTCCCAAGAGTAAACATAAATCCACTTCATTTTCAAAGGTTAAGAATAACCTTGAAAATGCTCCTTGAGTGTCAATTTCTTCAAAGTCGGGTTAACTACCCTTCATCTTAGAGTTGACACTCTCTAACCCATCTATGGGGTAGAGAAGATGCTCCTAGGAACCCAAAACCTATTGGTGCTCCTTGGATGCTCTAAGTATTCACTAGGGATAACTTCCCTAGATACCTTTCTAGTGACCTCGTTTGACTTCTTAGAAGCCTTGGTCACTTTTTCTAGGTCAACTCTAGGGATAGCCTCCCTTGTGACCTTGTTAGTGACTTTCTTAGACTTCTTAGAAGTCTTAGTCACATTTGTTGTTGCAAAGATACTTCTAGGGATGACTTCCCTTGTATCCTTGACTTGACTTCTAGACTTAGGGTTGGTTCCATAGCTATATGGAACCCTATGGTAAGTAGGTACATCCTTCTTAGCCTTTGGTTTGTATCCCAAACCTCTATTGCTATTGGATGGCTTTGATTTTCCTAACCCTAAGTTATGCTCATTTTGCCCTAATAGGATATTTTTCATCCTTTTTAGGGTCTTTTCCATTTTATCAAGTCTTGACCTCAAGACTTGATTTTCTATCATTAAGTCCTTAGGTCTTGATCCATGAGCATTTTTATTTCTAGGCTTGTATCTAAAATCCTTAGAATTATTGCCTAGATTTTTACCTACATCCCTAACCTTAGGTGTAGTAGTCTTGGCATGTAGAGCTACATGCTTTTCCTTAAAGCCCTCATGCTTCCTATTCTTATAGTAAATTGCATTAAAATGATAAAACTTAGAACTATCATGCTTTTTACCATAATGTAAAGGGGTATGCTCAATAAAAGATACTTTCTTCTTTACCTTGGAGGCTCCCCCTTGACTAGTGCCTCCTTGAGCCTTGACCACCTTCTTCCCCTTGAGGCATTTACTTCGGTAATGCCCCTTTTGATTGCAAGAGAAGCATATAATATGCTCCTTGCTCTTCTTTGTGTTGGGGGTGATCTCCTTGGGCTTCACCTTGCCTTTTTGTGCCACTTGGCCCTTCTTCTTGGCCAATTTAGGGCACTTGCTCTTGTAGTGCCCATGTTCCCTACACTCAAAGCATATAATATGATTTTTATTATTAATTAAAATATTTATACCTTTGCTTGTAGGGGTGGCATCTTTTCCTTTGGATCCGGAGGTAGAAGCTTCCTCTTGATCGGACCTTGATTCTCCTCCATTTGATTTTTCTTGACTTGTGGAGGTAGAATCTTCTTCCTCCTCTTCGTCTCTTGACCCGGATGTAGAAGCTTCTCCTTCTTCTTGATCCGGCGTCACCAAGGATTGCTCCCCCTCAATCCTAGAGGTGGAGGCTTCATCATCTTGAATATGAAACAAGGAGTATGCTCCCTCCTTGTTCCCTTCGTTGCATTCCCTTGAGGATGAAGCTTCTTCTAGGATTTCTTCTTCGAAAGTTGAGCATCTCTCAACCTCGGAGTCCTCCTCTTGGTCTTGCTCCAAAGAGTCACCCTCTCTGGATTCTTCATGATCTTGTACAGTGGAGGGGATCTCTTCATGAAGCTTGGCCAATTTGCTCCATAATTCCTTTGCATCTTCAAATTCTCCGATTTTGCAAAGGATGGTGCTTGGCAATAAATTGACCAAAAGCTTGGTCACTTTGTCATTGGCCTCGCACCTTTGGACTTGCTCTTGGCTCCACTTGCTCCTCTTGAGAACTTTGCCCTTTGAATTTCTTGGAGCCTTGAAGCCTTCCATTAGAGCAAACCATTGCTCTATCTCCATCATAAGAAAATTTTCGATTCTTGATTTCCAAGAATCGAAGCTTGTGGATGTGTACAGTGGAGCCACCCTTGTGTCAAATCCAAGTCCATCTTGGAATTGCATCTTGAAGTTGAGCTTGATAAAGTCTTGAACTTGAAGAATTTGCTCCAACTTCTTTACCCTCTAGCTTTTCTTGTTATGCTTGACCCTTCCGGCGATGATTCCGGTGAAGAGCGGCCTTGCTCTGATACCACTTGTTAGGTCCAAAAGTAGCTAGAGGGGGGGGTGAATAGCTCGTCGCGTTCACTCGGTGATCGGCGTTGCTTGTTCCTTCAAAGATGTGCAGCGGAAATACAAAGAAACAATCACACAACGCTAACACGGTTGGTTTACTTGGTATCCACCTCACAAGAGGTGACTAATCCAAGGATCCACACCAACACACACACCCTCCACTATGAATAACACTCCTTTATGGTAACTACCAAAGGCGGAGAAGCCCTACAAGACTCAACACAAGAGGAGAGGGAAAGGATACAAGAAATACAAGCTTACAAGCTTACAATGAGTATAAACCCTAACCCTAGCTTCTCTTCTTGGCTTTGATCCGCCTCTTGACTTGGAGAACTTCCAAGATCCTTCAAGAACTAGCGATCTGAGCTTTGTGAGTGCTGTGGAGGAGCTGGCGAGAGATCTGGAGTGAATCTGCGAAGAGATCCCGAAGGAATCGTGCGCCTGCGGCCTTTATCAACGCTAACGGTCGGATCCCGATCGATTCGAATGTTCCCAATCGATCGGGGAGGCTTTGGATCGATCCACGGATCGATCCAGAGCGCCTCTGTGCTCTGGAAAAACGCCTGGATCGATCCACGGATCGATCCAGCGCTTATCGCGCGAAGCAACAGCGTCCCAATCGATTCACTGATTGATTGGGACATCTGGATCGATCCACGGATCGATCCAGAGGTTCTCTGTTCGCTAGAAAAGGCCTGGATCGATCCACTGATCGATCCAGATCCTGGATCGATCCAGTACTTGGTTTTTGCCCAAAACCAAGTCCCAAGCCTACCAAACCAACATCCGGTCAACCTTGACCTGTTGGTACATCATGCCTAGCATCTGGTCACTCCTTTGACCTGCTAGGACTTCCCACCAAGTGTCTGGTCAATCCCTTTAACCCACTTGGACTTTTCTATTCATGCCAAGTATCTGGTCACTCCCTTGACCTACTTGGACTTCCATCAGATGTCTCGACCCTTTGACTTTCTCAGATTTCCTCGTGCCAAGTATCCAGTCAATCCTTTGACCTACTTGGACTTCCCAACACCAGATGTCCGATCATCCTTGATCCATCTGGATTTTCCCTTGCCTGGCTTCACTCACCAGGACTTTCACCTAGCTTCACTCACTAGGGTTTTCCATCTGCCTAGCTTCACTCACTAGGGCTTTCACCTGGCTTCACTCACCAGGACTTTCACCTAGCACTCACTAGGGGTTTCAATCTGCCTAGCTTCACTCACTAGGACTTTCCTTCTGCCTGGCTTCACTTACCAGGACTTCCATTCTACCTAACATCCCAGTTAGGACTTCCCAGTCAAGTATCCGGTCAACCTTGACCTACTTGACTCTTCTTCAATCAATTTCTTATTGTCAAACATCTAAACTCAAACCAAGACTCAGCTTGGTCAACCAGGTCAACCTTGACCTGAGGGATGTTGCACCAACACGAACATCGTAATGGAGTCTGTGCTGTTCTGGATTTTGAAGAAAAAAGCGGCCGCGCTCGAGGCGGCAGCGGCCAAGGAGATGGAGCAATTGGGCATTGCTCCGGTCGGCTCCCACGAGGGTGAGAGCGAGACAAATGCAGGGGAGTCGGCCGCTCAGGCTTCACATGTGGATGTGGCTGGCGGTGCAACTTCTAGCAAGGAACTGACCGTTCGGGAGGAAGACTCCGATCCGGAGGACGAGCTCCCGCTCGACAGGAAAAGACGGCATGTTGAGGTGCCTCTCCGTTCGGCCACCTCCGCAGTGCAAGCGTTAGAGCGGACGAGCACCGCATCTCAACGCGGCAAAACACCATCGGTCGAGGCGCTCTCCTCCAACCGGACCCCCTCCCAACTGGATTTGCATGCGAACCCCCTCGAAGCGGTGCCGATCAGCTCTCTTCTTCCTGTACCCCGCCGAGTTCGCCGCTCGGGCATTCTATCCACGATGTCCAGCCCGGCCTCCGATCCCTCGGCGTCTGCTCACACGACTCTGGGCTGGCGCCGCACTATTAGGGTCACCCTGCACCTCCCCACTGAGGCGTTTATTGCCGAGTCTGATCAGCCGACGGCTCCTGAACATATGATCACTATCAAGGGGCCCCTTGCTGAGATGTGGGCGGACGCCCGGGCCCATGTGGCGATGATACCGCTCGACAAGCTAGCTAATAGTCACATGCAGCAGTCCATAGGGGTAAGCTTCATTTCTGCTCTTTTATGTAGCCTTCCTGGTCGACCTTTTAACATTCTTGTGTATATCAGAGATGGGTGGAAAACATTGCTGTCGCCAATCGCTTGGCAATGGTGGAGGAGGACTTGAAAAGACTGAAGAGTCCGGGAGGCCCGTCTTCTTCTCGAGGTCTCTCTTATGCTGAGCTGCAGCAGGAGCTCACAAAAACCAAGGACCTGTTAGAGGCCGAGCGGAAGAAGACGACCGACCAGGCATACATGCTGGACCAGCTTGGCAAGTAGGTCAAAACTTATGACCACAAGATTGAGCTCGCCACCACTCGGAAGAACACCGTTATCGCTGATCTGGATAAAAAGAATGTGGAAGCCCGAGCTCTGGAGCAGCGTGTGAAAGAGCTGGCCGAGCTGCTAGAAGGAGAGCAGAAAGGCCGCTTGGAGGAGGTGACCAAACTCAAGGACGATTTGAAGGCCTTGCAGGAGGCTCTTGATGCTTCCCGTGCTGCCTTCAAGGAGTACCAAGAAGCAGAGCCAGGCCGCGTTGCCACCTTGAGGTAAAAATACATCCGCTCGGCGGAATCCGTGGAGAAGTTTTGCGACCGGATGGTCATTGCCTTCGAGTTGGCCATCATTGCCACGGCGGACTATCTGAAGTCCAAGGGTCAGCTTCCCGAATCCGTGGTCATCCCTGCTACGGAGCATGCGACACTTCTCACCACCATCCCGAAGCATGTTTTCAACTACCTTGAATGAAGTATTTTCTGTAATTCTCCCGATCAGCTAAACCTTGATTTTAATAAATGGCATCTGTACTTTGCCCCCGGTCAGCGAACTTTTAAATGTAACTTTGAAATGCCAGCTTTTGCTCTGTTAGCCTTTTATTTGAGTGCTCCTTGCAACTATGTCGACCGGTCGCTTGACCTTTTTTCCGCATGTCATTTCTTAACTTCCTCGCTCGTTCAAACGACCTTCATTCTGTATGGAACTTCCGTTAGTTTTTTGTTAAAGTGTCTTTCTCAACTGCGCCACTCGATCAAGCGACTTTCACTTCGCATGGAATTTCCGTTAGTTTTTCGTTGATCGGCGCTGGTAAGCGCACGCCATTGTTTTCTCCCTGTCCTTAGAATTAAGGCTTGCTGATCATCGGCCCTAGATGCTGGGCCTTAGTCTATTTGCGCGACGCTGTCCCGTTCGGGGGGTTTATAGTCGCCGGTTCGACTCTGGAGTTTAACGTCGCCGCTCGACGGTCTTCAAGCCGGGGGGTTTATAGTCGTCAGTCCGACTCTGGAGTTTAACGTCGTCGCTCGACGGTCTTTCTGCCGGGGGGTTTATAGTCACCGGTCCGACTCTGGAGTTTAACGTCACCGCTCGACGGTCTTCAAGCCGGGGGGTTTATAGTCGTCGGTCCGACTCTGGAGTTTAACGTCGCCGCTCGACGGTCTTCCTGTCGGGGGGTTTATAGTCGCCAGTCCGACTCTTGAGTTTAACGTCGCCGTTCGATGGTCTTCCTGCCGGAGGGTTTATAGTCGCCGGTTCGACTCTAAAGTTTAACGTCGCCGCTCGACGGTCTTCAAGCCGGGGGTTTATAGTCGTCGGTCTGACTCTGGAGTTTAACGTCGCCGCTCGACTATCTTGGTCGCCCGCGCTTGGATGAGCGTGTCTAATTCTTCGGGAGAGAGCGTCACCATGAGTTGGCGTCCAGCTTTTTCCATCGTCTCTGCTCGGATTCAGGTGCGTTCCCACAGACGGCGCCAATTTGATCATGTTCGAGTGCTTAGTCGATGGACGCTGGGGACGTGGCACTCTCCGCTGTCCTCTGATGATGGTGTAGACCTCCGGCGGACCTGTAAAGAGCCGAGCCGGGAGGGGTTTCCCGACGACGACCCTCCGACGTTCAAGTCAAGTAGTGAAGAAGAGAAACGAAGTAACGCTACTGTGGCTACAGTGATGAGAATCGCATACCTCTGTCGAAGTCTGCGGGTCCTTATATAGGACCCTGGGGAGGCGCGGGCACGCTTCTCAATGCATGCACGTTTCCCCAAACATATCTCAGTAGGGTTGTGTCAGAAAAGTATGTCTGACGCTATTCCGCAATCGTCCGAGCATATCCCTGATATGACGGTGGAAGCTTCCACCGTACGACACTCCGTCCGCTCCAGCCGCCAGCCATACTGTTTGTCGGCGGCAGGCGTCTCGAGGATGATGTTATCAGCTGTCCCTTTTGTCTCCTAGCATTCTTACCTGCTCCCGGGCCGAGCGGACCAGCTGCTCGGCGCTCATGGCCTCCGGGAATGCACCTACCTCGGCCCCGGCGGGGAAGCCTTGCTCGTGTGCTCGGAAGGAATTGCGCCTTATTGCCCTGTGGCCGGCCGAGCGGCTTGTCCGCCCGGCCCATAGACTCTTTCTCCTTGAGCATCGGAAACCCGACCTCTGGTCGGGCTATCTTTCGTCCAGTCCGGAAGACCCTTGTCCGGATGTCCGGTCGGTCGAAGGCTCTGTCCGCCTACCACTCCGCTCGGCACGACCTTGGGGTTGACTCTCTTGACCATTGACCTCCACGTGTCGTTGACCTCCCGTCAACGAGGGTCCCCCGTCCTTACCACCGGATCAAACTCCAAAGTTCCAAGTTACATAAAATCCTAATTCCCAGAAAAAGCAAAAAATCTAAAAATGTTTGGTGGCATGATATGTTTCATAGATCATGTCAGATGCAAAGAAATACATAGCAATTAATTAATTTTAATTTTAAGATTGTCATACCAATTAGGGATATCTCTGACTTCTACAGCAGTTTCTCAAATCCCATTTCCTATTGAGTCTAAATTTTATCCACACTACAATACTATCACCTATTTCCTGGCATCTATTAATTTCTGCGCCCTTGATTTTCCTCAAAGGACTGTGTAGGAATCTCATGACTAGCATGAGGAGACAAAGACATGTTTTGCATATGATCTTTAAACAGTTTACGCTCAATTCTGATTGGAGAATAAAAGAAGGAAAACATATAAAACACCATTTATGTTTTAAAGAATTCATAAGATGGTGATATCTTAAAGTTTGATTGGTGCATCAGCAAGTTGGATAAAATATTTTAAAGTCTACAAACAGATAAGCTAGAAACCTGGTCTAATTTCTATAGGATCAATAAATTAGAAGCAACTTGACATCTACATTTGGCAAAGTCAAGAAGGCAATAATCATTGAAAAATGAGATTAAATTAATTGAGAATCTTAACTTGTAAACAACCACATAGGACCACACTATATTATAGGAGAGAGACTCACCTGCTGCCATAATATTTTTCCTTAATGGAATCCATGCAGTGTACGTTCAGAGGGGAAGCCCTTCATAGCAAGAAAAAGACATGAAGGATTAATAGGTTGCCCTGTTTTTAGTATAGCTTTCTTAAAAAAAAAAAAAAAAAAAAAAATTTGAAAGCATAATAGCACACTAGCTCCAAATTGGAAAAGAAAAAGAAACATTTGTTTACATGGAGCCCATGAGAGCAATGGGCTCTATTAGGATCTAATGCAGTTGAGCAAATAGAGCAGAACCAAAAAATATGCAGTGAAGATGATCAGAAATGATAGAATTTTTTGAGAGAAGATAGCCTAATTAGGAACTGATAACGACCAAATAAATGATTTTGATGTAGAAAAGAAAGGTAATATGCCAAAACATGTATTAGTGAAAGATTAATGTTGACTGTAAGTAAAAGATTCAGTATCTGGTGAATTATGTTATGCCAAAACCACAGCCTACTGCAGTGGATCATCCCATCATAATATTGTGGCAACTTGCAAGAATGAAGGTTTCGTGTCATCGAGGTAAAAGTACACTCGGATCAATTCAGCTTCATGAGACCAGTATACAACAAATGATGCTGAAGAAATATTACCCATATTGAATATTTTTGATAAATTACTGAACAATTTGAAAGAGAGGATAAATGTAGCATTTACAAAGATATATATATCTCTAAGGGTTTGCCAATAAAAATAAAGCTTATTGGAATTGTGAGTGTGAAGACTATTCGACATTAGGATATATATATATATATATATATATATATATATATATATATATATGTGGAAGTTTTCAAGTGATCTCTAGCAGAAAGCCAGAAAGTGAGATAAGGAATGACATTTAATGTAAAAAAGAAGATTGAGGGGGCGTTTGGTTTAGGGTAATAGGAGTGGGGAATGGGAATGAGAATCATTGATTCCCATTGTTAATGTTTGAATTATAGGAATAGAAATACAAATAAGGGAATGTAAATATTAGATGACAAGGGTAATATTCCCACTGTTGCAAGAGAGCACAGAGTTCATATATGATAAAAGATCATGCGATGAAGTGACCACAAAAGTTCAAAGCTGGAGAAATGATGCAAAAGAAGACTCTACTGACATTTTGTTTTTCTTTGATGGACCTACCTTTTGATGATGTACAACATTGCAAAAGTCACAATAGTACAAAAATCACCATGTTTGGCAATAGTGATGCTTACGGCTGATTAGTTTCTGAATAGGATTTTAAGCCTGAATCTTGACTAGAAGAATGTAAAGCTTGGTCTTTCTGATTGTCAAAAAGCTACTCTACCTCACGCAAAGTTTACAGTGAGAGTACAAAGAAATATTCAAAAGGAAATTATAGTGTTAATTGAGTGATGAGAAGAACAAAAGGCCAACATTCTAAGAACTTTTTGTGATTGAATTGAAAGGTTGAAGAAAATAAAGCAACATGAAAATAGAAAGAAAACTAATCCAAAATGACTATCGGTTATATAATAGTTATAATAACATCTTTTTTTTTAATATAGACTGACACCCAAAGGTGCTGAAACCCAACAAATGGTCTTTCACACCTGTAAAGCAGCAATTAGACTTGAGGTTAAGAGTCGTGAAATATACTTGAATTTACACTTAGGAATAGATTATAATTGTATAAAAAGTTAAGAATTATGAAAATATGATAATTATTCCAAGACAATATAATAACAAAAATCTTTATGAAAAGAAGCTTTAACAGATGAACAATTTAAGAAGAGAATTAGCAGTCAGTTCAGCATACATGAGAACAGCTAGAATGCAAACCAGGATGAAGCCCAATAATCTTCCTCATGAGATCAAGAAAATTGATGTGTGATTCAGAAGATATACAAATGAAACAAATTCAAATTTGCAAGGGTATAGAAAGCCACCAAACTTGCCATAAGTTTGGGAAATTCTCATAAATTGGATCCACAATAAGAAAAAGACAAACTTCCACCTAGAGGTCATTCATCACCTTAATGAACTGCACTGACCCAACAAAAACCAATCAATAAGTTGCCACATGGATCATTCTTCTGGGTCTTCAGCTAAGCAAAATTGCAGTTGAGATCGCTCTCCGTGAAATGGAGAAATTAATGGCATTAGACCCCACTTAAGATTCAATCAACTTTTCACAGATGATATAAATGCAAAGATTGGGCAATCAATGCGGCAATGCAGTAGTAAAGAGGCCATATATCCTGTCCTTGTAAACAAAGACTGCATCCATTCTCAAGTTATTAGCTGCAAATTATGATTAAACAGGTCAATAAAAGTAAGCAGTGGAAATCTGCAGGACCATGAATAAATATTTGACACCAAAAATTTAATATCATCAGATACGAGATTCAAAAATTCCTACCAAATTTAAACTTAAGTTCCCAAAATCAAGACAAAAAAAATCCACTAAACACAGTTCAATTAATATTTTCTAATAAAAATAGGGCCAACAACTGACTGGTTAGGCGCCATAAAGGTGGTCGCTGCAGACCACAAAGTATTTCTAAATGCAGTCTTTAATCTACAAAAATTTAGGTTGATGATTTGAAGCAAAGTTCAAACAGATCTTTGAAGAAGGGACAGAAAATTATTTTTCTAACAAATTCTTTTATGCGTGGTTAGATCTTGTCGATCGCATTCTTCTTGTAATTAATTTATTTTCTTCAACTTGGGGTAACTCACATAGAGGCTATAAATCCTTTACAATGTGAAATTTTGGAGCATTTACCAGTCACATCAGGTAACTAATAAATCAAAGGAAAAGAGGTTCTCCAAATGATTAAGTCACCTTAGTACTTATTGCATTTTGCTAGAAA
This sequence comes from Zingiber officinale, assembly GCF_018446385.1. Classification (NCBI taxonomy): domain Eukaryota; kingdom Viridiplantae; phylum Streptophyta; class Magnoliopsida; order Zingiberales; family Zingiberaceae; genus Zingiber; species Zingiber officinale. Next base: position 60,718,801 of record NC_055999.1, on the reverse strand, counting down.
ATTGAAGTGTTTGATAATACAAGAATTTTCATGTCTGAGTTCTTTCACAAGTTCAATACATGCATGCATCAACATCATTCTGCTATAGCATCCTTAGAATTATCTTCATTCAAATTCCAATTATAGCAAAAAAATTCTTCAATCTCAAGACTTTCATACTAACTACCACTGTTCCACATCAAATATTTTATCTTAATAGCAAATTCATTCTCAAGCATACTCTTCCACCTTTTAAAAGAATTAGACACATCATACTTATTTGTGAGACAATACATTCATATTTGTCAGTTAAGAGTCATCATAAAGATGAATGATCCTGTTTGAAAGCTGAGAGGATGGCCAGCTGGGAACATGGCTTTATGGTTGACTGGATGAAGACTCCTCGCTATCTTGCAAAACTAGGAGCGTTAGTGCAGGGCCGGGAAGGAGTTCCTAGCGTTGACCCTCTAACGCTCAAGTCAGTCCTCGACCCTGTGGAGAAGAACAGTAGTAATGAATAATCGTTAGAGCATGTAGAATAACAAGATATCGCATACCTTCTCCTGTGGATGAGAACCTCCCCTTTTATAGTGTCACTGTAGGGTCTGTGCACACATCTCAAAACGTATGCAAGTTTTCCAAAGCATCCTAGGAAAAGACAAGTCAAAAAATGTCCCTGACACATTTCCTTAAGTGAGCATGCAAATCTTTGATATGACAGATTGGAAACTTCTAAAGTACGATTTGCATGCTGGACATGCTCTGTTGTCAGCAGCATAAACTTCCAAAAGGGTATGGTGAGATATGTATGTGGGTCCCGTTATAGGTTGACCAGAAGTCGCTCGGCCGAGACATCACCATATCGATCGTACAGAGTAAAGCTTCTAACCTGTCCTTCACTTGGCTGTCTGAGCGTCGAAGGGTTGCGTGTCATCCGATTGGATATGAGGTCCGCTCACCAGGGACGGTGGGCCGAGAAGCTTACTATTTGGCTCTTAACTTCAGTCGCAAGTTTGCAAAGGACGGTCGTTCAAACGATCACACTCGACTGCCCTTAGAGGCCCGTTCAGCCAACTTCGCCTCATCTAAAGGCTTATTCCTTTGACAATTTTAATTTTGACCTCCACATCAGCCGCTCTTCCCAACTTTGAGCCATATCTGGTGGGGCCTCTCTTTATCACCGTTTCACAAGTCTTCCCCAAGTCTAGTCGAAGGAGGCTGCAAGTCTGACTGACTAAACAATTAGTATCTTTTTGCGACTCTTCTTCCCAATCAAGCGTTCTAGGATTTAGAGCTACCGCTCAGCTATCACAATCACCGCTCTTACGACACTTCAAGAAGCTGATCTCATCCCAATCAAGAGATTTCAACGTCGACAAAGCTCGGCCCCACTGTGAAGCACACTTGGCTGTCTATTATTTCTTTGCTGATCTTTCTCTCGCTCAGACCCGATGTGGGTGACATTTAGCCGTTTCTTAGCCTTATTAGCCTTTCTATGAATTTCTTCACGAACGACCACTTATCTCAGTGTCTTTTAATTACTGCTGATGTCACCCTAATTTCTTGGAAACCGCTCAAATTCATTGCCATTAATGTAAAGCACGTCGATCACGCCTTTTAATCAAACGCTTCCATTCCTCATTAATGTCACCTGTAGATGAATGCCACATGTTGCAATCTTCTGCCACCGCATGTGTGACGTGATAGGCAACTGTTGGGATCTAATGTGAAGACTGTCTTTTCGAATTCAATGGCTAAGATTAGCCTTGTTTTCCCAAACCCTTGATCGGACGACTCGGGGCAACCGTCAATAGGGTTTTTAAACCCTTAATTTCTTCCTTCACCTTATCGCATCCTTCGTTCTCATCTTTGTCTCTGTTGCTTCTTGCTCTTTGCTCTTCTCCAGTGATCTTTCTCCAGTAAGTTCCTTTGTCTTTGACTCTTCGATCTCTAATTTTCATCTTCTTTCCATGGCACGCTCTCCTTCTCCACCTCTGGCTGCCCCCGAGCTATGATATACTTCCATCAAGTGAGACCTTAATAGCGATGAGGTAGACCAAATGAAAATGGCCTATCACATTCCCGATGGCCATAAAATCATCATCCCTTCTGCCTATCACCGCCCCCACACACCTCCAAACAGCTTACTTCCTTTCTTCATAGACCAATTATATGTTAGTCTGTCATTTCCTATTCATCCTTTCTTTTCTGATGTGTGTAGATATTTTCACATCCCATTATTGCAATTTGTGCCTAATTCATTTAGGTTACTGTGCAGGGTTGTTATATTGTTTCGTATCACGGAATATCTTTTTTACCTCGTATTTTCCACTACTTTTATTACCCAAAGTTGTCGAAGCTGGGCACCTTCCTCTTTCAAGTCCGAGTGGGTGCAGTCTATTTTGAGAAAATGTCCACTTCTAATAAAAGCTGGAAGGATCACTATTTCTACGTTCGACTTCCCGACCGGCCCTCTTTCTTAACAGGCTGGCAAATGGAGCTATCGAAATTCCCTACGTTGGGAAAATATCGATGGGAGCTGACCTACCTTCAAGTAGTCGCGCACTTGGCTGGTCAGAAATACCATATACATAAGTTGCTGCTGAAGGGCGTTCTGTATATGATCATGTCTGAAAGTCGGGGAGACAGATGCTGGGGGCGTGGCACTCTGCTGCTCTCCTGGACTTCGCTCCCACCTGCAACACAAGCAGCGTTAGTGCCGAGCCAGGGAAGGGGTCCCCGACGATAGCCCTCCGACGCTCAAGTTAGTCTCCGGTAAAGTAAGCAGAGACAAGAAGCAAGAACTGTAGCTCAACAGTAGAAATCGTGTGTTAAGCATACCTTCGACGATACCTGGATCCCCTTTTATATAGGGCTATTGTAGCGTGTGTGCGCGCTTCTCAAAGCGAGTATGCTTTCCCAAGTTTTCCCCGAAAAGATATGTCAATAAAGTGTCCCCGACACAATACCTTAACAGACCGAGCATATCTCTGAAGTGACAGTGGGAGATTCCACCGTACGATCTTCTGCCTGACCATGTCACCCACCATGCTGTCTGTTGACGGCACTAGCTCCCAAAAGGATCTTGTCAGCTAATATCCTATGTCTTTTACTGGGCCGAGCGAGATGGCTGCTCGACTTGAGTCTCCGCTGTTTGGCTGATGAACCTACTACTTGGCCGAGCGGGATGGTCACTCGGCTCGAGTCCCCGCTGTCTGGCTGATGAACCTACTACTTGGTCGAGCGGGTTATCTGTTCGACCGCTACTTCCACTATCTGGTTGCTGAACGTGTACCTTGTCTAAACGGGATAGCTGCTCGGCTGTGGTAACATTATCTGTGTGTGGTCTGCTTGGTCGTAACTCTACTCCGCTGTTCTGTTCTGAGTATTGATGTAAGGTCGAGCGGGGTAGCCGCTTGGCCTGCTTTGGTATACACTTGGCGTTCATTCCTTTATTGAGCGTCGGGTGCTCAGTTGGTGGCCGAGCTAGTAATGATACCTTAGTCAGGAGAACCAATTGCCCGACTGGCCAGTGATAGTGGGGCATTAACTGCCTTGACTTTAACCTCCCTTGACTTCCACCGTGGCAGCGGGGCGGGCCTCCTCATCATCACTGCATCACAAGCCTCCCCTTCAAGTCTAGTCGAAGGAGGTTATAGTCCGACTGACTGGACCACTGTGTGAGTAGATTCCCTCCGATCGGCCTTCCTCATCGTACGGACTCTGATCAAGATAGGTCCGATCCTCGCCGATCTGCCTTGTAAATCTTGTCGCTCGGTCATAAACACGCTCCTTCGATTCAATCGGGCGGACAAAGGCTTGCACTTGTAGAACTTTTTCTTTAGGTTGTCTCGGGCGAGCGCGGGCTAGGCTGACTTATAGGTGACCGGTGGCAGCTAAAAGGGGGGTTGGATAGCTAGGTCACCCCCAATTTACTTTCTTCTCTATAAGGTATTAGTGCGTAGCGGAATATACTAAACAAAAATAATAAGAACAAGCAAGAAAGCACAAACGCTAACACAAATCCTTTACGTGGTTCGGAGATTGCTTGTTCCTACTCCACGACATGTCCTTGAGGTGGACGAGCCCTTGATCCTTCGGTGGATCAATCCCCGGCAATCTCCAGCTAGCTCTTACTCCTTCCCGGTGGAGTACAACCTCTCACAAAGCTCTCTTCCTCTTACAAGATGAAGACTTAGATTAGGAGGAAGAGAATGACTTGGAAGCTTTGGACAATTGCTATGGAGTTATTCAACAAGCATGAATGACCCCCTTCAAGCGCCAAAGCTTATCTTAAATAAGAGGAGAGAGTTAATCATCATATCAACTCATCTCAGCAATAGTCGACTGACAAAACCATCAGTCGACTGGTGTTACCGTTAGAGGTAGCCAACGACTACTTTGTAGCACCAACGGTCGGCCAACGGTCATTTACCAGTCGACTGCATGTTTTATCAGTCGACTGGTCGCTGCCGACTAAGCGAACAAAATGCTTCTGTTCACTGTCAGTTGACTGCGCGGTCGACTGGTGTAGTTGACTGCGCAGTCGACTGTACCAGTCAACTGCTAAAACATACAATCGACTGGTGCAGTCGACTGCTAAAAGTTGCAACCGACTGGACTGCACCTTGTTACACACTCACATTCTTCCTCTCCGGAGTCACCCTTGAAATCCTCTTCCTTGGCCTTCGTCCCTCAGATGCACCCGAGCCCGCGGCTCCTCTCCGTGCCATCCTTCACGTTGCCTTGAAGTCCGCTTCCCTCGGCTCCACTCCGTTGCTCCTCGTCCGGCGGTCCCTCGGATGTCTTCCACACTATCCTTTACCATCTCAAGGATCCGAACCCTAGGATGAGCTTCCCAAGTTTAACTGCACCAAGCTCCTCATGTGTGTTTCACCAAGTCCTGCAAAACTCAAACACTCATATCAAACACATATGAAAGTCTAACTTAAACTCTTTGACACACACATCAAAACAATGATCGTATCGATCAAACCTAGGTCGATTGCATCAACAATCTCCCCCTTTTTGATGTGTGACAATATGTTTAAGTTAGGCATTAATAACAACATGAAAATTAAAAGCAATATGTAAACATGAAGCATAATTCCCAAGCTCCCCCTTAACATATGCTCTTCAACCTTAATTTTCAAGTTTTGCACACAATTAGGTTTCTAACTTAAACATTCCCATTTCTCCCCCTTTGACACCATCAAAAATTGTACCAAACATGTACACATACCTAGGTATCAATGTGGACTTAAAATTTCTCAAAACCAGCTCTTGACAGTGCTGAAAAAGAGCCACCAGTCGACTGCTAACTGTCGCAGTCGACTGACACAAACCCAAATCGATTTTCAGCATTCTGAAGCTAACTTCATAAATGCATAAAAAATTTCAGAAAATTTGAAAAATCATGAAATTTTGAACACATATTTCTTATAATGTTATTTAACAAGGAAAAAAATATGTTTTCATGAAAATTTATCATATTTTTGAAGTTTTGATAAAAACTCAAACACTTTGAAAAACACTCAAGTTTGTATCAAATTAAACCCTAGTTTTGAATTCATATGTTTTAAAATAACTATCCACTGTAAATAAAACACAGAATTATTTTCAAAATATCTGAAATGTCCAACTATGATCTATGGCCAAGATGTTCATTAATTAAACATTTGCTTTCCCCATAGTTGGCATATAATCACTAAAATTTGATACATTTCATAACTCATCAAAATGTCATAAGCATAAGTGAATTATTTGTCTTATCCTATCATCTCACATTTATGGTTAGAAAATAATGAAAATTATTGTGAGATAAAGGTAACCTCTACTTAGCCCTTTTTATCATGAATTTCTATCAAGGCTAAGTGTTCCCCCTTAAGATCTCAAGTCAACCATTTTTCAAGGATTTGAATTATGATTTCTATGGTTGACTTGACTTAAAATCCTCTAACCCTTGAGGATTGATTTTGGCACCCAATAGAAATTCTTTCTAATTGGGTTAACCAAATATTCCTTGGGGATCCATTTTCTATCTATGGTCTTGGTTTTTGATTGCCCCCTAGCAAGTAGACAATGATAGGTCTTTTCATTGTTGGGTTCATTGTATCCTAATTCATTTTTCTTAAAACTTACCCTTTGGCTCCCAATGATCATATTTAGGATTTTAGAGCCAATTTCAAATTTCCTAAGGGCATTGGTAAGGTATTCTACCTTTTTCCTTAATTTTCTATTTTCTTCTTCTAAACATGAATCATTTGAAGAATTAGAAGAAGCATGCATATTGTTGTCCTTAGAGCACATGGATTCTAATTTTTCCTCAAGCATGCTAATATCATGTTTCAAAGACTTGTTTTTCCTTTTAGCCTTGAACAAATCATCATCTGTACTTGAAATAATTTTAATTAAACTATGGGGAGGAAGGTTATGTACCTCACTTACCGAGAAGTCTGAATCCGAAGTTTGACCTCCCCCTTCACTTGAGCTCCCCTCTTCATCTTCACTTGAGCTCCTTCCTTCTTCTTGTTCGAATGAGGTGGAGGCTACATCATCAACTCCCATTAGAGTAAAATTGACTACATGTGCTCTTCTTCCTCCGATGATGATGCATCATCCCATGTAGCCTTTAGATTTTTGACTTTCTTCCCCTTTTCTTTTGTCTTTTTCTCTTCCTTCTTCTTTCCTTCCTTCTTTTTCAAGAGAGGACAATTATCTCTTATGTGTCCTTCTCCTTGGCAATTGTAGCAAATGATCCTCCTTATTCTACTTTTGCTTCTTGAGCTTTTCCTAGCATGAGATTTGTTAGTTGAAAATTTTTTAAATGCTCTTCTCATTTTTCTTACCATATACGCCTCTTGGTCGCTATCCATTGAAGCGCTTGATTCTTCGGAATCAGACAATGATGGAGATGGAGCTTTCTTCTTCTTCCCCTTTCCCTTGTTTGCCACAAGGGCTACTCCTTTTGATCTTTCTCCATTTAGCCCTTCAACTCGTGTCTCATGAAGCTCCATAGTTGAGAAGAATTCACTGAGCGAGCTCTTCTCTAGATCCTTTGAAATGTAGAATGAATCTACAATGGAGCTCCATGTTGAGGTTCTTGGGAAAGCATTGATGGCTTTTATTATGATGTCTCGGTTTGTAAGTGTCTCACCTACACTTGTTAGTCCATTTAAAATTTCCTTAATTCTAGAATGTAAAATTGATACCTTTTCCCCTTTTTCAAGCTTAATATTGGTGAGTTGAGTTCGAAAGAGGTCTCTTCTTGCCAATTTCGCTTCTGATGTCCCTTCATGAAGCTCCACTAGCTTTTCCCATAACTCCTTGGTGCTTGAGTAGGTTCCAACCCTTGTTACTTCTTGTTGGGGAAGGACATTTAGTAGATGATGTATGACTTTAGAATTCGCTAAATGTTCTTCCCTTTGCTTCTTGCTCCACCTTGTTTTCTCAAGTATCTTATTGTCTTGATCTCTAGGCACTTCGAAACCATTTTCCATGATTAACATAATGTCAAAATCGGTTTCGAAAAATACCTCCATTCTCTTCTTCCACCAAGAGAAGTCCCCTTCGAATTTAGGTGGATGAATGTTTGAGCCGGCCATTTTGATGAAGTGCTCTTCTCGGCGATTAGTCCGTTGAAGGGCATCCTCGCTCTGATACCACTTGTAGGTGACCGGTGGTCGGCTAGAAGGAGGGTTGGATAGCTAGGTCACCCCCAATTTACTTTCTTCTTTACAAGGTGTTAGTGCGTAGCGGAATATACTAAACAAAAACAATAAGAACAAGCAAGAAAGTACAAACGCTAACATAAATCCTTTACATGGTTCGGAGATTGCTTGCTCTTACTCCACGGCGTGTCCTTGAGGTGGACGAGCCCTTGATCCTTCAGTGGATCAATCCTCAGCAATCTCCGGCTAGCTCTTACTCCTTCTCGGTGGAGTACAACCTCTCACAAAGCTCTCTTCCTCTTACAAGATGAAGACTTAGATTAGGAGGAAGAGAATGACTTGGAAGCTTTGGACAATTGCTAAGGATTTATTCAACAAGCATGAGTGACCCCCTTCAAGCGCCAAAGATTATCTTAAATAAGAGGAGAGAGTTGATCATCATATCAACTCATCTCAGCAATAGTCGACTGACAAAACCATCAGTCGACTGGTATTGCCGTTAGAGGTAGCCAACGACTACTTTGTAGCACCAACGGTCGGTCAACGGTCATTTACCAGTCGACTGCATGTTTTATCAGTCGACTGGTCGCTGCCGACTGAGCGAACAGAATGCTTCTGTTCACTGTCAGTTGACTGCGCAGTCGACTAGTGCAGTCGACTGCTAAAACATGCAGTCGACTGGTGCAGTCGACTGCTAAAAGTTGCAACCGACTGGACTGCACCTTGTTATACACTCATACTCTTCTTCTTCGGAGTCACCCTTGAAGTCCTCTTCCTCGGCCTTCGTCCCTCAGATGCACCCGAGCTCGCGGCTCCTCTCCGTGCCATCCTTCACGTTGCCTTGAAATCTGCTTCCCTCGGCTCCACTCCGTTGCTCCTCGTCCGACGGTCCCTCGGATGTCTTCCACACTATCCTTCACTATCTCAAGGATCCGAGCCCTAGGATGAGCTTCCCAAGCTTAACTGCACCAAGCTCCTCATGTGTGTTTCACCAAGTCCTGCAAGACTCAAATACGCATATCAAATATATATGAAAGCCTAACTTAGACTCTTTGACACACACATCAAAACAATGATCGTACCGATTAAACCTAGGTCGATTGCATCAACAGACACCACCATGATTTCTTGGAATTTGTGCGTATCTCAGCGTATTAAGGTCGAGTGCGTCCCCATACCTCCATTAAATGCCTACCTGTGGGAGTGTGCCACGTGTCGCACCTGCCGCGGCCGCATGCCTAACGTGATAGACATTGATTGCGACATTTGGCGGTTTAAATTCGACGGTTGGATCTTGGCCTAGGTTTTTGCGACCTAGATCAGACGGCTCCAGTCGGTCGAGCCCGAGGTATATGAACTCGTGGTGATGTCACCTTCTTCACACTTTCGTTGCTGTCTCCGACGATCCGTGTCCCTGCGCGCTGTGCTCTCCGGCGACTCCCTGCGCTTTGTCCTCCGGCAGTCCTCCGCCTCTCTTTTTCACCATAAGCTCTCCTCCCGTCACCTTTTCTTTCGGGCATTCAGCTTTCTGCTGATCCGGTGATCTTTTTGTATCTTTTTCGATCGTCTTTCCTCTATTTTGCGTGTCTTAGCGATGGCCAGCTCCTCGTAGCCGTCGAGCCCCGTCCCCGAACCCTGGTATATCACCATGGAGTCTAGGTTTGACAAGGGCGACACGGAGGGCCTTAGGAATGCCTTCAAAATTCCATTTGACCACGAGATAATTCTTCCTTCTCCATCCGATCGGCCAAATGCCCCGTCGACCGGATGCGACTGTCTGTTCAGGGACCATTTCTCCGCTGGTTTATGATTCCCTATCCATCCTTTCATTATCGTTGTTTGCAAATACTTCCGCATCTCCCTTCCTCAACTTGTGCGGAACTCCTTCCGTCTTCTATGCGGTGTCGTCGTCTTGTTTCAGCTGCACGACATCCCTCTTGTCCCTAGAGCCTTCCATTATTTTTATTACCCCAAATAGTCTAAATCGGGGACTTTCCTTTTCCAATCACGAGTCGGCTTAGTGTTCTTTGACAAAATGTCGACTTCTAATAAGCATTGGAAGGAGTACTTCTTCTTTATACGCCTTTTTGAGCGGCCATAATTCTCGACCCGCTGGCAACTCAAAGTGGCACCTCAACCGGACTTGAAATGGTATAAAGTCCGATCAGACTATTTGCACACGACGTCGATTCTAGCTGGTCAGAAGTTCAACATCCATTGGCTGCTGCTAGAGGGTGTTCTCTACATCTTTGGTCTGAGTTCGATCCGCACTCGGCTGTCGACCAGTCTAGGTAAGAAATCTCTTTTACTTCTTCCTTTGATCTTAACTGATTCTTCTGTCTCTCCTGCAGCCGAAGTCATGATGCGAGTGCGAATGGTTGGCAAGGTGAAGCTCACGAATGTCGCGATCGAGGCGACGACTACTAAAGAACTGACGAGTCGCGGCCTGCCACCGGTCCGCCCCCAAGGAGACCATCTAGGGTTGAGCGAGGAGACCCCCGTGGAAGTGGGCGAAGGCGCGACCAGCCGTGCGCTGAGTGGAGGGGCCATTCCGAGCTCACAACCTCAGACGGAGCGGCGCCCCATCATTCCTGTCGAGGAACCCTCGGGTTCGGCCTCCTCCGACGTGACATTGACCAAGCGCAAGAGGCGCTGAGCGGAGCCATCTTCGCGCTCCGCCACTTCGTGGCGTGCAACCCATTGAGAGGGTCGAAACTTCGGTTCTGACTTCATGCCCAGAGACTATGGAGGCTTCGTTGTCCGATCGGATGTCTTCCCTGGCCGAGCTACCGCAAGGGGTCGTCGCCGCATCGCCTATGGCCTTCCTACCACCACCACCGAAACCTCTGGTGGTTCAACAATCCGACATCTTACCGGCTTCCGGTCAGGAGCCTTCATCCCACTCCGACGATTAGTTACGGCGATCCTCCATCTACCAACAGAGGATTACAGCGAGCCGAGCGCCTAGTCCTGAACCCCCCCCCAGCACCAGATCCTTATCCGGAGGTCGCTCGCCTAAGTCGCGATATAAATGTCGTGTGGTAATTAGGATGACTTTTTCTTATTTAAAAATTAATTTAATTTTTTTATCAGATATTAAACTGATAAGAAAAAAATATTACACTTGATCTTATTCAGAAGGTCAAAAAGGCATGTTTTTTAATATCGTCGGTCTAAAATATTTATTGAAACTTCTCTGCTCACGATATTATCAATCCTAAGATGTGGGACTAAAGAGAACGATTATAGTGCATATATTTTTATAAAAAAAATAATATGTAAAATTATTAATAAACTTTAAAATTAATTTTAGTGTCAAAAATAAAAAAATATTTATCAAAATTAGTTAGTAAAGGGTAGAAATATATATAATTTTATTCATTAATCCAATAAATATAATATAGAAAAAATACCATTTTAAATCTTTTGAAATAGAAATTTAGAATAAATTGATTATTAGATTTAATTTATTACTATTTTATTAGATTTGGTCATAAACTAATAATTATGGGAAAAATCTAACACTTATTAAATTTTTTTATCTAATTTAATAAGATTCATTTATCTCCCTCGATATTTTGAAAGAAGTTTAAGAACGATTTCGTATAAGGTACGAACACAACATCTATCTAATTTAATTTTTATTTTATTTTATAAAATTATTATTTTTAGTTAATGTAAATAGCTATGATATTTTAAAAAATGAAATTCGTCATCTTGATGGTCCCACGATTGTCCTATGCCATTAAAAGAGAATAAATCATGAAATCAAAATAAGTTATGATATGAAAAATATATTTCTGTCGGCTTCACCTAAAATCGATCATTACTCCATTTTGCATTTGAATCATGTGAATATTCCTATCTATATTTTACGTAAGAGGTGAAAAATGCATTGTCTGGTTCATCAAAACTCAAGAGAATGTATTCTGGACATCTACTGTACTTTTTGTAAATAGGTTTTGTAAATACTTTTCGGAGATAGCATCTTGTGTTTAGATGCTCATCTATTACTATAAAATAATTTACTTCTAACGATGGAATATTTCATCAATATTTAAATTTAATGATGAAATAACGACTAAATCTGAGATATTATAAAATATTAGCTCATAGGTGGATATTACTAACGGAATATAAATTTTATTAGTAATTGTTGATGGAATATTTATTTTCTAGAAGAATTTTATCAACAGAATTTAAATTTCATAATTAAAATTACTGGCGAAATAGTTATTTTTTTTTAGAAAATAACTGACAGAATAGTACTTTCCGTTGTAGTTTGCGATTGGAAAATATGTTTTCATTATGGATAAAACCGATGAAATCATGAATTCCGTCGGAAATCATCGACGAAAACATGGATTCCATCAGTAATCATCGACAAAACTATTGATTTCGTCGATAATTTCCAATGAAACCTTTGATTCTGTCGAAAATATATGATAATTCAGTTTCAATATTTACCAAGAGAATTTGGATTTTCATTAGAAATTACTGACGGAAACCATGATTCCATTGGTAAATAATAAAAAAATTTGTAAAAAAATTTTTATATTCAAAATGCACTATGTTTATAATTTCCATATCGATATAAATTATCACATATGATTGTGATATAAACACAATGTTGGTGCGGGAAGCATCCGACGATCGAACCTTAGTTTTGATAATGGCAAAGGATTCAAAGTTAAGCTTGTGGTGATCTAACGTGTTGAATAAGTGTTTCAGGAAAGTCCTAGCTGCGGTTAGGCAAAGGAAAAATCCTAAGGGATGGTAACCTTAGGTCCTAGGGGGCGGTAACCCTAGGTGAGGGAAAACCCTAAGGGGTGGTAACCTTAGGTCCTAGGGGGCGGTAACCCTAGGTGGAGGAAAACCCTAAGGGGCGGCAACCTTAGGTCCTAGGGGGCGGTAACCCTAGGTGGAGGAAAACCCTAAGGGGCGGCAACCTTAGGTCCTAGGGGGTGGTAACCCTAGGTGGAGAAAAACCCTAGGGGGCGGTAACCCTAGGTCCTAGGGGGTGGTAACCCTAGGCGGAAAGTCCAGTCGGTCTGGAGGACCGGACTGGCATCAGGTAATCTCTCCTGAGGGGAGTAGGTGAGGACACGTTCCCCGTAGAGGGAACAGTAGGCGTCGGGTCGACCTAGGGTTTCCGGTTGGGAATCCGAAGTCAGACTCGGACAGTCCGAAGACTGTCAGTTATTCCTTACTGTGTTTTATCATATTCTAACACTGTCTTGCAGGGGATTTTGCTCGGACTAACCTGGTTTTGCAGGTGAGGAACCTGCTGGAAAAAGGTGGTCCGGGCACCCGGGATGGATCCGGGCGCCCGGAGGTCCAGGCCCCCGGAACAGGTCCGGGTGCCCGGGACCAAGTTTTATCCCTGCCGCGACTTCGCCACATGGAGCATCCTGGTTGGTTGGCCACATCACACTCCAGGCGCCCGGAATGTCATATAAAAAGAGGGTCGAGGGTGCAGCCAAACAACAACAAATTCTAAGCTTTCTTTTGTGAAGTGCTGCCAACGAGACGACCTTGAAGTGCTACTACTCGACGTCGACAACCCGAAGCTCAGACTCTTCGATCTTTTGTTGTCGGTATTAGTTTACTTATTGCATTAATTGTAATTCAAATTGTAATCTTTCCGATATATAGTTGTTGCCCACCGAAAGCGGTCAAGGACCGCGGGCCTTCGAGTAGGAGTAGCCATAGGCTCCGAACGAAGTAAAACACCTGCGTCTCTGTGTGTTTGATCTTACTTTCCGCTGCGTTTCTATTCTGTGTTTTAAATCGTTAAAATAGCCACGAGCGCTATTCACCCCCCCCCCCCTCTAGCGCTTTCGATCCATCACACAATCCATACATACTAACCATAATCATATAAACTAATTACAATCCATACAAACAAACACAATTTATAGAGTCAATACAACTAATCATGATCACAATCATACAAACAAGCACAATTCATACAAACTAATTATAATCATACATAAACAAAGTAAATCAATATCCATATCATGATCCATACCATGATACAAACTATCCAAATATCCAAAATAAAGTATCTAAATCCATACCATGATAGAAATTCACTCCAAATAATACATCCAAATATAATCATATGAGGTAGTAATATAAAATCCTACAGAAAGTCAAATACAATTATGATCAAAATGTATAATCAGAATGACACAATTATGATCAGAATGTATATACCATCATACGAATCACGATCGAAGCTAGCACATGGAGGTGGTTGGGACCGATGGTGTTAGCAAATAGAATCGTGAAAGGAAGAAGATCGATCCAAGGCTGCGTGGAGCACTTCTAGTATGTACCGTTGCGAAGAGTCGATGGTGGTCTGCGGTGGCAATGAAGGGGAAAAGAAGTGTTGTCGGCTGCTGTAGTCGGGGAGATGACGAGTGGTTGGCCAACTATAATAGTCGCGGTTGTAGTCGCGGATGACGAGTGGTTGCCCTTGGACTGCTTCGACAAAGGGTGGAAAGGCGCAGACGGTGGTTGGCACAAGGAGCAGGTGGCGGGATCGGGATTTAGGGGAAAGGGCATTGGGGATGCATCGAGGCAAGGATGCCAGAGGAGGAGAAAGGATTGGAATGAACTTAGGGTTCAATAACCCACTTAGTCTTTTAAATTCCTAACCTAGGTTAATCAACTCCCACTTAAGTGATAATTCAAACAAGCTTCCTCTAATCCTAATTGATTTATCCCCTTAAACGTGTCATACGGATTTCGTTTATATCCCGAAAAATTTCTAAAACTTCTTGGAAAATTCTATATGGTTATTTTTTCAAATAACACTTATTATTTAATTACCGTATCTTACATTCTCCCCTATTAATAAAAATTTACTCCCCAAATTTACTGCTAAAACTCAGGGATCCTCATCTAAGGGCATCAACTAAGATGCATACTCACATACGATTCTATCATTGTATCATGAATAAATCTCCAACCGTAAGGGACTAAGGTTCCTTTATAAAATTACCTGATGATTCACTTACAAGAAGATGGTGTTGACTCTGTAGGTTATGAGTCACCATGCTTCCGTTACTCCCACATTGTTGCCTAGCCAACTATGGGTAAATCAACTATCTTTGAAATCCATATCATACACTATCAGAAGATCCTCTAACATTTGTATAGTACGTTCGGATTGTTCATCTATCTAAGGATGAAAAGCAATACTAAGCTCTCTACTCATGTCCTACTGTAAACTCTGTCATAACTATAATATGAATTACGGATCTCTATCCAATATAAAACTTAGAGGTATGCCATGAAACCTACTAATCGATCCAAAGAATCTATTCCATGGATCGGTAGTAAATGAGTAAATTTGGTTAACCGATCAACGATCACTCAAATTGCATCATGTGCTCTCAGTGTCCTAGGTAGCCCCACTCCCATTGTCCATCCCAGTACTCAAATGTTCTGAGACAATCTTACTAGTCTCTGATGTTCAGCCTCCACTTGCTGATATACTAGACATCGCTACAAAATCTGCGATGTCTTTCTACATGTCATTCCACCAATAGGAACACTTCAAGTCTCTATAAATCAGGTACCACGCGAGAGTATAACAAATCTAGATTAGTGTGGTTTCTGGAGTAACTCCTCTCAGATAAGATGTGATTCGGGAATACATGTAATCTTCTACCGTGATAAAGAATCTCGTTCTTATCACATGAAAATTTTATGTGTAGTCCAGAGACTACTCTGCTACATATAAACTGAAGATGCTGATCTCTAGCTTGAGCCCTCTAAATCTGCTCAACAATAGGTGATTAAGCAACCATGGACACCAGAGTCCCTCACTCTACCTCTCTCTGCTTTACCAATCTCAACTCAGAAACTTTGCATCAATCCTATAATCATAACCCGGTGACAATCAAAACTCCTAATGCACATTAGCTTTCCCTGGAGGATAGCTAACTCTAAATCATAAACTTTATAATTCTTCACATGTTCTTTCAACTAACGAGAAGCATACAATACTACTCGCTCGTGCTGCATCAAAATTGCACCAAACCCCTGGTATGATACATCTGTGTGGAGTACAAATCTATCTACAAAAGGAAGGTAAAACTAAGATGGTTGATGTTACTAGCTTTTACTTAAGCTCCTAAGAACTAGCCTTGTAAATCTCTATCTAGGTAAAATTTTCATTCCCTTCCTAGATAGTCAAATCAATGACATAGCTATGTTGGAAAACCCTCAACAAATCTCTTGTAATATCCAAAGAGAGACCAAGGAAGCTGCGAGTCGCCTGTACAGACTTCAACTACTCTCAACTAGTAACAGCCTCTATCTTCTGTTAATCTACTGATATGCCCCTACTAGAGATAATGTGTCCCAAAAATCCCATAAAAGATAGCCAGAATGGTTATTTACTGAACTTTGTATAGAGATATTCTCTTCGAAGCATCTCCTGAACTATATGATGATGTTGTTCGTTATCCACTTTAGATTAGGAATATATCACAACATCATCAATGAAGATAATGACAATTGGTCCAAACACCATAGGAATACCCAGTTTATCCAGTCCATGAAACATCTAGAGTATTGGTAAGCCCAAATGACATTTCCAAGGACTCATAATGTCCGTACAATGGCACACACAACCATAAGATCACTGGCAATGATTTATTATCTGATCAGCCATTACAGGTCATCAAATCCATAAATATCATAGACATACTACTCCTCATGTCACTATCAACAAAAAATATCAAATAATAGACCATCAAATCAAATATCCGCTAATAGATCATCAGAAAATTACATATCACAACATCTGATTTCACCATATTCATCAATCCCAAAATCATCCTCAGCATCAATCAAATATGATAGCTTTCCGCACAATAATAGAGAAAAAAAAGGAAGACATCCAACCTCCAACATCCATTGACAACAAATTTAAATATAACCACCATGGTTCAATATTACATGTCTATGTTGTACCAACTAAAATGGATTATACCTAGTGGGCAAGTTTAACATCGTATATCTTTAGTGAGATAGATCAATCATGTGATCATAAATCTAACTTCCAATGATCAATTCTCATTATTCTAGATACTTAAATATCTACGATAAGGAAATGACAATCCGAAGTCCAAAGAGTCTACCCATTAAGAGGGTATCTCCACAACTCTCATAATCATGCTCGTAAATGTCTTTCGACAACTGTCAACCAAAGGTCGAACACTTTGATAAAAAATATAGACGTCGAGACCTTGGGTAAATGATCATGTGATCAAGGTCTTAAGCTACTTGATGTAGACAATGCTAATTGAGTCGACTAACCATTGTCTTGTAACACATCACACTACACCTACTCTACTAAAGGTTCAGAAACCTCTAACGATAAGTTATGCACACAATGGTAGAAGAGCACTATCACTAAATAGTTGGTCGAAATAATTGTCAATCTACACTTTGCTCCTCGAAGATTATTTTTTTTCAATTTCCACTCCATAACAGTTTGATTTCATTGGTGCAGGTCACATATGTCAGTACCCCAACACTACAACAAAAACCCTCATAGACATCGGTGGAACAACAATGATTTTAAGCAAAAACCGATGTCTTTGAGTATTTTACACCGGTTTTTTCAAAAACTGGTATCTATGAGCGTAGATTTTCGCTCATAGACATCGGTTTTTTAGGCGATGTCTATGAGCGCCTTTTTTTTCATTAATAGACATCGATTTTAACAGCGGTTTTTAAAATCCGGTGTTAATAAACTAAAATAAAATATTTTAATTTTCCCACTTGCCAAAATTTGCAACACTATGAAGTTCCCTCCAAACCTAAACCTATATCCCACCCCTTCATCCGACCATTTCTCTCAGCCTAAACCTAAACCTAAACCTCCGACCATCTCTCTCAACCTCATCTCCCTCTTCCCCTTCCTAGATCGACGCTCCTTCCTCTCCCGATCAGGATCAAGACACGATGCCCTTGCTTCTCCGTCCAATCACACTGCATCTCCTCCAACTCCTCCCTTTGGGTGAGAAGAGGAAGCCTTCTTCATATTTTGGTATGTTTTTTTTCCACAACACTTGTTTTTATATTCCGCAGTCAAAGACTAAGCTCTTCCCAAATCCGTCGGGTTTCCCTGAAAACAGACCATTTTTGTTCTTGCCTTCCCAAATCCGTCGGGTTTCTCTTTCCCGATCGCCATGTCCTCCTCCCTCCTCCTCCTCCTTTCTCTCTTCTTCCCTTCCTCCCTCTCCGCGGCGGTGACTGCCCAATCGTCGACCTTGCCGTCCAACAGCTCCACTGTCTACGACATCCTCCAGGAGTACAACCTCCCTCCCGGCATCCTCCCCGACACCGTCAAGTCTTTCTCCGTCGCTTCCAACGGCTACTTCGTCATCGATCTCTACGGAGAGTGCTACGTCGACTTCGAGTACGTCGTCTACTACGCCCCGCGCGTGTCTGGCTTCCTCGGCTACGGCTCCTTCTCCAACCTCGAGGGTGTCCAGATCCGGAGCTATCTCATCTGGTACGGCGTCAGCTACATCAAGGTTGACCTCCCCTACTCCGATTTCATCTACATCCAGTTCGGCTAGGTCACTCGCAAGCTCGGCATTGACCAGTTCCAGCACATACACTCTTGCAGAGGGAATCTCTCTCTGTTTCAGCGCGCCAAGAAGGTTGTCCGTTCAGCGTTCGAGGTAATGCCACTGTGTAGTTTCTGCGTTTACAATCGATTTACTTTAGTCCATGAGTCAGAGACACTTTCCAAGTAGCAAAGGTTGTAGGGAGAATTTAAAAGGGCTTATTTTATCCTTGCTTGATAGAGAAACTAAAAAGAATCCAGCTGGACTTCATTGATTCAATGTTCTTGTGAACAAGTGGAACGATGTCTTTAGTAGTATGAGAATTACAGACTCCGTCGGTCTAACTTTGAACTAAATCTTGCTAACAAAACAAAAAAAAAAAGAAGAAGAGAGAAATAGATAACCCTAGTAGTTTTTTCAATGTTCTTTTTGTCATTTAGTATAATTCAGGGAAATATTGAAGTATAGTCCTGAAATTGGTCAAAGAGAATCTCTTCCATAGATCTTGTTTCTTACGAAGTGTTTTTCTTTTCATTAGTGTTATTATAGATCTATCAAAACTTTTATAGGGATTTTTATAGGGATTTTCCGAGCTGCTCCACTGAGTCAAGGAATCAGCAAGTTTTAGTTCAGAAAGCAACAACAACAGAGCCATAGATACATGAATCACCATATGAATCTAATTCATTCTTGTAATAGACTAATTTCCAAAGCCTCTTATTCTTTGATATTGTACGGGGAAGCAAGCCCCAATGAAGCAAAAGTAGGACCTTGGCAACAACTTCCACCATACAAAGCCATTTGGACAATGAGGAACTAAACTATAGATGTTTGCCCTTTTTGCATTGTTAGTGTAAAATTTCTCATATCTTCATTCTTTTTGGCAGTTATGAGGAGCTAACCTTCATGTGTGACACAGAGTGAAGGTGAATTTTCCCTTCCTATTGCTTATAAGAAAGGGCTTATATATGTTTCAGCATTGTCAAGGTAAGAGAATATAGATATACTGAACACTATAGCATAATTAGTTGATTTCCAGAAAATTCAGTGATAACTAGTACATCTATCTTTCCTTGCCTTGAAAACTGGTTTCTGAACTATAGATATATAGAGAGAATATCTGCGGAGTCAATATAGGCATGGGTCATGTTCATTTTAGTTAGCATCATGCAGTGACTTTGCAATCCTGGTTAGGATGTTATGGACAAAGGAATCATAATTAGCTCAGATGAATATACAAATTGAAACTGTGACTCACAACATCTTGGACATATACTGTGACTTACTTACCCTTGAATCTCTAACCCCACAGCTGCTGAAACCCTCCCTCGACTTTGCTGGTGCCAGCCTCAACAACATCTAACTTGACTCCCTGCTGGCGTATTACCTTAATGGTGACTTTGCCTTCCTTGCCAACTTCACAAATCATTTATTAATTAACTCTTTTTAATGTTTTCATAGATATGAAATTCCATAGGTTGTAATAGATTTATTAATTAACACTTTATTTTATGCAAGTATGTCTATGATGGGGAATTTTGTTATTGGTTATATATTGAACCATTTTTTTTCCATTTCAAAATATTTTTGTTCCCCAACTTTGAGCAAGTCATGTGAAAGAAAGAACCATACTGCCCTTTTTTACAAGAATTTTTGTAAGAAAGCAGTTGCAATCAACATGAGTTGTAAATTTTACATATACTGCTTTATGCATTTCATTATACACTCTAGTCTGTGAACTTCAATTTGCCCATGGAGTATGTAAGTTTGTCATGCACTATTCATTCCCTTGGAAAAATGCTTGAAATTAATAGAATTTAATCTCTATCGTACATAATTTCCATTCAGGATGACAACAGATATAACTCAAGTAGAGGTGCACATTTAAATCTCAAATGTGCAGAAAAAGCTCGCATATTGGTTAACCAGATTCCAGGTATGATTTGCACAACCTTGATAAATTTAATTTTAGCTAAAATAATGGCATGTAGCCATGAGGTAAGGAATGTATCCGATCCACCTGGTGAAATAGGTTTGCTTTTTGAGTAATTATGATGATTTTCTTTTTTGTCTCCCTTTTACATATTTAACATACACTTAGTACTTGGACACTTTACAGTGGCAGCTTGTGACTTGTTGATTATTTTTTACGTTTATGTGCCTTATCTGACGATTCTCATGACTTGCCTTGAAACAAGGTAGTAGTAAATTCTATAATTGTGTGAGTGTAGCTGATGGGTAACTTTTGATTACAAAATGTGTATTATAACCAAGTTAAGGGATTTTTTCTTCCCTTCAAATGGAATCCAAATTAGTCCTTTTGCCGTCTGGATACAGAGAAACTAGGAGAAAAGGTGTTAATTATCAGAAGGCTAACTTGTCATATTAACACGAGGATCAATTTGAAACTGTTCAACCCTGAGCCTAAAAGTTTATGTTAGCATGTATGTCATTTGAATGCTAATTTATGGGTTTTTTTAGATTGTTCTGTTAGCTGAGTGGCGCTAATAATTCTGAATTATCTACGCCACAGCTAACTTTGCATTGGACTGATAAAGTGATAAAGCATTTTAAAGTCTCTCTTTCCATGTATAATAATTAAATTCTTTGTTGCTGCAGCTCTTGTTGATACTCTGGTCGGTAAGACTCATGATTGGGAGGAGGATCGTGGCATGATATTCATGTATGACAGTGTTCTGCTCCTCTCAGAGTGTCCACTTTTCATATGTAAGTAGGAAACATGGCAGTTTCAATTGGTTTTAACTATCAGTATTGTCTTTCAACTGATTTAGACCCATTTGTCGATCTTTTCATGTAGTTTCCATCTTTCAACACTGCAGATTCTGTTTTGGAGCACCTTTTTAACCCCTTGCATTGTTCTTATATCTTAACAACCTAGTGTTTGCTTTCAGTATGAAAGATTAGAGGAAGGGTCAAACAAAAAGAAGGAAATTCTCTCGGAGATCATTGAGATGATTATGCACAGAGCACACCTTGACAGTAGCATCGAACTCATCGGCAGTCTAATTTTTGGATCGGCTATTGCACCTTCAGTCCTCAAAATCGTGAGGCCATCTGGTCAGGCTCTAGTTGGTGATTGGGTTTGCTTGAAAACAGTGGTAAATATTGTGCTCTAGCATATTCATCTTCACAATCTATTTTATTAAACATGACCATGTGTTAACAAAAAACCTTAGGTCCAAGCATTCGAGTCGCATTGTGGATCGCTCACTCAATATGGCATGAAGTATATGCGAGCTTTCGCAAACATATGTAACGAGGGTGTCTCAAAGGATGCGATGGAAGAAGCTTGTGGTAATGTTTGTGGAAGCTACAACTCAGCTAAGTGGAGTCCCTTTATCCATGGCTACAGTGCATGATCTTGTATCTCAAAATTGCACGTCTAGTGCAATGTAAGCTCATCAGTGCTCATACATAAATATATACACACTGGCAGTAGGAATAGTCATATGCTTACTTAAACTTGTTCAAGGGTGTTGTTTCAGATAGCCAGAGCCACCTAAAATCTCGATCTTGATATTTTAATTGACAATGCATGTTAGCTAATATAATTAATTTAAAGTGGTAATTGGGTCAATACTGGAAGATGGTTATAGAATTTTAGTATTTATAAAGTTTGAATGTATTCTTGAGGTAGTCTCCTAACGTGAAGTTGCTCAACATTGATTTCAACTCAATTTGATTGTTCAAGGTGGAATTCTCTTCCTCAAATTTTGACACAGGTTGTATCTTGAATCTTCTTGGTAAGTCAAATTCAGTCTTCTCCTTGAGTTGTATTGACAAAAACTACATCAGCAATGCATTATTAACTGCATGTATTATTCTTCTTGAATCTTCTTGGTAAGTCAAATTCAGTCTTCTCCTTGAGTTGTATTGACAGAAACTACATCAGCAATGTATTATTAACTGCATGTATTATTCTTCTGTTTTTGTTCTTTGCTGTAGTTAAGTAGACCAAATGATACTTTTGTTTGACAGATTAGAACAGTGGATGTTTTAACTCAGAAAACTAGACATTTGAAGGTGAAAAGTGGTGAGATTAGGGAAATGAAAGGCGCAAGAAGAATAAAGCAGTATAGCAAGTTGAACAGATTCTGATTCTCATAATTTAATGTAGCCTCAGCTTGATTTTTGACTCACGATGTTTTACCTTGATGTGTTGTTAAAAGAATGTTCTACCTTGATTCTGATATCTATTAGCTTTTGATGTAAAAAGAATATTTATGTATTTTATGAATACTGTTGTAAGAAGAATATTTATGTAATTTGTGAATATTTGTGTATTTTATGGATACTGTTGAATGAAGAATATTTGTGTAGTTTGTGAATATTTGTGTATTTTCTTGGTTATTGTCGGTTTTTCACTGTTTCGGAAATCAAATTTGTGTTGGTAAAAAATATTGATATTACATCGGTTTTCCATCGCTGCAAAATCGGTGTCATTAACTAATATTACATCGGTCGTATACCGCTGCCAAAACTGGTGTTATTACCATATAATATTACATCGGTTTTACACCGTTGATGAAACGGTGTCGTTAAGTGATACTACACCGGTTAATAACCGATTCGAAAACCGGTGTCGTTAAGTGATACTACACCAGTTTTAACCCGATGTCTAAAATGGCAGACCTTTTACATCGCCTTCATAGACATCGGTCGAAAATGTAATAGACACCGGTGGAAAATCGATGTCTATGAGGGTTTTTGTTGTAGTGCAAGGTAATTTTGATGTGATCAACCAAATCAGGTTAGGTCCTATGGGTATTTAACCCTTGTGTCTAAGTGCGCAGGAACATAGTGTTAGTGCAAGTTGCATTAATGGTCTAACTCAGGTTTTGATGAATGACAAAGTAAGTTAAACTAGGTTTATTGTGATCTAACAAGTTAACTAAGTGTGCAGGAAAAGTCCGGATAGGTCGACGGACCGACTGGATAGCTGGTACAAAATCCAGCTAGGTCGACGGGCTGACCGAATAGCTCGTACGAAGTCCAAATAGGTCGACGAGCTGACTAGATATCTAGCACGAAGTCTAGTTAGGTCAATGGGCCGATCAGATAGCTGGCACGAAGTCCAGACAGGTCGACGGACTGACCGAATATTTGGCAAGATAGTAAGTTAAGGTAAGTCACAGGAGGAGAGTGACTTGGTGAGGACATGTTCCCCGTTTGAGGGAACAGTAGGCGTCGATCCAACTTAGATCCATTTTAGAAATCTAAGTCGAGATCTTGACTACATTCTGGTCTCAAGAAGATAGAATATAATTACTACTATGTTTTTATAATTGTGGTAATTTTTGTTTTGCAGGATAGTATAATGTTTATTGCCTCAGACTAATCTTTTTATTGCAGGAAAAAACTTTGCTGGAAAAAATGGTCCGGGCGCCCGGAAGGGATCCGGGCGCCCAGAGCTGGTCCGGGCGCTCGAAATTGGTCCAGGCGCCCGGAATGCAAAAGTTTATCTCATCGCAAATATGGAGCACTCTGATTAGTTGGGCCGACGTCATGGTCTAGGCACCCGTAAGGGATCTAGATGCCCAGAGCTACCTATATAAGGAGCCTCCACCAGAGCATTAAAAACAACTCTTTTCCCACGATTACTTTGTTGTGCACTGCTCTAAAGACACCCCTACGACGCTACGAAGCTCCTCCGACAACCTGCGACTATGTTTTAATTTTCTTGTTGTCGGTAATTTAGTTCTATAGTTCTTGTACTAATCTTGTAACTCTTTTTACGAACTATTAATGGATTGTCCAATAAAAGCACTCGACAAGTGCGGGCCTTAGAGTAGGAGTCAACGAAGGCTCTGAACCAAGTAAAATTGGTTTGTTAGCATTGTTTGTTTTTACTTTCCGCTACATACTCGATTTAGTTTACGATTTTTGACGATCGCTATTCACCCCACCCCCCTCTAGCGAACTTTACGATCCAACAAGTGGTATCAGAGCAGGTACCGCTCTAATTTGGTGCAACCACTAATTAGGCAAAGGGGGTGATTTTTTTTATTATAAGTTTTTTTTATATAATCCAAATTGGTATAATTACCTCATTGAAAAATTCTTTTTCGTAGCAAATTAAACTGAACTGGTGCAACACCAATTCAGTCTTAAATTTTTACTTTTTCTCCCGCACTGCTAAATCCAAGACCATGTGTTAGGATCCTCTTCCTTG
Source organism: Zingiber officinale (assembly GCF_018446385.1). NCBI lineage: Eukaryota > Viridiplantae > Streptophyta > Magnoliopsida > Zingiberales > Zingiberaceae > Zingiber > Zingiber officinale. The sequence continues at coordinate 60,694,361 of NC_055999.1, read as the reverse complement.
TTTCTTTGTGTGCAAGAGTTATGGTCCAAATCGAGGGATTCAACACTGTCCGTCCTCCCTTGTTTAATGGCGACGACTTTCCATACTGGAAGAAGCGAATGGAGGTCTATTTGAAGATCGACTTCGACCAGTGGTTCAGTATCACCAAGGCTACAAGGCTCCCATCGATAACTCCGGAAATCCAATGGACTCGGAACATTGGAATCTGGAAATGAAGAAGAAAGCCCAGACCGACTTCAAAGCTCTCAACACACTCCAGTGCGAGCTAACGAAGGAGGAATTGAACCACGTCGGCTCGCATGAAAATGCAAAAGAACTATGGGATAAGCTGATCGAACTGCACAAGGGAACCAACGACGCGAAAGTAACCAAATAAGATCTCTACTTGAATAAGTTATTTAATATTAAACTTCAGGAAGGAGAATCTATGAGTCAACTCCATGCGAGGATAAAGGGCATCCTCAACGGGCTTCACACTATCAACCACCAAATGGAGAACCGCGATTTAATAAGGTACGCTCTAAACGCATTTCCTCGAAATGCACTGTGGGCATCCATCGTGGATGCTTACAAGATTTCGAAGAATCTTTCCAAATTAAACTTGATGAATTATTTTGTGAACTCGAACTCTATAAGCAGACTAAATCAAAACAGGTCGAGAAAGGAACCGCTCTTTTTGCAGGTTCCTCCAAGGAAAAGTCAAGCACCAAACTTGAAGGTGAGTCTGACCAAGACTCAGAAGACGAAGAATACCTAGTGAACTTGGTAAGAAAAATGTTCACCAGGAAAAAGAAGAACTTCAGCAGAAATGACTTGCATAAGATCAACTCCACTAATGACCCAAAAAATATGACCTGCTTCGGATGTAACAAGAAGGGTCACTACAAGAACGAGTGTCCAAAGCTGAAGAATGACAAAAAAAAACAAACAATAAGAAAGCACTCAAGTTGGCGTGGGATGAATCATCAGATGAATCGGATGTCGAAGATCAGAAGCATCGAACCTACCTCGCGCTGATGGCCCGCGAATCAGAATCGGAAGACGGGTCCAAACTTGAATCGAGCCACGAGTCTGTACTCGTTTTCGAAGGTTCCGATGAGGTATACTTTAATTTAAGCAAAAAGTTTTTTAAAGTCATCTCATGCTTAAATACAAAATTGACTGAATAAGAAAATCAAAACAAGATGCTTCTTGAGGAAAATCAACGCCTCAAGGAACAAATCGAAAATTCTAATCCAAATCAAGTTGTAAAACTTGAGGAGGAAAACTCAACATTAAAAATTAAAATTAACAAACTTAAAGGACTACTAGAAAATTTTACAATTAGATCCAAAAACTTGGATCTAATCCTTAAAAATCAAAAAGCTATATACAACAAATCTGGGCTTGGATACAAGCCCAGTTTAACAAATAAATCATTTATATCACTAGTAACTCAAAACAAAACACAAACTAAAGCTTAAGTTCCAAAAGCGTGCCTAACGTAACTATGAAAGTAGGAATTGACTAATACTATATATCTAAAAATAAAATATATTATGTAAAATCGAATAACCCAATTCAAAATCCTAAAAACAAAACTAAATCAACTAAACCAAAAATAAATCATAAAAATAACTATAGAACAAACTCAAACTCAAATCATCATCAAGTCTATTATAATTACAAAAGTAATCGACATAAACCCAAAACTAAAACTTAAAAATTCATATCAATAATTCAGGGGGAGGCTCCAAACTAGTTGGCACCTCCAAAAATAACCTACTCGGCAGGGTAATTAGGATTAGAGTAAAAAGGGACACAGTTTAACTTAACCTACGGTACTGGTGAAGTTTTGGATGATAGTAGGTTAGGGAAGCTCTGTCTATGCATGTCTAGGAAGATATGACTTCGTCTTTGTGCATTTGATTTATCCTTGATACTGAAAGGAAATTCTATCAATCAAACTGCATCTGCTGACACTCCTTCACAGTTCACCATATCACAAAGCTCTATAAATATCTCAAGGTGCAGATAAGGCTTTCTGATACTTCTCCTCTAAATTTGTGACCTAGTATCATAGCAATTAACTCTGGGTCTAGTTGGAAACTTTCTACTTCAATATGAGACTGCATAATGGGAGACATAAATCTAGCAGAAATGGGTGCAGAAAAGTCTCTTAAAGGCCTACATGACATGTTAGTGCTCATGGTATCTAGAAAAAATAAAAATGAAGAATTAAAGGCAAGAAAGAAAATGTAGAATTTAAATTGCAGAAAAGAAAAGTGCATAAATTAAGGGAAAGGAAAAAATAAACAGAACTAAAAGCTAATAACAAGAAAAGTAAATACAGAAATAAAAATAAACAAATAAATGAAAAATATATTAACAAGTATAGAATAACTCATATGTTAATCAACTAATGTTAATTGAAAACAGCCCCCGGCAATGGTGCCAAAAACTTATTATGAACCGCAAGTACACGGTTACGTCGTCAGTAATACAAAAGATATCGAACCCATAGAGACTGTTGATTAGGCACTAGTTAACTTCACATGATGAGTTGTCCAGACAATCGAAGGTTAATTGGAAAAGAGAGAGTGAAGGAAAGAGAGAATGTAAAAAATTGAGAAAGAGGGAGAGTTGGATTTGGGGATGGATATATACTAGGATTTCAGTTTCACTATGATGCTAGTTAATGACCCTATGTATTATTCATCTCCTTACCTCCATTCTTATGCACATGTAGAAAGTTACCGACTCTCCCCTGCAGTGAACAACCGGTAGGGTAGTTAGATCAACATCCCTTGCAATTAAATATAAATGATTCCTATGAAGTCCGTTAGCGGGATCTGCCTGTCGCTAGCGTCCCTACGTCATACAACATAGGAACACATGCACTACTTAATAAACATAAAGATGAGGATTACAATTGACTATGACTACCTACTTCCTTGTAGAGAATTTCTTCTCCTTTCAAGATGATACCCTAGACATCTGTTAACGGGATCTGCCTGTCACTAGTGTCCCTTGGTCATACGATCTAGGGTATCCCTCTACGGGATCCACAATCAATCCACATATACATATTTGCACCATTAACACACTTCATCAAACACATAGAAGGCACAACACAAATAGAGCACGACATAACACTTCATTGAATAAGGAAATATCCAAATGCATAGTTCATACATCCACAATCACATCATAGTTACTTCTTACATCCTAGATCTAGATATATACTCCATAGCAAAGGAAATACAACCAAAGACGAAGAAGAAAGCAAACTACAACCCAATACAAATAAGTAGAGAGAGGAGAGTGCTTATCCTTGAAGTGTGGCGTCCTTGGAGATGTCCCCTTGCTCCGGAGGTGGATGGATCAGCGAAGATGAGGCTTCTATGGTTCTCCCAAGGGGGAGAACCCTTCTCCAAGGAATGGGGGCAAGCCCCAAGCCAAAGATCCATAAAAAGGGGAGAAACCCCCCTTTTATAGCACTTGGCATGACCCTTGCACAGGCCATGACACGGTCGTGTGAATCCACACGGCCATGTGTTGCCTTGGTTCTGGTCTGATGGCACGGTTGTGTGGTCCACATGGCCAAAGTCTTCTTCTTCTCTGGAACTTCCACACGGGCACGTGTGGATCAACATGGCCTAACTCTGCTTCTTCTCTGGAAATGTGACACAGTCATGTGCTCCACACAGCTAAAGGCTTCTTCTTCTCTAGGAATGTAACACGGCCATGTGGTTCACACGGCTATGACTTAACCATTGCATGACCCTTGACATGGCTCTACATGGCTATATCTCATTGGAACATCTTTTAGACCATCAATATGGGGTTTTCTCTAGTTGAAGTATTCATCAAAGTTGTAGATCTTGAAGTTATCTACATTTTTATATAAAGAACAACCCGTAACTCTAACCGAACACAAAGTTATGATCATTTTAGTTTCAGTCTGTAGTACTAAAAATTTCACACGGTCGTGTGGATTCCACATGGCCTCCACACGCCCCCCCCCCCCCCCCCCACACACACACACACACAGCTTCCACACAACCGTGTAGTTTCCACACGGCTAGAACATGGAAAAACTTAGTTTTCACATGCCCGTGTGAGTTCCACATAGCTCGGACACTTTGGAAGCTCTAGACTTCATTTAAGCTCCGTTTTTACTCTAAACCACGTCCTATCAATCAAAATAAACAAAGAGTAGATCTTCAAACAAAAGGAGTAGAATTATAATATTATAATGAAATAGGGTGCAATAAACATAGATTATGCTAATGACATATAAGTATATGTGTGTTAAAGTATGCATAAAAGTGTATATAATCTACGTACATCAATCGCCGAAAGGGCAACTAGCTAGAGGTTGAAGAAGTTGAAGCAATAGAATCAATGAGTCAAAGATTTCAAAAGCTCAACTTCAAATGGATTTTTGAGATGGACTTGGATACGACACAAGGATGCCTCCACCATTCACATCCATGAGCTTCAATTCTTGGAAATCAAGAATCAAAAACTTCTTAATGATAGAGATAGAGTAATGGTTTACTCTAATGGAAGACTTTTAAGCTCCAACAAATGATAAAGGCAAGCTCATCAAGAAGAGCAAATGGAGCGAGGAACAAGTCAAGAAAAGTGAGGCCAATGACAAAGTGACCAAATTGTTAGTCAATTTATTGCCAAGCAATATCTTGAGCAAGATAAGAGAATTTGAAGATGCCAAAGAGCTTTAGAGAAAATTGTCAAATATTCATGAAGATCCCTCCACTGTACCAAATTAAGAAAAATCCAAAGAAGGAGATTCATTGAATCAAGAAGAGGAAGAGGACTCCGAAATTGAGAGGTGTTCAACATTGAAAGAAGAAGATGTCATCCTTAACAAATTACAAAGACAAAGGCAAGGAGAGAGCATACTCCTTGTTTTATGTGCATGAGGATGAGAATGAAGAGGAAGAGGCCTCCACCTCTAGGATTGAGGGGGAGTGTCACTCATTGACACTGGATCAAGAAGAGACTTCCACCTCCAGGTCAAATGAAGAGGAAGATGGTGCCACCTCCAAAAAAAAAATCAAATGGAGGATCATATGTCAACCCTATAAATAAAGAAGGTATAACAATTTTAATTTATAAAAATAAAGATCACATTATTTGCTTTGAGTATAGGAAAAAATGCACTACAAGAGCAAGTCTCCCACATTGACTATGAAGAAAGCTCAAGTGGCATCCAAAGTTAAGGAGAAGCCAAAGGAGGTTGGTCCCATGGTACGCAAAGGCAAGGAACACATTGTGTGCTTCTCTTGCAATCAAAGAGGGCATTATCAGAGTCAATGTCAAAAAGCGAATAAATCAACAAAGCTTAAAGGAGGAAATATAAGTCAAGGGGAAGCTCTCAAGAGCAAACCCTAGGTATCATTTATTGAAGAAATTCCTTTAAGTAATGATAACAGAGTCGGTCCTTGTTGTTTAAAGGCCCTGGGCAAAACTATTAATAATGCCCCAATTTTATCCTTCTATCAACCTAAATAATAATTATTTTAATCTATAAAATTTTGTTTCCTAAAATGAGATAAGGAAAATTTTTAGTTGGAAGATGATTTTTTTTATCATAAGATAATTGTTCCTTTTTTATTTAGGTATAAATTTCTACTATTCTAACATAGAAATTAAGAATGAAGCACCAATTCCAAAACTATTGGTATAATTTTTTTCCATTCCTATACTATTAAATCATCTAAGAATGGCAACTCTATTTGTAATCAATTTTATTCAAAATCCAAGAGGTATTTACAAAGAATGATCACTTTAATTCTTAATTAAAGAACACTGACAGAGAAGGAAAATTTATAATCAATTTTTATGAATCTTAGTTTAAATCATTTACCTTTTTTCTTCAGTCAGAGAAGAAAAAAAAAGATGGTATGAAAGAGTGTGTCACCAATTCCTTCAGAACATTGGTTTCAAGTTCCAACTTCAACTAATCAATTGAAACAACTCATGGATTCAAATGTAAACAAATAAGGACGTGATGTAAATGAAACACGAAAGAATAAAATCTACTTAAAACTTTCTTTTAACTCAAAAGCATTTTATTATTCCGGCCTAATTAATGTATATACTTGCCACATATGATATCCTACAAAAGGATAAGTGTCACCAAATGGCACTCATTTAGCATAAAATCAAATTTCAGTTGTATGATCTCAATATGGTGTTGAAATAAGTGAGTAAACTAATCATAAATCTTCTACTTATATAGATTGAAGATTTGTGATCTAATACGATCAAGCAGAATATTTGATTTTAGAATTAACAAAACCACCACACAAGATGATGTTAACGGCATCACAAAGGTCTAACGAACATAAGAGTAAAAAATTACAGTATTGATCCAAAATTATTGATGTTTAGATGAGGCAACAACCTGTAATAGGTAAATAAAATTGTTACCATAGCAAATTAATTCCCTGTCAGAAGTGAGCAGGACAATATTGGAGTTATGTTTTGAAAATTAGCAAAATCAGACAATTCACACCTGAAACAATAAAGATCAAACGCAAACAAGGTCAAGAGGCTTGCATGATACATATGTGACAACTCCACATTGTGACCTTCATCAAATATTTAGTAGCTTACAGGGGAGAGTAGTTGGAGTTGGTTGAAAATTATGAGATGAATTATAGACAACAGCTTTTGAATTACGTTCCACATCCAATCTCTTTCTCTCCTTTTGTATATTCATCTAAATAAACTACTGTACACTCTTCTGAACAATATGGTTCTAAAAAATACTAAACCTAGAGTGAAATTACTAATTTCCCTCAAATTACAGACATTAACTAAGTAACAATAACACTAGGAATCACAAGATCTGAAGTTCATAGCACACCAACAAAGCCTAGAACAATCTACTAGAATGCAAATTTTTAAAATTTGAAAATACTCAGATGTCATATCCTAGATCAAAATAAGCAATTGGAAAGGCATTCCTACATCATATTATTTACTCGAACACTGCAACCAAATCCCTAATTTGGAGCAACAATAAGAGAAAAGGTGGGAAAAGAATAGTAAAAATTAATGTAATAAGTGGATTAATATGGCGAAAATTGATCGCTCAAAGTGATCAACCGAAATAAAAGAGACGATTAAGACCTAAAAACAAATGGACCAGAAACTATCAATTTGTGCAGAAACGAAACATGATCAACAAGAAAATAAAAAACATGAGTGTTACCGGCAACGACAAGGGAGCTTAGTCGTGGTGAGGGAAGTTCGGGCACAGCGAGGAAACTCAACAATGGAAGAGAAAGCCTTGTCACACCGATGTAGGGCACCTTTGAGAGAGGGCTTGTAGTTGTCACGGCGAGAAGGGAGGCACGGCGAGGGAGGGCTTCGGCTAGGAGAATCGCGAGGGCGAGGGAGCTGGGGCTTTGCCGCTTCAGCGAGGGGGGAGGGGAGGGCTTCGACGAAGAGAATTGTGAGAGGGAGAGAGCAGGACTTCGGTGAAGATTTCGATGAGAAAAAAAAAGAAAAAGTTGAATTTCATGAATGCACAAAGAGTTTGGTAAGTGATTAAGCAGGGAAACTTAATCGCTTACAGACTATTCTCGCGTGAACAGAAAGCTTCCTAATTGATTAGGCTAATTGATTAGTAAGGCTTAATCAATTAGGATAATCGATTAAGCTTGAAAAACTAGCCGTTATTAGCCCAATAAAAGGCTTTGGCATGCACTGTTCTCACCAGCGTTCACAGATCTCCTCTCCCACTCTCTTCGCCAAGCTCAAAGGTCATCATCGCCAATTCTTGAAGCTTCTTGGACACAAGTACTGCTGCACTTCCAAGGTCAAGATGTGTTCCTAAAGAAGAAGAAGAAGAAGCAAGCTAGGGTTTCATGATTGTAATCTTATAAGATTTCATTTTGTATTAGCTTGTATTTTTCTCTTCTTATACTTCTTTGTGTATGAGCTTGTACAAGGCTTCTAGATTATTTTCGAGAATGAGTGTTTCATAGTGGAGAGTGTGCATGAGGGTCAAATCCTTGGATTAGTTACCTCTTCTTGAGGTGGATACTAAGTAAATCCATCTTGTTATCATTGGGGAGCTTTGCGTCGAGTTTATCTGTTGCACATCATCATCGACAAAGCGCGAGAAGCTATTCATCCCCTCCCCCCTCTAGCTCCAAAGTGGCCCAACAGTAGTTGCCCTTCATCAAGCAAGCAAAGAAGTCAGGATTGAAATGTTCATGCCTTCTCACTATTTATCGCTAGAGGTGATGGCGATTTAAATGCAGTAGCCACCAGAAAATAACCGATGATATAAAGTATATATAATTTTTGTTAACTAACCCAATAATTGTAATATAGAAAAAAAAATATATAGTTTTAAATGTTTGAAATAGTAATTAAGAATAAATCATATGAAAAATAAATACTTATTAGATTTAGATAATTGATTTTAAAAAAGAGGCTCTTATAACCTTGGCAATGAACTATCTCGATGATGATTGAACAATTGATATTAAAGAGATCCTATTTTTTTCCATTGACGAGTTCATGCTATTAGTTGTAGTGAGGAATAACTGAACTCAATTCTTCAGGGTGGAAATTAAAGTGAGGTGAGGTGATTCTTCGGTGTGCCATCATGTGATACAAAAAGGGTGATGTGCTCGCCTTGGTGGCTCTCCTTGTCCTCCCCAAGACATTTAAAAGGGAGGTAAATCATGATACTCAAATGCCCCTCTACTTGTTCATTAAATTTATCATCCTAGGCATTATAAATCGGCTTAGACATGGTGGTTGTAAAAATAATGGATGATAAAGTATATGTTGGTGCTAGGGGCATAATATTTAACCCAGAGTTTTGATATATGATTAATGTTAGAGTTAGGTTAGTTGTGATCTAATCAGTTGTGTTAAGTTTGTAGGTGTAGGATGCTTAATAGGTGTTAAAGTCCTACTTGTGAACCAGGCAATGACTAAGCCCTAGTGAATCTTAGCATCTAAAGTCCTGATTGGGAATCAAGCATGATTTAAGTCTTGGTTCAGAACAGACAAATTTCTAGCTAGAGGTTAGACGAATCAAATCCAAGTAATTAAGACTTGATAGATAAATTCCTAGCTAGAGGTTAAGTGCTTGGTAGATAAATTCCTAGCTAGAGATTAGGTGAATCAATTCTAAGTGATTAATGTTTGGTAGAAAAACTCTCAAGTTGGGTGCTATGTGACTCAAGCCCAAATGGAGTTAGCTGGGAGCTGAAGGCTTATCAAACAAGTCCAAGTGGAAGCATCTAGCTGGAATCTATGGCTAGACAACTCAGTCTAGATGAGTCAGTTGGATGCTAAACATCTAGACCCAATGTAAGTGAGAGTAACTTTATATTCTGTATCCTACTCATTATGTGTAACCTGTAGGTGCAGCGGAGGCCGGCAATAGGGGGTGAATTGCCTAAAAATTAAAAATATACCCTCCTCAAGGCTTTCAACTCAAAATAAATAGCAACAATAAAATCTAAAATAGAAGAATAAAAGAAGACCAGAAGTTTAACTTGGTTACAACCCAGGAGGTTGTTAATCCAAGGCAGTCGAACAGCTCTACTAGAAAAATCTCCTTCACTGTAGGCGGAGAAGCCTTTTTTACACACTAAGAACGCTTATAAGTGGCTAGGAATTGATCACTGAGTAGAATGATTATTTCCTAGCTCCAAGAGCCTTTATATAGCGCCTGGAAACTCTATCTCGAGTGTTGAAGGTACCTCCAAGAGGGTTCAAGGCGCCTCCATAAGGTTTAACCGGATAAAACTCTATCCAGTTGCAAACGGCACTTTGGCTGGGTCCGAGGCGCCTCAAATAACCTTGGAGGCACCTCGGATTGGGTCTGAGGTGCCTCCAAGCTGTCTGAGGCGCCTCAGACAGTGGAGGTAGCTGAGGCGCCTCAGATAGTGGAGGCAGCTGAAGCGCCTTCAGCATTGGTCTAAGGCGCCTCTAGCTAGCTTCTTCAGCTCCTTTTGGCTTCCTTTCTCCTTCCGAAGCTCCGATTGATTGGGTGATTGCGGCCAACCGAAATAGGGCTTACCCGAACCCAATTTCCGTCCTTTTCCTCAAGCAACCTTCCTCTCCGGCTTAACGTCCCTCGAACGCCGCACACGTTCTTCTCGCCCACCGGTGTACTCTTCCGCAGCTCTCTCGTCCTTCGGACGCACCGAGCCCGTCGGCTCCCTTCCCGTGTCGTCCTTCTCGCTAGCTGTGTCTTTCGCTCGACTTCCTGTGCTCCTAAGCTCCTGCACACTCAGACACATGGATCAAACACAAAGCAGGACCTAACCAACTTTGTTGATCACATCAAAACACTCACGGGGTCCAACAATCTCCCCCTTTTTGATGTGCATCAACCCAAGTTCAAGTTAGGATATAAAAATAAATAGTAATTTTAAAGAAATTACTAACTAACAGTTTAAGCATAAAATTTGCAATAAAAATTTGCAATACTAAAATAATTTTGAAATTCTTAAATATTTCTAACTTGTACATATTTCTCCCCCTTTGATCACAACAAAAACGGGGTAAACTGAATTTTTTGAAAATTTCAAGTAAACTGATTTTTTTTAAAAAAAAATTATAAGTTTAAAACAGAAAGAATTTCTAAGTAAAAATGATTTTTTTTTAATTTTCCATAAAAAATTTCTAAGTTAAAAATGAATTTTTAGAAAGAATTTCTAAGTAAAAATTCTAAGTAAAAATGAATTTTTAGAAATTAAAAAAAATTCTAAGTAACCTGAAGTTTTAGAATTTTTTCATAGTAATTTAAAAAAATGAATTTTTTAGAGTTTTCAAGAAAAAGTTTGAAAAAACTTTCAAAGTATTATTTAATTTTTAACTTTTAATGCTTTTACCAGAAAGTTGATTAAACATTTTATTTCGATATTTCGGCTTCCAGGTCGTGGCGAGGCACTAGGCCTTCTTGGTTATTCGAGCAACAACTACTTCCTTAGATAAAGCTTCATAAAGAAATTCATTGTTTAATTTACTCGCTGTAAGCTCTAACTTCAATAGTTCTAATTTATCAAATACTTTCGAATCCAATATAGATTCCTTCCTACTGGGTTACTCAAAAATTTAGGGGGTACATAACTTCTAGAGACTTTCCTAAGTTGTCCCTGATATTTTCTAATATACCAATTTAATTTTTCATTAATTCTTAATTTTGATTTTGGAAATTTATTTAAGCATGCATCATTATTCTTCAATTTCTCAATTTCAACTTTTAATTGTTCATTTTCTAATTTTAGATTATCATACATTTCTACTGGACATGCTTTTGCTAGGTTCAATTTCAATTCAGCATTTTCTTTTTCTAATTTGAATAAGTCTTTAGAAAGAGACTTAATAAAGCGAAAAGACTGAGTTGGGGTTAGATTGCGTACCTGACTTATCTGACTTGGTGAGGCTCCCCCTTCACTGCAGCTTTCCTCTTCTGATGTTCCTCCCCCTTCATCTATGCTCATCTATGAGCTTGACTCTTCTTCCATCTGCTGGTTAGCCATTAGCGCTAACCCCGAGAAGGCTTCGACATCTGATTTAGAAGACGACGAATCTGACCAAGTGACCTTCAGGTTCTTGTGCTTGGAGGATTCTGGCTTCTTGTACTTGACATTTTCCTTTTCTTTCTGCTTTCTCTTTAATTTCGGGCAGTCATCCTTGATGTGCCCTTCTTCATTGTAGTTGTAACAACGAACCGTTCTTATTTTTCGCTCATGCTTCTGCGATCTAAATTTGTTAGATTTAAGAAACTTTTAAACCGTCTTACCATTAATGCAGTTTCGGATTCATCGATCGAGGCTTCAGAGTCAGAATCATTTATTCTTACCTTTAAGGCAATGTTCTAACTTGTTTTCTCCAGTTTATTAGGCTCTGCAATCCGAGATTCGTGAAGTTCAAAAGTAGAAAACAAATTTTCTAAGGTACTTACCTCGAAGTCCTTAGAGATATAGTACGCATCTACTAAGGAGGCCCACTCTGGAGTTCTGGGAAAGGCATTGAGCGCGTACCGGATTGAGTCCCAGTTCGTTACTTCTTCTCCAAGGTTGGTTAGTTGAGTTATTAACTCCTTGATTCTTGCTTGGAGTTGCACTACCTTCTCGCTGTTGTTCATCCGAAGGTTCGTTAACTAGGTCCAGAGGATGTCGCGCCTCGCTAGCTTAACTTCCGAGGTACCTTCGTGAAGCTCCAGGAATTTTCCCTAGAGCTCTTTCGCGGAGGAGTAGCTTCCGATTTGACTTACCTCTTGTGGTGGCAGCACGCTAAGTAGGTGGAATTCTGCCTTTCCGTTGGCAACAAACTCGGCGTGCTCCTTCTTGCTCCACTGATGCTCTTCTTTGTCTTTCGGAACTTCAAAATCATATTTCATAGTTAGTAAAATATCGAAGTCGGTTTTAAATAATACCTCCATCAGGCGTTTCCACGTTGCGAAGTCTCCGTCGAACTTCGGGGGATGAATATTCATTCCGGCCATCGTCTTGATTGTTGTGCTTCAGTCGGCGGTTAGTCCTTCTGAGGCGGTCTTGCTCTGATACCAATTGTAGGTGCAGCAGAGGCCAGCAATAGGGGTGAATTGCCTGAAAATTAAAATTATACTCTCCTCAAGGCTTTCAACTCAAAATAAATAGCAACAATAAAATCTAAAATAGCAGAATAAAAGAAGACCAGAAGTTTAACTTGGTTACAACCCAAAAGGTTGTTAATCCAAGGCAGTCGAACGGCTCTACTAGAAAAATCTCCTTCGCTGTAGGCGGAGAAGCCTTTTTTACACACTAAGAACGCTTATAAGTGGCTAGGAATTAATCACTAAGTTGAATGATTATTTCCTAGCTCCAGGAGCCTTTATTTATATAGCTCCTGGAAACTCTATCCCGAGTTTTGAAGGCGCCTCCAAGAGGGTTCAAGGTGCCCCTATAAGGTTTGACCGGATAAAACTCTATCCAGTTGCAAACGGTACTTTGGCTGGGTCTGAGGCGCCTCAAACAACCTTGGAGGCGCCTTGGACTGGGTCTGAGGCGCCTCCAAGCTGTCTGAGGTGCCTCAGACAATGGAGGCAGCTGAGGCGCCTCTGGCTAGTCTGTTCAGCTCCTTTTGGCTTCCTTTCTCCTTCCGAAGCTCCGATTGATTGGGTGATTGAGGCCAACCGAAATAGGGCTCACCCGAACCCAATTTTCGACCTTTTCCTCAAGCAGCCTACCTCTCCGGCTTAACATCGATCGAACGCCGCACACGTTCTTCTCGCCCACCGGTGTACTCTTCCGCAGCTCTCTCGTCCTTCGGACGCACCGAGCCCGTCGGCTCCCTTCTCGTGTCGTCCTTCTCGCTAGCTACGTCTTCCGCTCGACTTCCTGTGCTCCTAAGCTCCTGCACACTTAGACACAGGGATCAAACACAAAGCAGGACCTAACCAACTTGGTTGATCACATCAAAACACTCACGGGGTCCAACATAACCATTGCAGGGAAACATGTTCAACAATACTAAAAAATTGGATGGAGTTTGGGGGCGACTAGCTAGTGATAACTCTTGAGGAAAGGATTTTAGTGGGTCTAGGCAATTGTATAGGGTTGAGAGTGTTGGTCCTAGAAGTACCAAATAATTAAACCTAGTTTGATATTGGAAAAGGGTTTAAAGTTAAGCTGTGTTGTGATTTGATAAGGTTAACTAAGTATGCAAGTAGGTCAACAGAAAGTTCTAGTATGTCAAGTTGACTGGATACTAAGTAAGACAAAAGTCCTAGTGGATGCTATGTAAAGGGAAAATCTTAGTTGCAACTTGGCAAGTGGAAGTCCTACTTGAGGTTAGGCAAGGAAGTTTTGGTTGGTGGGACAGTCTAGGAAGACTTGGTGGATCGAATACACCAGGCGAGAAGTGTAGACGGGTATGAAAGACTAGACATCTAGTAATTTGATGGGTCTAGAGAATCGAACATTGAGAGAAAGTCCCGGGGGTCAGAGGATCATATACCAAGCAAGAAGTCCAAATAGGTCTGGAAGACCGAATGTTTGGCAAGTCAGGTAGCTTCTCCTAAGAAGAGTAGGTGAGGACGCATTTAATAGGTGTCAAGCCGACCTAGGGTTTCATTGGAAATCCAAAAATCAGGACCTGATAGTCCGAGAATGTCAAATTATTTAATATCTACTTTGATATTATGCTTGTGTGCTAACTCTAGATGCAGACAGTCGAAGAAAATGACTTGGATGAAATTCTAGACATCTGGAGGAGTTTCTCGGCGCCGAAAGGTTCCAAGGCACCCTAGAACAATCTAAGGTGGCCCGAAATAATTCAAGGCACCCCAGAAGGTTCCAGGTGCCTAGGATCCAGGCGCCCTGGATTGAACTCTTATCATAGATGGATAATGATCGAGCGGCCGTATCAGATCAGATAAGGTTGATTTGAGGTGCCCTAGATGAAATATAAATATAGCTTTCTACAGAAGCTTCTATACACTATCTTGTTACTCTTCTTCTAAGTGCTCCACACTTTAAAAACACCGTTACGACATCGAAATGTTGCTTTAACAATGATGCTCTTCTTTGTCCTCTACTTTTCAGTGTTGGTATCATTTGTTTTCATAATTCATCTATTTGTAATTGGTTTTAAAAAGGGAACGGTAAACATGTTACCTTCCTTTATCTTTTGTAAACGATGAATTGATAATGTACTACTCATCAAAAGTGATCAATGATTTAGACTAACAATCACCGGGATGTAAACCAAGTAAAAAAGAAATGTGTTTTTCTGTGATTGTCTTTATCTTATTTCGTTGTGTACTTTTCAAAAATCATGAAAAAAAATGGCACACACTATTTACTCCCCCTCTAGTGCTTTTCTTCTATCGTACAAGGATGAAAGGAGAATACAGGTGACTGGAGCAGCTTCCAAGGGACCAGGAGATGACATTATCAGCCATCCAAGAGAGGTAGGTCAAGATGAGATTTGAGCGACCAAAGGATGTCCAGTCGACCGGAGAGCTTCATTTCCATTATCTAACAGATAGAAGTTGTAGTCATGTCAGCATGAATACAAACAACCGTAGGAGTGTTATATAAGGAGCTTCGAAGCAGAGTTTGAAAATAGCTCATTTACATAAAATTCACTCTTGTTTTTGTGCTCTAAGTCCTCATTCGCCTTCTATGTGCGACAAGCTGCAACGCACACTTCATTTCTAATCAATAACACCTAGAACAATATTTTTATTTGTTTTAGTGTTGCATTATTTGTTTTATTATACTTTAATTTTTAGATTCTTTTTCTATAAAGTTTCTTCAACATAGAGAAATTTAGAAATAAGAAACATATTCTATAACTGCTCTGTGTTTATACTTTTAGTTTAATTGATCAACTTACATGCTTAAACTGTTAGCTAAATCTATTGTATGCTTTATTTTTCTTTGTCTTAATTGATTAAATCAGTCTAAGTAAATTTTATTTCTATTGTGCTAACTTTGATTGATTCAACTGATTTATTTATTATTTGTAGATTTTTAACATTCATAACACTATTTACCTTCTTCTAACATCAAGTTCGATCCGACATTATATATTTTTTGTAAAACGGAAAACTCTAATTTAGACAAAAAAAAAAAAAAAAAAAAAAACTAAAAAAAAGTTTAGAAACATTTTAGCAAAGGACGGATTCAATTTTTTAGATTTTTCAAAAGGTGCATCATAGTTTGATTTTTATACTAATTTTCAAAATATATTCCATTTTATTTCAGTCCTAAATTAAAATAAAAAAAAAATAATTTGACTTATTTAAATAGCCAGTCCAAATCAGATAAAAAAATAAAAACTAAATTATTTAATCAAGAAGTTTTATAAAAAAACGTCATTGATGATTTTAAAAGGCTCAATATTTTAAAAAATTTGATGTTGGCAAACACATAAGGCTATATCCTAAGTTTATCTATTTTTAAATTTTAGAGTTTTAATAAAAAATTTAATTTTAAAAAATATAAAAGAATATTAATTAAAAAATTTATAAATTTAAAAGGACCTTAATAAAAATAAAAGATATTTTAATTTTAAAAATTTTCTATTTTTTAATAGTAATTATAAAAAATTAAAATAAAATTAAAATAAAAAATTATTTTGGTGCACCTTTGATTAAAAATTAAAATATCTGCACCTTGGTCCTATTTTGATCAAAACATTACCACTTTGATATAATTTTGACATCACCACGCTAGTGTTAACTTCATCAAAACATTATCACCTTAATATTAATTTCGTCAAAGTATCATTACCTTGATACTATTTTAGTTAAAGTATCACCAACCTAGTATTGATTTCGTCAAAGTATCACCACCTTGATACTATTTTAGTCGAAGCATCACCACCTTAATGATCCAAAGATAGAAATATTAATCAATTTAGTCTAAAATATTTCTTTCAATCTCCTTATTCTCATGATACTAAAAGGCTCTTTATCCATGAACTCTATCAAATATTTGGAGATTTTTTAAAAAATCAATTTTTTTTACTTTTGACACAACAAACCCCTCTAATTTACTTTAGGTCAACATCAACAAATTTTTTTTTACTCTCTTAATTTTGTCCATTGTTAAAATTTTAAATTTTCTTTTTGGTAATCTAGGTATCCAACTCTTCGAACCAACTAATACTAGAAGTGACTGATCAGGCCCCACAAAAATTTTCCACCTACTAGTAGGATAAATCGAGAAATGCTAATGGAGGCTCATTCAAATAACCAGTATTCTGAGGTCTACTTCTCACTGGAGGAAAAATCTCTATAGTGCGCCATAAACTCGAATCTCAAATGACTAGTAAATAAAAAATGTTATGCTTAATGAAGAACAAATATAAAATCTTACCATATGCATAATGAAGATCTGAGAGTGCAAGAATCAGCAACGATAATGTCACCTCTACTGATCAATAGGAAAAAGATATGAAACATAAACAGATAAAATATATAAAGTTAATAATATGACAGTATATAAACGACTAATTGAGCTATAAATTTTATAAGTTTACAGAAAAAAAAGGTTAAATTTAATCATTAAAAAAAATTACCTTACATGTCAAAAATGGTCCTCATCCTCCTCCTCGTCATCGTCGTCGTCGTCATCATCATCGTCATCGTCGTCGTCGTCATCATCATCATCATTCTCATGAAATTCACTGGCATTCACGTTTATCACTATGCCACTAGGATCTCGTAACGTTGGAATAATATATTCCTTGGTCTAAAATGTTTTTACAACTTTTTCTTGTTGATATACAATGTCTTTCCAACGTTCCTCAATTTTTTTCCCGGGCTTTTGTTTTACAAACAACCCACCAGTCAATTTTATCACTTTTCAAACTAGGATATGAAGCATGGAAAACTTGAATCGCTTGTTCTGCCAAAATAAATGATTCATATCTCTTATACAATCTTTTATGATTTATTTCAACCAAATTATATCGTGGATGCACCTTCATCCCTCTAACAGGGTCAAACCATCGACACATAAATAAGATAACTCGCATTTCTGAGCTAGGGTATTCTAGCTCTATAATTTCATCCAACAAACCATAAAAATCATTGCTTGCACCTCCATCGGTGGATGACTGAACACATACCCAACTATTCATTGTAGTCTTCCCTTTTCCATATTCTTGAGTATGAAAATTATATCCATTTATGAAATAAGATGGCCAAGTGTGTACCATTACTTTTGGACCCCATGACAGATGGAATAGTCATTCTTGCTCAAGCTGAGCTTGATTAGCATAAACCTAAACTCAAATGAATATGTTATTCATTTAAAAGTTAAGATATATGTAGACCAAATTTAGGTAAAACTACTTACATATGATTTGAACCATGATGCAAATTCTTAATCGCAAAAGCGTTCAAACTCTAGTGTCGGCATTTTAGAATATAAATTTTGGAAAATCCTATTATAAAAAATTGAATTATAACACTAATAATTTATGACATAAGGAAAAAAAATAGAAACTATATACTAACTCGAAATATGATGATACTTCTGGACAATTAAGTAAAATATATGTCTGGGCTGCCCGCCACTTGGTTGACCAAGATAGTTAAAAATTAAGAATGAGTTCAAATTTGGATCAATAGGACCATCATCATTTCTTCCCGACCTCTGTCTTTTAGTCTGAACGTGAGACTCAAAATAATATGATGCAGAAGTTGTTACTTCCTCCACAATGTATGCATTAAAATAGAGGCTTCAACATGTGCCTTATTTTTGACTTTTTTCTTCAAATGATATAAGAATCTGATTATCATATAGCCATTAGTATTGATATTAATATAATAAAAATTTATCAATTTTTATGCATTAATAACAAAAAATAGAAGATGTAAATTATACCTTTCAAATGGATACATCCATAGAAAATGAATAGGTCCTCCAACTTTAGCCTCATATGGTAAGTGAACCAAAAGATGTTCCATTGAATCAAAGAAAGTAGGTGGAAAGATCCTTTCTAAATTACACAAAATGATTGGAATGTCTCTCTCTAACTTCTCCATATGTGAATATGTGAAAACTGTTGAGCAAATATCATGAAGAAAAATGCTTAATTCCGTAATAGCACCCCATACAAAATTTGGTAGGAGTTCCTTAAAAGCAAAATGGTTTACGTTGTTGTTGACTCCTTCTAGTGCTCTTGTACCTATCTTGATTACAAAATTTACAAATAATTGCATCTACATCATCTCCCCAATATAGCATACAACCGCTTCTGCAAACATCAATTTTTTCCACCAAAAGACATAATTCTTTCGTAAGTTTTTTCATACTGTAAAAATCATTAAGAAGTATATTATCATGAGGCAATGCCTCTTCAAAAGTTTGAACCATAGTATTAAAACAATCCTCCGATAGATTAAACTCTGTCTTGACATTCAATAGTCTTGCGGTGAATGATAATTTTGTGTGATTGTCACAACCAGCTCATAATGGTTCATCTGCAACACTCAATACTTCCTGAAATTTGAGATATGTTTCATTATTTACAATTTCATTGACACCTGGTACTTGTACCTCTTCTAACGGTGATGCATATGTATTAAACATTTGCTCAACTGTTGGAGGGCAACTAGAACCGACACCATGTGGTTCAAAAATTAAATTCGGACCCGCTGCATCAAATATCATTCTCTGATATGAATTTAGTTGATTATAATCACGTTGATCCCTAGAGACTTGCATATTGTATCCATAATAATCCTCATCAGATATGAATGGCTCACTATGACATGCCCAATTATAGTAATTCAGAATAAAACCAAATCTAAAAAGATGCTCTGAAACTTTACTAGACGGTAAAAATTTACCATTATGACACTTTCTACATGGGCATTGTATGTTATTACCATCCATAAACTCAACATTACTAGATGCAAAATTTAAAAACTGTCTCAACCCAGTAATAAACTCATCAGTTAAACCACGACATTCAGGTAAATTTTTATCATACATTCAACTTCTTTCATTCTGCATTTTACCTGTTTCCAATAAATTACATTAATAAAAACTCCTAGACAACACATTAATGATTAATATGTACTTAGTTCACATACAAATAATATGTACTTAGTTCACATACAAATAATATGTACTTAGTTCACATACAAATAGAATTAAAACTATTCATATAATAAAGAAAAATATATCATTCCTATACTATTCTATCACTATCAAAATATATTAATCCAACACGAATGCTATCATTATCAAAATATATCATTACTACACTAATTCTATCATTATTAAAATAACATGTGTAAATAAATATACCTAATAAAGGTGAACAAAAACGAATATCTCCAAGCAACGTCAAATACAAACCTGCAAAAACAACAATATAAAGTTAACAATTAAATATAACAGTCCACAAATTACCAAATATAATCTTGCTCGCTAGTAGCCAAGATAATCCTAGCCACGGCCACCAGGGGACCACCACGCCCGCAAAGGGACCACCCAGGCCAGTGGAGGCCACTAGCAGCCAAGACAACCCTGCCCAAGGCCGACAGCAGGCAGCCAAGGCCAATGGAGGCCGCCAGTGGCAAAGCCACCCGACAAAGGCCGGCCCCGACCGCTAGCGGCCGCTAGAGGAAGGAAACAGTAACCCACTGCAACTAGTGGCAGCCGCTGGCGGCTAGGGAAAACAAACTGTGGCCTCTGGCGGCCTCAGGTGATCGCCACCAGTGGTCGCGCGAGGCCTCCAGTGGTCGCGCGAGGACTCCAGCGGTCACATGATGCCTCCAGCGATCGCGCGAGGCCTCCAGCGGTCGCGCGAGGCCGCCAGCGGCCGTGCGAGACCGCCTGCGGCCGTTCGAGACCTCCTGCGACTGCGCGAGGCCTCCAACGTCCGCGCGACTCCGCCAACAGCCGCGCGAGGCCTCCAACATCAGCGCGACTCCGCTAGCGGCCGCGCGACGCCTGGTGCCATCGTACAAAGCCTCCAGCGGCCATGCGAGGCCGCCAGCGGTGAGAAGCAAACGAAAAAATAAGAATACTTACCGACGAAAAATCTTCATCTTCGTCGAAGCCGCTGGACAGAAAACAATGTCGCCGCCACTATAGTCGGATCTAGATTTATAATATTAGAGGTTTTTGGGACAAATTTTTTTTGTCCCTAACTTCGTTACAAATTTGCAACGAAAACATTGTTTTGTTGCAAATTGGGACGAATAACTATTTCGTTGCAATTTTCAAAAGATTAATTTTTAATATATATATATATATATATATATATATATATATATATATATATATATATATATATATATATATATACATGTGAAGCCAGTTGATGGACCTAGAGACATCGGAATTCGATGAAATCAGTTCCTGTGTGTTCATATATTTGTATTGATTATATAAATGTTCTTATTTTGTTTTAGTTAGTATATTTTTTTATGATTTTTAGATCACCTGCGTGTCCAAAAAATATATTTCGGGTTTAAAAAATCACGCATCCAAAATCTATTGGGTCAAAATGATTTTTTGAAGACATGCGTATAATCAGGAGAACTATACGGACACATAGAAACTAATTTTGTTCCATTCTGACCTCTGTGGCATTAATTTGTAACTTTAATAAGTTCCACTAATTAATTTTCCTTTCTAAGTCTAATATGTTCAACTGTAATTAAAATACATCTATTTTACTTAGCAATGAAAAATATATATATAAGGTCAAAAAATTATTTGGTGACATTACATAATCATGAGAATGAGACGAATACATAGAAACTTATTTCATCACATTCCGAGCTCCCTAGGTCCATTAACCGGCCTCGGAGTTTTTTTTTCATCACCAAGGTTTGCAACGAATTTCAAAATTCGTTGCAGATTTGCAACGAATTTCAAAATTCGTTGCAGATTTGCAACGAATTCTGAAATTCGTTGCAAATATTTGCAATGAATCTAGAAATTCGTTGCAAACTTTGATTATATACATGCGAAGCTGGTTGATGGACCTAGAGACGTCGGAATTCGATGAAATCAGTTCCTGTATGTTCCTATATTTGTCCTGATTATATAAATATCCTTATTTTTTTTAGTTAGTATTTGTTTTATGATTTTTAGATCACCTACGTGTCCGAAAAATATATTTCGGGTTTTAAAAATCACACATCCAAAATCTATTGGGTCAAAATGATTTTTAAAGACATGCATATAATCAGGAGAACTACACGAACACATAGAGACTAATTTTGTTCAGTTCTGACCTCTCTGGCATTAATTTGTAACTTTAATAAGTTCCACTAATTAATTTTCCTTTCTAAGTCTAATATGTTCAACTCTAATTAAAATACATCTATTTTACTTATCTATGAAAAATGTATATTTTCGGTCAAAAAATTATTTGTCGACATTTACATAATCATGAAAATGAGACAAACACATAGGAACTTGTTTCATCTTATTCCGAGCTCCCTAGGTCCATTAATTGGCTTCGGAGTTTTTTTTTTCATCACCAAGGTTTGCAACGAATTTCAGAATTCGTTGCAGATTTGCAACGAATTCTAAATTCATTGCAAACTTTGATTCTATACATGCGAAGTCGGTTGATGGACCTAGAGACGTCAGAATTCAATGAAATCAGTTCCTGTGTGTTCGTATATTTGTCCTGATTATATAAATGTCCTTAATATTTTTTTAGTTAGTATATTTTTTTGTGATATTTAGATCACGTACGTGTCCGAAAAATATATTTCGGGTTTTAAAAATCACACATCCAAAGTCTATTGGGTCAAAATGATTTTTGAAGACATGCATATAATCAGGAGAATTAAACGGACACAGAGAAACTAATTTTGTTCCATTTTGACCTCTCTCTCTTGCATTAATTTGTAGCATTAATAAGTTCCACTAATTAATTTTCCTTTCTAAGTGTAATTAAAATACACCTATTTTACTTAGCTGTGAAAAATACATATATTTAGTCAAAAAATTATTTGGCGACATTTACATAATCATGAGAATGAGACGAACACATATAAACTTGTTTCATCTCATTCCGAGCTCCCTAGGTCCATTAACCGGCCTCGGAGTTTTTTTTTCCAGCACCAAGGTTTGCAACGAATCTAGAAATTCGTTGCAAATCTGCAACAAATTCTGAAATTTGTTGCAAACTTTGATTCTATACATACGAAGCTGATTGATGGACCTAGAGATATCGGAATTCGATGAAATCAATTTCTGTGTGTTCATATATTTGTCCTAATTATATAAATGTCCTTAATTTTTTTTAGTTAGTATATTTTTTTGTTATTTGTAGATCACCTACGGGTCTTAAAAATATATTTTGGATTTTAAAAATCACACATCCAAAATCTATTAGGTCAAAATAATTTTTGAAGACATGCGTATAATCAGGAGAACTATACGAACACACAGAAACTAATTTTGTACCGTTCTGACCTCTCTGGCATTAATTTGTAACTTGAATAAGTTCCACTAATTAATTTTCCTTTCTAAGTCTAATATGTTCAACTGTAATTAAAATACATCTATTTTACTTAGCTATGAAAAATATATATATTCTGTCAAAAAATTATTTGGCGGCATTTACATAATAATGAGAATGAGACGAACACATAGAAACTTGTTTCATCTCATTCCGAGCTCCTTAGGTCCATTAACCGGCCTCGGAGTTTTTTTTCATCACCAAGGTTTGCAACGAATTTCAAAATTCGTTGCAGATTTGCAATGAATTCTGAAATTTGTTGCAAATGTTTGCAATGAATCTAGAAATTCATTGCAAATCGCCAACAAATTCTGAAATTCATTGCAAACTTTAATTTTATACATGCAAAGCCGATTAATGGATCTAGAGATGTCGGAATTCGATGAAAGCAATTCCTGTGTGTTCGTATATTTGTCCTGATTATATAAATGCCCTTAATTTTTTTTAATTAGTATTTTTTTATTTTTAGATCACCTATGTGTCCAAAATATATATTTCAGATTTTAAAAATCACACATCCAAAATCTATTAGGTCAAAATGATTTTTGAAGACATGCGTATAATCAGGAGAACTATACGGACACATAGAAACTAATTTTGTTCCGTTCTGACTTCTATGACATTAATTTGTAACTTTAATAAGTTTCACTAATTAAATTTCCTTTCTAAGTCTAATATGTTCAACTGTAATTAAAATACATCCATTTTACTTAGCTATGAAAAAAATATATATTCGGTCAAAAAATTATTTGGCGACATTTACATAATTATGAGAATAAGATGAACACATAGGAACTTGTTTCATCTCATTCCGAGCTCACTAGGTGCATTAATCGGTCTCAGAGTTTTTTTTTCATTACCAAAGTTTGCAACGAATTTCAGAATTCGTTGCAGATTTGCAACGAATTTTGAAATTTGTTGCAAATCTACATCTAATTCTGAAATTCGTTGCAGATTTGCAACAAATTATAAATTCATTGCAAACTATGATTCTATACATGCGAAGCCGGTTGATGGACCTTGAGACGTCGGAATTCGATGAAATCAGTTCCTATGTGTTCATATATTTGTCATGATTATATAAATGTCCTTAAATAGTGTTTTTAGTTAGTATATTTTTTGTGTGTGATTTTTTGGAATTCGTTGGACAGTTAGTATATAAATGTTTATTACCGGTTGATTTTTTTTGGACCTAATTAGTATATTTGCAATGAATTTATGAATTCGTTGGAAATTTGCAACAAATCTCCTATTTGTCGCAAATTTCAAGTTAAAATTTATTTAAACAATATCTACAACGAATCCCGAATTCGTTGCAAATTTTGCAATGAATATGGTTTTCGTTGCTAAATTTGCAACGAATAGTTTTTTGTCCCAAAACTTGCAACGAATAATTTTTTTTACATCACCGATTTTGCAACGAGTCTATTTTTTGTCGCCAAATTGGAACTAAATTTAGCGATGAAATAATTTTTCTCGCGGATTTGCGACAAATTAGTTCGTTCTTAAATTAGTTGCTAATTTGCAATAATATTTATTTTTGTTGCAAAATTTGTTGTAAATTTGGGACAAAAATTATTCGTCGTAAATATTCATCCCTAAATGATTTTTTTTTAGTGATTGGAGCATTTAACCATTGCACCGTTGTCCAAGGGACTAAAATTTTAAACTTTCTAAAGTATTTTAAGTCATCAATTTGATGGATCTAGAGAAATCAATTTCAATTTAAATTTTATTCAGTAAGTTATTTCACTCTCTTATGTTGTAAGATAACTTGGTCGATAAGATTTTAATAAAAAAAAGTTTGAATAAGTTTGATAAGTAAATAAAAAAAATTCTAGCACTATTAATTTTGGCCGATCTTGTTTATACCCTCAATTACACAAACAATAATATGGTGGATGCAATTTTTTTAAATAAAATTTAGGATTTATGAAGCATAAATAAATTGATCCAACAAACTTAATTTACTCTTTCAAAAATTAATAAAAAAACATTAAATTTTCATTTCAATACAATTATCAATAATGGAAGATACTTTGAGAAAAGACTCCTCGGATGCTAATATATCCATGAACTGTTCTTTGGTTGTGCGACTTCTCAGTATTTCAAATCCTATATACTTAAATTTCTTCATCTTCTCTTCATCTGAGAGAAACTCTTCAAATATCCTGCATCAACATTTGTAAGTTAATCAGCTCCAATTCTGTCGAGCCATGGAGCAAGTGTTGGTCGTCCTTTGTTGTTTCAGTGTTGATATGCATACGCGTAGGATCTACATATATATTAAATTTGGTACAGCAGTTATTGCACTTCTTCAATAACTCGGTCAATATCGTAGTCGACGACTGATCTTTCAAATTGAAGTCGAGCCTGAAGATCGAATTAACTTCACCAATTTTGTTTGCTGCTATTAATATCTGTCAATTAAAGCAAGTATTGTCAAATATAGATGTGTATATATCAATCAAAGAGAGTATACATGAAAATTAAGAAGGCCTTGATGTATCCATCTTTTCTCACGTTTGGGATTTTGTTTGGGATTTTGCTAGAATTCAGCCAGAGATGAGCAGCTCCCGTTCGAAAAGAAGCTCTGAAAAGCTTCTTCAATTCACCTGGAGGATCTGTCGGAGGCTTGAGGGAGAGAAGGAACGACGCGTTCTGGACTTTGGGGGCTTCTATGCGCAGCGTGGTTACGACCGGGACGATGAGCGACTCGAGCTGTGGAGCGCGGACGTCGATGATGGAGGGAAGCTTATCGATCTGGAACGACAGGAATAAGCTTTTGATGGAGGCGGAGTGGAAGCTTAATTTGTTCATGCCGTTCTCGAGCGCATAGCAACGGAAGAGTTGCAGATGCTCGAGGAAGGGGCAGGAAGCGAAGAGGTTGACCAGGAAATCATCGCAAAGGGCGCTGAATTTCATTTCAAGGGAGGTGAGGAGGGTGCAGCCCAAGGGCGAGAGGGGGAGGCAATTGGAGTATTTCGACACCCGGATTCTGTCCAAGGAGAGGCTCCTCAGCGACTTGATGCGGAAGAAGCTGCAATCCCTGTCGCTGAAATTCAACCATCCCTTACCCTTGAAGTTTTGGAGGATGAGGTCTTGCACGCCCGCTTCAACGAGGTCGTCGACGAGCAGCTGCTTGAGGTGTTTGGGTAAATGGGCCACGTCCTCGGGGAAGATGAACTCTGGGTGGACGTCGATCCGGAAGAAGACGACGCGGCATTGGCGGATCAGAGCACGGGGGAAGGTGAGCTCTTGGTGGACGCTGACGCCGCCGGGAGGGAGGCCGACGTCGAGGCGGAAGGCGTCGAGTCGGGGGATGGAGGGGAGGAGGAGGCGGAAGCGGGCGCTGACAGCGGAGAGGGCGACGCGTTGCTTGATGGAGAGG
This sequence comes from Zingiber officinale, assembly GCF_018446385.1. Classification (NCBI taxonomy): domain Eukaryota; kingdom Viridiplantae; phylum Streptophyta; class Magnoliopsida; order Zingiberales; family Zingiberaceae; genus Zingiber; species Zingiber officinale. Next base: position 60,667,975 of record NC_055999.1, on the reverse strand, counting down.
AAGGAGAGGATGGAGATAAGGAGGTCATCGTCGAGGGAAGTGAGGCGGTCCTCCAGCCTGCCTTCCTGTTCAAGCCAGCGCTTGTTGTGGTCCGTCATCAGGCCTCGGGATCAGAATGTCTCTACCGCCGTCTCACTACCGTTTTACAAAAAAAAAAAAAAAAAAAAAAAAAAAAAAAAAAAAAAAAAGTGTGATGGTTCAAGTTCAGGATAGGTCAGGGTTTAATAGATGAGGTAGAGTATCCTTAATAATACTATACCAAATATTTCTCTTAAATATTTATAATTTATATATTCACATCATCAATCAAATATCTCATTCCTTAAATATATCAAATCTTATAATTAAATATCTCACCCTCCAATATTCTAAATTCCACCTACGGTGATTTCGAATCTCCTCACAATATCCCCTTTCAAGTAGGAGATATTTTAAATTAAGGATATTTGGAGAAATATCCTCTTTACAAATTTTTTATATTAAAAAAATATATTTCATGATAGAATTTGAAATATTTGATAGTGGGTATTTAATAGATGAGTCCATAAATATTTGATATGTGAAATATTTAAGGAATAAGATATTTGATTGATTATATAGATATATTAACCATAAATATTTGAGTAAATTTTAGCGCAGAGGTTAGGAGAAAATTTTGTTATTAGATTTCGTTTATTACCCTTTTATTTATTTATTGTTTTAATCTAGAAAACATCAATTAACTAAACATTATAGTAAAAATATTTATTCATTTCTATCCCTCAAGCGTCTTACTTCTAATGTTTAAACAAACTCATAATTTTAACTTAGAATTATAGTAAAAAAAAATCTAACATTTATTAGTTTTTTATCCATCGATAATTTAATAAAATTTATTTATTTCTATTGAAATAAGTTTAAGATACATTTCACATAAGGTTCGACTATCTGATTTAAATTTTATTTTATTTTATATAACTTATTATTTTTAGTTGATGTAAAATAGCTATGATATTATACAAAAGGTAAAATCTGTTACTTAGGTCCCACGACTACTCCACACTATTGGGGGAATAAATTAGAAAACCGAAGTAAGTCATCACATGGGAGGGTATTTCTTCCAACTTTGTCAGAAATCGACCTTTACTCCATTTTGCATATAAACAATATTAATATTCTATCTCTTATGTAAGAGATGAAAAATGTAATGTGTGGTTTATCAAGAGAATGCATTCTAGAGATCGATAATACTGTACTTTTTTCACTACAAGAAAAACCCTCATAGACATCGGTGGAACAACAACAGTTTTAAGCAAAAACCGATGTCTTTGAGTATTTTACACCGATTTTTCCAAAAATCGATGTTTATGAGCGCAGATTTTTGCTCATAGACATCGGTTTTTTTAGCCGATGTCTATGAGCGCCTTTTTTTCGTTAATAGACACCAATTTTTATAGCGGTTTTTAAAACCCGATGTCTATGATAAATAAAATAATTTAATTTTCCCACCAATACTTAACCAAAATTTGCAACACTTCACTCTTCCCTACAAACCTAAACCTATATCGCGTCGTCCTTCCCCTTCCTATATCGACGCCCCTTCCTCTCCCGATCAGGATCAACACACGACTCCCTTGTGAGGTTTGCGGAATGCCCCGCTTTCCCAAACGGCCACATCCATATCCTCTTTCCCCTTCTCTTCTCCTCTCCCTTCCGTCTTTGCCCTCTCGCAGGTTGCTCCATCTCTTAGGGTTTCTTCTCCTCATGCTTTATGGTTTCTCCGTTGATTCGTCGGCGGCCTTTTCCCCGAAAATCGTCTTGATTCCGTTGCTATTTTCGCTGCTGGTGCTCGGATTTGGCTCCTCGGGGCTGCTCCTTCGTCGTCTGCACTCATGGCAGCTCTCATCAAATGCGGAGGTGATCCCTCGTTGATCCTTGTATGCTTAGCTTGTTTCTTAGTGTTTTCTTGGAGGAAATCGGTCGACTCGGGGCTGGATCTGTTGGGATTTTTGAGTTCCTTGTTGGAATTTCTTCGCGCTGGTTGTTTTGATGGCTAGACTTTCTTTTGAGGGGTTTAAATCTTGTTAAATTAAGGTGATGGTGTAGATCTATTAATATTTTTTAGTATTTACTTTTATTCTTGGTTTTGACTTCGCTTCTCAGGTCAGAGGTACAAATCTTTGATTGGTTTTGCTTTTGCCTCATTTTTTTTTTGAGGGACAATTAGGGTTCTTTGTCCGGGAGTAGATTTTTTGCTATGCTTTTAAGGATATTGAACATAAGTTCATGTGTTTCGGCTATAACTTCATAAGAAAAAGTGAAATAAGAAATTACACCATAGCGTCTTGTCTGTTTGTAGTGTGCTATGCTAATTACATAAATACTCTCACCTCCCTGGACTGAAAATCACCCTCTTGTCTTCATTGTCTCTGCAGACGTATGTGACAGAACATCCAGTGAATGCTTGTGCAATATCTCCACTTCTTGATCATGTAAGCAACTATTTGCTACAAAATATTTTCTGCTTACCTTCTCATTTGATTGATTCTGCTTTGTCAATTTCCAGTAGATGAAAGCAACCAAGCATGCAAGAAATGTGAAATTAAAAGTATCTACTTTACATAAACAAAGATATTTTCCTTTGTTTTGGTAGATTTGCCTTTTTTTTAAAGCTCCCCCCTATTGGTTTTATTTAGGTGGTTATTGGATTTTAGCAATTCATGTTTACAAAGATTTCATGATGAAGATTACTTAAATGATTATTTGTATTATATGCAATACTGGATAAACTTGAATTGGTTTGGACCTTTTGATGTGATTAACAATTCAATTTTAATTATTGTTCCTATTTTCCTGTGTTTGTAAGAATTCTATTGTAATGCTTATTCCTATTTTTCTGCATTTGGATCCTCTGTATGAGTATGTTTTCCTTCGTAAATCAGTAGTCTTAACTCTTATCAGTTCACTTCTATTAATCTCTTGTTAATTCTTTGGTACTCTTTCATATTATCCCATTTTCTGAGAAGACAATAACAGTTTTGTTTTGTAGAAGAATAGGACACATTGCTGGCAGATTATTCTAATACAAGTTGCATAACACCTAGTTTTCTGTAAGTCTTATGCATGCCTCATCTCAACCTCTTTGATAACAAGAAATTACTAATAGAATTTTTGTAAGTTTTAGATAGATTGCAGAGAGAACTTGAAATACTATACTTGATTACCTTACAAATTTCACTGATATTTTCTCTATATTTTGGTCATTCTCTTAGTATTCCTAATCTAAATCAGGTTGTATTTATACACTTTACTATTACACTTTACTATCTGTATAAGGATTTTGGTCAATTATCCCATCAATTTAATGGTTATTAATATTGAGGTAAAGTGTGGTAAAGGATTCTACTTGGGTGAGGAATTGACATGTCTTATCTTTATAAACGGTGGTTTTCTTTTTCAATTTTATTTGTGCAATTATGTGACATTTGTTTTTATTTGGCAATTTGTCATAGTATTTGTTCTTAAGTATGTGAAGATCAAATGTTATTTATTACTTCTTCCATTGATATTCTGATTTTCTTTTGATGCCTTGGAGTTGAATAAATATTATTCCTTTTGCTTTGATTCTGTTTAATTTTTACCAAGATTGTAGTTATATCTAAGAGGTCAAGGAATATGCAGGCCAAGGTTCTAGGTGCTCTCTAGCCCACATTTTGCACCTCCTTTAAGCTGGAGCATTATTTTTTCTGGAAGAATTCATGTTCCTTTTCAATCTCATGTTTAATGAACCTTTCAATAAATTAGTGTTAATGTATTCGGATCACAGAATGTGAATTCACATCTATTGATTATGTGGAAGTTTAATTATAATCATGCCTCCTCCATGCTGCTTAGATTTATGAGGTTTAAGAATGAAGGAAGAATCTTTCATTTTGTTCTTTTGAAAATTTATTATGTTAATATAAGTAGAATCTTTTTGAAGATAGTGTGAATAAATTATTTTATATATTCCAAGAAAAATCATAATAATCTACTATACACCATGCATCACTATATTTAGCTTCTTTCAAATCAGTTGTCTTATAACATATTATTTCAAATGTGCAGATCAAAGAAGCTAAGCAAACAAGTAAAAATTACCAGTAAAAGGTTACTTATCTCATTTTCAATCTTTATTTGAGTAGAATTTACAGCATCTTTAATTTCCGTTATGCAAGCAACAAACTGCTTTATATCCATATTGACTATTTTATTCTATTCAGGTAAGAGAAATGGAGAATCAATTAAATGGTGAGAGGACAACCAAGAAGGATGTTGCAAAGTTCCCAAAGCCTCCAGTGACTCCTTTAAGATGGAGGCCTCCTTTACAAAGAATCACCAATCAGTTGTCACCCTCAGGACATCAAACAAGCAGAAGTGCCCATCCAGTAATAGATAAATAGAATTGTCTATTAACAAATAAAACTACTGGGGAAGATTTAGTTAAATCTCTGCACAGAGTAAGAAGGATAACGTTTGTGTCGTTAAACAATACTGATATTACATCGGTTTTCCACCGCTGCAAAATCGGTGTCATTAACTAATATTACATCGGTCGTATACCGCTGTCAAAACTGGTGTTATTAACATATAATATTACATCGGTTTTACACCCGATGTCGTTAAGTGATACTACACCGGTTTTAACCCGATGTCTAAAATAACAGACCTTTTACATCGCCTTCATAAATATCGGTCGAAAATGTAATAGACATCGGTGGAAAACCGATATCTATGAGGGTTTTTGTTGTAGTGTTTAAACAAACATAGGAGAACATCTATTATTTAGATGTCCATCTATTATCGATTTATGAAGGAGGATTAGAGTGGGACATGAGATGTCCACCTACCGTCCACCTACCGATGGATACTTTGGGTTTTTGGATGGTATTATAGATGTGGATGGCTACAGACAAGGTGAGACATCTTGCTTTACCTTTTTTGATCCACCTTATATGGAGGGGATGTGATAGTAGTTTTTTTTTGTGATGGCCAGTTGGATTGTGAGAGGATTTATATGAGTACAGATTCATATATACATACATTAGAAGTATATTCAGATTTGATAATTTATCAGACAAGAATCACTTTTAGCACCCGATTATGATGTACTTTTGTAATTTTATATATATATATATATATATTTGAATTTATAAGTATAAATTTGACATAATAAATCCATCAAATGATGCTCCAGTGATCACAAAATCTCATCTAACCATATGAAAGCACTAGTAATCCTAGCAAATTATATTAAAGCCTAAAATTATCATGGAGCGAGTGATACATGTAGGGCTTTATAGTAGGTGATGCAGTTAAGATAGAAGATACATTGATTATCCAAGGTTGATGGAAAGTTTAGCGAGCATAGATTATCTAATAGTTGATGATACTTCGTAATAATTTGTAATTATAGGAGGTGGGCTGACTGAGTTGGGCTCATACGGAAAAATAAGTTGGGCTATAGAATTAGTCCCAAAGCCAAACGACAGTCGGCTTTAAAGATCAATTCTCAGGAAGTTGGCTCGGGACCCAACAGCTTGCAGTAACATAAGTAGGGATTCAAGGAAGAGGAAGTGAGCTCTGGAAAGAGACCATGTGATGTAGGATAGACCTAATATGACCCTTTGAACTTTAAGTGATTATAACTTTTAACTTGACACTCGGAATCAAGCTCTACATCCAGCTGGAGTGATAGAGGATGTTTTTGTTAAGGTAAGAGAACTTACATTTCCTGCTAATTTCTACATTTTTGATATGGAAGATGATTTGCCAGCAAATAAGGCCAACTAATTCTTGGCAGACCATTCTTTAAGACTGCAAGGACAAAAATTAATGTGCATGCAGGAACTCTTTCTATGGAGATAGGAGACAGTTGTGAAATTTAATATTTTTGATGCGGTCAAGTATCCTATAAAAGATCATTCTGTTCTTAGTATTGATTTATTTGATGAGATGGATAATATGAATTTTCTTACTAAGTTGGATTCTCATTTGTATATCTCTAAATCTTATGAGTATGGATCTGAGTCTGAAGATTCTGATGAGGTGTAAGGCATCGAGTCGGGGGATGGAGGGGAGGAGGAGGCGGAAGCGGGCGCAGACAACGGAGAGGGCGACGCGCTGCTTGATGGAAAGGAGAGGATGGAGATAAGGAGGTCGTCATGGAGGGAAGTGAGGCAGTCCTCAAGCTTGCCTTCCTGTTCACGCCAGCGCTTGTGGGAGGATGCACGAGCCTGTGCAGCGATGCTACCTTCAGGCACCCTGGCCAACAGTCACACTCAAATGACCACCGGGATAAACTTTTTATTGTAAACTCCTAACTAACCTCCATTCGGCTATGATCTTTTCCTGTTTACCCGCAGTACTGGGTGGAGAGCATGTCCATATGCCACAGGCTCGCCTTCTTGGAGGATGAGTTCAAGAAACTCAAGGTTTTGAGCGGCGCCTCCTCCTCCCAAGGGCCATCGATCTCTGATATCAAGAAGCTAAGGGCTGACCTGGAGAAGAGCAATAAACTTCTGGAGGTCGAGCGAAAAAAATCCGTAGATCAGGAGGTAATGCTGGCTCGGCTCAACAAGCAGGTCACCATCTTCGATAAAAAGATAGAGTCGGCCACTACCAGGAAGCAACGGGCCATTGACGACCTGGAATTGAAGAACAAAGAGGCCCGAGGCCTGGCCCAGAAGCTTAAGGAGGCCGAAGATTTTTTGATCGCCGAGTGGAAAAGTCGTTCGGGTGAAGAAAAATCCCTCCATGATAAAATCGCCTCCAAGGATGTCGTGTTAGCTACTGTCAAGGATGAGCTGGAGGGCTCCCATGCGGGGCTGTGAATCTACCAAGACGATGAGGGGAGTATGTTTGAAACCATGAAGCAAGCTTACCTCCGTTCGGACGCGTTCTGTGATAGGTTCACCAATCGGGCCCTTCGTCTGTTTGACTTGGCGATTGAAGGGACGATAGGGCAGCTTCACGAAGGGGGCCACCTGCCGACCGTTGTGACCAATCAGGTCATAAGCCGGGATAAGTTGACTGCCGCTCTGCCAAACGACGTGCTAGATTACTTAGAGTGAGTGTGAGGGCTCAATCTTTTGTAATCCCTTTTGTAAGCCCTTCAAGTATTAATGCATGTCAGGCCATTCGGCCAAGCTTCCTTTTTTGTTGTCTGGTATATTTTCCCTGGTATTGCAACCTCATAATTTTTCTGCTCGGTAGCAGCTTATAATTTTTTCTCCGGTCTTTTTTCCCTCGATTCGCCTTTCTTTCCGAGTTGCGGAGTTGGAAGTATTTTAGTACATTCTACCGAACGAGTCGTTCATCTGTAATTTCGGCGATCTGGAAGTATTCGCAGTCCGTCATTCGACCGCCCGCATAGACTCAAGTCTATCGTTGATACTCAACTATTTGACGAAGCCCTAGTTTTAGCATTGCCGCTCAACGATTAGAAATAGGCCCGCGTTTAACGTCGCCGCTCGACGGTTTAGTAAGACGAGGGTTTAAGGTCGCCACTAGACCGTTGACAAAGATGAGGGTTTAAGGTCACTACTCAACAATTGATGGAGACGAGGGTTTAAGGTCGCCGCTCAACCGTTGATGGAGACGAGAGTTTAACGTCGTCACTCGACGATTTGTATGCGCGCGTACTCAGGTTTAAGGTCGTCGCTCGACCATTGGCGAAGATGTACTTAAGCTTCTGCTTTTCTAATTGAACTTTGCCCTGCATTCGGCAAATATACGACAACTACTAAATACAGGATTCACTCACGCACCTCTCACCCAGCCCTGTAGGGTTGAAGATGGTTTGCGCTCCAAGACCTATTGAGCTGCCTTCCTTCTTTACCCTCCAAATAGTAAGCACCCGATTGGAGCTTCCACACGACCTTGAATGGTCCTGCCCATGGTGCCTCGAGCTTGGCGACATCACCAACTGACTTTACTTTCTCCCAGACGAGATCGCCGACCTTGTAGGACCTCGGGATCACTCGCTAATTGTAATTCTGCTTCATGCATTGCCGATAAGCCGTTATCCGAACGGCGACTTTCGCCCTTGCTTCATCCACTAGGTCGAGCTCCGTTCACCTTCGTTCGGCGTTCCCCTCATCGTAGTGCTGCAACCGATCATATTCTACCCCGACTTCCATGGGGATGGTTGGAAACAATATCAAAATGTTGTCAGAAGTAAGGGTATGGTTGTCCAAATAATTTGATATAAAGGACTTGGGAGAATATATATATTTTTGAGATCAAAGTAATAAGGGATCGAAAGAAAATATATTTTACTTATCCCAAGCTTGATACATCGGAAAATCCTTGCTTGTTTTAAGCATGCAAAACTCCTCGAAAGGTTTCTTACCTTTTAAGCATGGAGTGTCTTTATCTAAAGAGATGTCTCCGATGATATCAAAGGAGATTGAGGACATGTAGGCAGTTCTTTATGCTTCGGCAGTTAGACAACCTAATGTATGCTATGCACGAGATCAGAAATCTGTTTTGCCAAAGGCATAGTTAGCAGATATCAAAGTAACCCTAGACAAGGATATTGGACTGCAGTAAAGCATATATTAAAGTACCTTAGAAGCGCTAGAGATTATATGCTAGCTTACAAGGCAGTTAATTTGGTCCCTGTGGGTTACACAGATTTTGACTTCCAATCGGATAGGGACAATAATAAGTCGACCTCGGGGTTTTGTGTTTACTTTAGGAGGAAAAGTCATAACTATGGAAGAGTGATAAGCATAGGTGTTTTTCTGGACTCCACCATAGAAGCTGAGTATATGGCAAGCCTCTGAGGTAGCCATAAAAGCTGAATGACTTAATTACCTCAAGATAGACTTAGATATGATTTCTAGTTTGTCCAAAGATTATTACAATTTATTGTAATAATAATGGTGCAGTAACAAACTCGAAGAATTCATGAGTCTATAAGGCAAGTAAACACAATAGAGCGCAAGTACTACCCAATACGAGAAATTGTATAACGAGGAGAAGTTGTTGCCGCCTAGATTGCATCAGATAATAACCTAAGGTCCTTAAGGCAAGAGCTTTTGATGGGCATGTTGAAGGGTTGGGAATCAGATGTATGGCAGCAGATATGACAGCTTAGTCTTTTAGTATAAGTGGGAGATTGTTAGAGTGTATACTAAAAGCCTAGCTTTTGGTATAAACATTTATAAGAATCACATTGGTCAAATGTCTACATTTATGATAAATGTAGTTGCTCAATTAATTTATATTGTAGATAACATGGTGTGTGGTGTCACATACAGAAGATCATGTTATCGGTTCCTTATAAATTATAAACAGTAGCTCACGACCAAGATGGAAAGGAACAAACCATTGGAAGGTCGTAGTGTAATTAGGTATTAGTTTATCTTAACTATATAATTACACTAGTACACTTAGAGTGTATTGAGTAGGACCATTTGAGGTCGTTCCTTTTATACTGACTTTATAAAGGAACAAAGACCTCAGTTATTATGGAAGTGTGCTCTTAATCCTAATATAATAACAAGCACATATATTTGATATTTATTTCTTTAATTTATCAATGGGTGAGATTTAGTTCGATAAATCAATAAGCCCGATAAGTTGGGAAATGATATCACTTATAGTGTGTGTTGTTGATTATAGAAGGAAACTGTGTCCTGGTGATCTAGGTTGAGAATGTCCCCAAGAGGAGCTCATAAGGATTGTCATGTTAAACCCTGCAGGTGGACTTAGTCCGACATGATGATGAAGTTGAGTGGTACTACTCTTGGAGCTAGATATTAATTAAGCGAGTTGTTAGTAACTTACTTAATTAGTGGACATTTGTTATCTTAAACACAGGGAGACTAACACACTCATAATAAGAAGGAGCCCAAAATGTAATTTGGGATTGGTGCGGTAGTTCAATAATAGTTCTTTAGTGGAATGAATTATTATTGATGAAATTAAGTTGTGTATTCGGGGCGAACACGGGATGCTTAATTTCATCGGGAGACCAAAACCAATTTCTCCTCTCGGTCCCTATCGTAGCCTCTTGTATATAGAGATTTATACCCACCACATACCCACCTTCTTACCCATCCAATGGGGCCGACCAAGCTAGCTTGGAACCCAAGCTAGGGTCTGCCAAGACCAAGTGGATGAGCCAAGTTGGTGGCCGGCCAAAGCTTGGGTCCCAAGCTTAGGTGGTCGGCCACTAGAATATTAAAAAGGATTTTTATTAAAATTATTTCTTATGTAGATATCATGGTTTTAAAAGAGAGTTTAAAAAAATTAAAAATTTCCTTTTATAGCTTTCTACAAAAGATTAAGAGAAGAGATTAATCTCTTTCCTTATTTGTAGATTAAAAGGATGGTTTAATTTTTGGTAAAAACTTTCCTTATTTGTAAATCATCTACATGTTTAAAAGAGAGTTTAAAATTTGAAATCTTTCCTTATTTGTTGATTAAAGGAGGATTTTAAATTTTAAGAAAACTTTCCTTTTTAACCATGTCCATGATTTAAAAGAAAGTTTAAAAATTAATAATTCTCTTTTATTAGTTTCTACAAAAGATTGAGAAAAGATTTGATATCCTTCCTTATTTGTAGATTAAAAGAGATTTTAATTTTTAGAGATAACTTTCTTTCTATCCACATGTTTAAAAGAAAGATTTTAATTTATTAAATTTCCTTTTTATAAACCAATTATGAAGGGATTAAATTATTGGAGAAATTTTTATAAATTTCCGGAAGCAAATAAGGAAGTTTTAATTGGTGTTTAAAATTTTATTTGGTTGGAGATTTCTTGGTGTGGCCGGCCATTGCAAAATTGAAAAGAAAAATTATTTTTAATTAAATAAATTTTTCTTTTCAATGGCAAAAGAATTAAGGAAGGTTTTATTAAATTTTCCTTATTTGCCAAGACCAAGGATTATAAAAGAGGGGGTAGAGGAGGCTTCAAGGCTAATAACTCTATTCTATTTTTCCTCTCTTTTCTCCTTGGGTGTGGCCGGCCCTTTCTTTCCTCTCCTCTCCTTTGTGTGGCCGAAACCTTCTCATGGTGGAGATAGCTTTGGTGGCCGGATCTAAGAAGGAGAAGAAGGAGAAGCCTCTTTTCTAGCATCCCTTGGAGCATGGTGGTGGTGGCCGAACCTCTTCATCCTAGGAGAAGTTTTGATGGCCGAAACTTGCAAGGAAGAAGAAGGTGATTGGTGGTTTCTCATCTCGGAAGAACGTTGCCCACACAACGTCCGAGGTTAGAAGAGGAATACGGTAGAAGATCAAGAGGTCTTTCTAGAAGGTATAACTAGTAATTTTTTCTTTCCGCATCATGCTAGTTATTTTGGAAATAATACTAAATACAAGAGGCATACGATTCTAGAGTTTCGAATTTGTTTTCGATATAGTATTCTTTTGTTTTTATTTTCCTTGTGATTTGATTGTTCTTTTCGATTAACCTAAAGTTATTTTAGGAAATTAAATATTAGCTTTCCATAAAAGGTTTTGTCTAGTCGGTGGTGGTTGCTCCCATATCCAAGAAGGCCATGTGCCTCGCCACGTCAATACTGGGAACCAATTATGGAAATTAATATTTAATGGAATTAATAACTTAAGGTGACTTGGGTCAAACGTGTTAAGTTCCGCAGGAGATCCAAGTCAAAACCTAAAAGAACAAATAGATTAAGTTTTGGATCAAATGTGTTAAGTTCCGTAGGCGGTCCAAAATTTAATTTAAAAGAACACATGGTAGCTAGGAAAAGGTTCAGACCTTTGTACAAAATTTTTGTACAGTGAAACCTCTAGGTTTTCCGAGTAGCAACCAACACCACCATCCAAGTGGCATCCTCCTAGAGGGTCGGCCAAAAGTATCCAGTCAGAAGTATTTTTCGAGCCAATGCACGGCTGCCCGGATGACCTCCGCACGAACCTTAGTGTCCTTATTCAGGATGTAATCGACATCTTTCGGTTCGACGCATTTGAGCAGGGGTTGAGAGAAGGCTTTTTTATAGAGTTGGTCGTCGATCAGCGTGAATCGACTGACCCTCTTCTTTATTAGGTGAGCATCCTTCAAATTGATAGGCGCAGTTCCCGAACGCAAGAACTCTGTTAGGGTTGTCCTCCAGTCATTCGAGAAGGTGATTCCCTCCATACGATCGATGTGGGCAATCAGTGAGCCTTGATCACCGTTCTGGGTTAATATTGGATGTCGAACTCGCTGAGTTCGGTCGTCCACTTGATTAGCCATCTGGATGCCTCTGGATTGAGGAGGACTCTCCTAGAGCGTTGTTAGTCATCACTATTATTGAGTGCGCCAAGAAGTACGGACGAAGCCTTCGCGCGGCGAGTACTAGCATATAAGTCAATTTTTCGAGACTAGTGTAACAGAATTTAGCATCCTTCAATATATGGCTCAAGAAATATATAGGTTGCTGATCGTAGCCGCTCTGCCTGACCAGAGCTGATCCAACGGCATGTTCATTGGACAACAAGTATATCAAGAGAGGCTCGCCCGCGATTGGCTTGGCCAACATAGGCAGTGAGTTCAGATACTTCTTCAGCTCCTTTAGTGCCCGGTCACACTCGGCGTCCCATTGAAATTTTATGGCTCAGCGTAGTATCTTGAAGAATGGCAGACTTCAATTGGATGATTTGGATATGAACTGGGGCAGCGTTGTGATCCAACCGATCAACCTCTGAGCTTCCTTCAAATTCTGAGGTGGGGGCATGTTCTGCAAAGCTTGAACCTTGCTTGGGTTGGCTTCGATGCCCTTTCGGTGACGATGTAGCCCAGGAAGCGACCACTCTTGGCGCCAAACAGACACTTGCTGAGGTTCAATTTTATGTCGTATGTCTTGAGTGTCCGGCACATTTCGTTGATATTCGTGTATAGGTTAGCTGTATGGAGGGATTTGATGAGTATGTCATTGACGTATACCTCCATATTATGGTCGATCTGTCGTTGAAATACTTTATTCATTAACCTTTGGTAGGTGACTCCGATGTTTTTTAATTCTAACGGCATGACGTTGTAGCAGTATGTCCCATTGGTCATAATGAAGCTGACCTTTTCTTGGTCCTCCTGGGCGAGCGACACTTGGTAGTATCATTGATATGCGTCGATTATACATATCAACTCGCAGCCCGCCGTCGAGTCCACCAGTTGATCTATCCTGGGCAACGGATAGAAGTCCTTCTGGTAGGCCTTGTTGAGGTCGCAGAAATCAATGCAGACTCGCCACTTGTTGCTCGGCTTGGAGACTATCACAACATTGGCTAGCCAGCTCGGGAATTGGACTTCCCTGATATGACCGACCTCCAATAGCTTTTCTATCTCCGCTCGGAGGATCACATTCTGTTCTACGCTGAAATCCCTTTTTCATTGTTTGATCGGTCGAGCGTCCGATCAGATGTGAAGCTCGTGCTGGGCTACGCTCGGGGAGATGCCAGGAAATTCATCTGTCGACCAAGTGAACACATCATGATTCTGCTTGAGGTTGGCGATTAGCTCGGCCTTCTTCTCTTCCTCTAAGTCAGCTGCCACGAAGGTCGTGGCCCCCGGCCGGCTAGGATGGATCTGAACCTCCTCCTTCTCTTCATACACCAGAGTGAGAGGTTTTTCAGTCCTAGCATTTACCTCTAGCCGCGTTGTCTTCAGATCGGTCTTGGCCTCGGTCTTGATCATTTCTTCGTAGCAGCGTCGAGCGGCCAATTGGTCGCCCCTGACCTCACCCATGTAGTCATCCACTGGGAACTTTATCTTTGGCAGTAGGTCGACACTACTGCCCGGAACTCGTTGAGAGTCGGTCGGCCTAAGATGACGTTGTAAACCGACGGCGCGTCCACTACTATGAAGTTAGTGGTCCGGGTTCTTCTCAACGGCTCTTCTCCCAATGAGATGACCAACCTTGCTTGACCAATCGGCAAAACCTCATTGCCAGTGAACCTGTAAAGCGGGGTTGCCATGAGCAGCAGCTCACTCCGATCGATCTGTAGCTAATCGAACGCCTTCTTGAAAATGATGTTCACTGAACTTCCCGTGTCCATGAAAGTCCGGTGAATGGTGAAGTTGGCAATCACTGCCCGGATGATCAAGGCATCATCGTGAGGGACTTCGACCCCTTCTAGATCGCTGGGGTCGAAGCCGATCTGAGGCCCTTCGGCCTTCTCCTTGCTGCATCCTATGGCATGGATCTCCAACCGCCAAGCGTGCAACTTTCTGGCTCGGTTGGAATCGCCGTCGATCGGCCCTCCGGCGATCATGCCTATTTCTCCCCACGAAGCGTTGTTCCTGTTTTCCCCTTCCCGGGCAAACGGCCTATTTCGTTCGGCTAGGATCCTGGAAGGGTCGGTCTCCCCCCTCAGCTGATGGTGATGGTGCTCGGGCTCCCTTCTCTCTTCACTCCGCTCGGTTGAGCGGCGACGATCCCGTCAATCAGGAGACGGGGAGCGGCGGCGATATCCCCTGGGGTCGGTCGGCTGACGATTGGTGTCAGTTCTTGGCAGTCCCATGTGTTGTGCGTCGTCGACTGGTAGAACGAACAGAACATAAGCATCCATACCTTGCCCTTGGACGCCTTGGGCCGACCAGATACCACGTGTTGTACGGCATGTGCCTTGGTCTCCTGGTGCAACCGTGCTCCTTCAGCCCTCGTCCCTTTGGGCGGCAAGTGGCTGCTTTCCGGTCGACGCTCGATCGGCGCGGAATGCTCAGTTGGCGCCTCCTTTCTTTTGGCTGCCTGGGCTTCCTCCACATTGATGTACTCGTTGGCCTTTTTCAACATGTGGTCGAAGTCCCGGGGCGGCTTCCAGATGAGTGACCGAAAGAAGTCCCCTTAAGTGAGCCCCTGGGTGAAGGCATTCATCATGGTCTCAGACGAGACCGAGGGGATATCCATAGCCACTTGATTGAAGCGTTGGATGTACGCTCGAAGCGCTTCCTTGGGCCCCTGTTTCAGGGCAAAGAGGCTGATGCTCGTCTTCTGGTAGCGTCGGCTGCTAGCGAACTGGTGCTGGAAGGTGGCTCGACAGTCTCCGAAACTTCATATTGAGCCGTCTGGCATCCTTTTGAACCAGCGATGTGTCGACATGGAGAGAGTCATGAGAAAGACTCTGCACTTTACTCCATTCGTGTACTGATGCATCATAACTTAATTGTCGAACCAATCCAGATGATCATCTAGGTCGATCGTCCCGTTGTACGTCCCAATCGCCAACGGGATGTAATGTCGAGGTAGAGGGTCTTGTAATATCTCCTCAGAAAACTGTCTGTTGATCTGTTCGGGGGGCGCGGCACCATGGGGTGCTTTTCCTTTCCGCGCATCTCGAACGAGTGCCTCATCGGATGATGATCCCCGCTCCTGATGTGCGTGGGCTATCTCCGAGGGGGTTTGGAATAGAGCCCGATGGAAGGGGATCGACGCAGGCGGCGCTTCCCCTTGGGTATCGGTCGGCCTTCAGTTCTGTCCTCATACGGAGAGTTGCTCCGCTCGGTCTTCTTGCCCTACTCTCCTGTCGGCCGCCGAGGTCGCAGGTTGCGGTGCTAGCCGATCAGCTATTGCCTGTTATTGTTGCTGCTCCACCATTTTTGCCGCCCGCGCTTGCACGAGCATCTCCAACTCTTCTTGAGTGAGTGTCACGGTGGTTAGCCATCCAGCGTCTTCCATTTCCTCAGATCAGATTCAGGTGACGTTCCCACAGACATCGCCAAATATGATCCTGTCCGAAAGTCGGGGAGACAGATGCTAGGGACGTGGCGGTCTGCTGCTCTCCTGTGGACTTCGCTCCCACCTGCAACACAAGTAGCATTAGTACCGAGCCAGGGAAGGGGTCCCCAGTGATGGTCTTCCGACGCTCAAATCAGTCTCCGGCGAAGTAAGCAGAAATAAGAAGCAAGAACTATAGCTCAACAATAGAAATCATGTGTTAAGCATACCTTCGACAATGCTTGGACCCCCCCCCCCCCACCCTCCCCCTTTATATAGGGCTCCTATAGTGCGCATGCACACTTCTCAAAGTGAGCATGCCTTCCCAAGCTTTCCCCGAAAAGATATGTCAGTAAAATATCTCTGACACAATACCTTAACAGACCGAGCATATCTCTGAAGTGACAGTGGAAGCTTCTGTTGTACGATCTTCTACCTGACCATGCCGACCACCATGTCGTCTGTCGGCGGCACTAACTCCCAAAAGGATCTTGCCAGCTAATATCCTGTGTCTTTTACTGGGTTGAGCGAGATGGCCGCTCGGCTCGAGTCTACGTTGTCTGCCTGATGAACCTACTACTTGGTCGAGCGGGTTATCCGCTCGACCGCTACTTCCACTGTCTAGTTGTTGAACGTGTACCTTGTCCGAACGGGATAGCCGCTCGATTGTGGTAACGTTGTCCTTGTGTAGTCTGCTCGGTCGTAACTCTACTCCGCTATTCTGTTCTGAGTATTGATGTAAGGTCGTAAATTTTATCTACTTGCAAAGTCGATTTGAAATTTGTCAGACACAACACAGCCATCAAAGCTCCTACTTTGACATCAGAGCTCCCACTCTGACATGGCTCCGTCGAAGGAGCTCCCTCCCATACATTATTGAGCAGCTTCTTCAACTTTGTTTTTTATTTTTTTATTATTAAAATGATTTTATTTTTATAATATTTGTTAGGAAAGAAAATACAATGTAAGTCGTCGCACAACAATTTGTTAGCCATTTTTCAAATTAAAAATTTATTTTTCTATTTAAAAAATAATCTATAAATACATCTACAATTCCTCTTTTTTTCATTCATCCTATCATTCTTTTCACTCTCTACTTCTTCTTTCTTTCTTTCATTCTTTATTTATATTTGAGATAGATAGAATATGTCAATACGTCTTTTATAAATCAGTTGGATTCTTCAAATGGGAAAAAAAAATATATCTTCTCAAAATACTCATATTCCTCCAAATGTCCAATATCCTCATTTTTTCTCTCATATAATATCTTCTAAATTTTTAAAATATTTTATATACTCCACGATATCCTTCAAATTTCTCAAATTTCCAAAGTTCTCAAAAATTTTCGATGAATCCAGGTAACGCTGCCCCAGCTCCATTTAGTATATATCCATCCCAAGATTGGTCAATCATGGATAGTTAATTTCAGATACCTTCTCTGTCTTACGTATTTTTTCCTCCTCAACTCACAGTCATGCTTTCGAATGAATCAAAAAAGGCATCTGTCAATGACAAAGAATCTCTAATGCCATCATTTGTTCCAGCAACTCAATGGTCACCACACTCATCATAAGAAGAGCGTGAAGTTAAACTAGAGAAAGATGATTCGAAACGAAAATTTTAGCCTCTCGATGAAAACGTGGTTCTTGTAAAGTCATGGGCAACTATTAGCACCAACGCAGTCATTGGTAGACTAGAAGGATTAAGCTTTTTGGAAACGTATAGTTAATTACTACAACAAGCATTGGCCCACTAGAACTTTGACGAGAAGCTATCAGCGGTTAAAATCACATTACCATAAGTTTGCGCCGATAGTAAATGACTTTTCTACAACTTATTTGTATACTCATCGTCAAAGTGGTTAGAGTAATGAGAATATATTGAAGAACGCACTGAACATGTGGAAAGCCAATAACAAAAATAAGGACTTCAAGTATATGTATGTGTGAAGGATTCTCATGAAAAATATATTCCACAATAAGTTGCTCATTACTTTAGCAAGAAAGCAAGGAAATCTGAATCAGGGGGAACACTTCAACATCAAATCCAAATACGAGTATTAATGTGGATGACTTTGAAGTCCGCATTTGTTCAATAGGACAAAAGGCAACGAAAATGAAAGATAAATGCAAAATTAGAGAACGTGTCATAATGGAACAAAACATTGATAAACAATGGTAAAATATTAAAGAATAATAAAAAAAATGATTTTATGAAAAGTTGAGATCTTTAGAAGGATTATGAAATTCTTATGAAAAATATTAGTGAGGTGAGATGGAATAGAAAATAGTTGAAAAAATTAAAGAGAGACGTGATCTAATATAAATGTATTTAAACTTAAGAACAGAAAAAAAAAATTTGATAATGGAAACATATATACGGGGTTCTTTACTTTTTGACGTGGCTTGGCAATGAATGAGCTCTCACTGTGGATGCACTCAGTGCCCACCAAACAAATTCGCAGTCTATGCACTTTACAAGAAGATTATCTCCAACGAAAGAAAGAAACAAGACTTAGAATCATACCTGAGAATCAGTGCCTTAGTGGCTTGGTGGACCGTGGAGGAGCCAGGTGCCCCCATGTTTGATGTGTCTCTCGCTCCTCTCATGGTCCATCGTCAAGGCCGCTGCACAGATCGTCTCTACCATTCTTGAAACCTAGATGAAAAAAAAAATTAAATATTATTTTAAATAAATATTATTAGAAATATTTAATTTTATTAGTTATAGTAAAAAGTGAAATTTGTCATCCTAGCAGCTCAACACGATTGACCCTATGACTATCTGTGAAGAGGTAAATCGGGAAGCTACAGTTGACTACTGCGGAGAGAGCATTTTTCTTGACTTTATCGAGATTCGACACCTTAACCATTATAACAATATCTACCCGTATTAGTCAACTTAATCATGCCCCGAGGGCGACATTTAATTCTATCAATAAGATTTAAAAGAGCATTTTCATATATTGTCAATGATTATTAAAAAAAAAAAAATATGGAACCGTCACATCAACGGCCCCCTAGAGCCGGTCCCATGGATATGGAGGGAAGTAAATGCAGGTACACAGCTCAAAGCGCATGACCAGGATGCTAACTCCAGGCAATGACACCTCGAAGATCGAACTCAGGACCTCTCGACCACGAAAAGTATGCGGCCCCAGCTGTGTTACACCCCGGGGATACTTTGTCAATGATTATTTATACAATTAGAAGCAGTAACCAACTAGGCCACTTAGCAATAACTTTATCTTATGTCAAACTTTATTTTTTTATTATTAGTAAAATTTAAAAAAATAAAAAATATTTTAATTAGAAACAGTAATAAATTATTGTAATATTATTAATATATATTTTAATTATAATTTTTTTAAAAAAAATATCAATTATTTTTAACTTCGAGGAAGAAAAGTTTTGACACAACAGTAAAATTATTATGTAATCTAGAGAAAATATATTCGAGTACTAGATATAGTCACTACGTATAATAGACACTTCCTTGGAAGGAGCTTCGTGAACTAAACTACCTTTTTATTAATTTTAATTTTGATAAATTATTAATAAAATTTATTTATGATGATGAATTATTAAAAAAATAAAAAATAAAATAAAATTTAAAAAAGAAATAATACTACATAATATATTTTTGACTTTCAAAAATATTTTTATCAAAAAAAATATATATCAATTAAGTGTAACCAATAAATATTTTTAATTTATTAACAAAATTTAATTTTGATTAATAAATTAAATTTTTATCATTAAAAATTTTAAAATTACTAATTAAATTTTAATAAAAAAATAAAAATAAATTACCAACTAAATCTAATTTTAATAGTAAAAAATTAAAATGATCAATTAAATCTAATACGAATAAAAAAAATAAAAAAATTTAAAATTTAAAATTTTTGACCCAATATAATTTAACTAATAAAAAATTAAAATTACCGATAAAAATAAATCTCCGTTAAAATTTATTTTAACTATAATTTTAATATTTAATATCTATACTCATATTAAAATTAATATTCGATGATATTTAATTTATATAGATATATATATCTAAAATTTGCAGACCCCAATATAATAGGAGAGGTATAGGTCTTACTAGCCTATGTCTTGTGCTGGCCCTGCCGCCGCAAACCCCTTCTCCTGGTTGATTCAGCGGAGACGGCGAATTGAAATGTAGTGTCGCGGCTCAGGTAGGTCACCGCGGCGAAGTTCAACCCAGCGACGACGAACGCTTGCATCGGCTCCGCTGAGCAAGTGGCCAGTACGATGTCGGCAGACTTCGCGAGCTCCGGCGCCGCCACTTATTGGAAAGAAGGGGCGGCAGTGGAAGACGGAGAGCGAACGGAGTGAGGCAGGGCGGACCTCTCGATCTCTTCCTCGCTCTCGTTGTCTCCTCGGATGCCGCGAATCACCCAAGACAACAACGGCTGCTGATTGCAATATTTATATGCGACCCACAGAACAAATTTGTAATTAGTCCTACGTGGCAGCCGTCAAATGGTGCAACCTGTTCTTAAAACGAGCCGTCATAAGGCCAACATTCTAGATGTGGACAAGGACTGAGGCAATGGGCCGCCAATTAAAGCCCCTCCTTTCCTTGCTAATTTGTGCCGTCGAAGCTACACTCCTGCTATTTCTTCTCGTCTAAGAATGAGAACAAAGGCCAAATAACCTGTGCGTTGGTGCAGTTTGGATCTATATAGATATTTACTTCAATGAATCCTGAGAACAATTCTTAAGTGTCTAACCCAATTAGTTCAATCCAAAACTTGAGATAAAAGATGTAGGCCAAAAAACAATTCATTCATAAGTGGAAAAACAATTCATTCATAAGTGGTTAATGAAGTTGAAGTTACTAAATTTTAAGAAGACGGTATCAATTGTATAATTTCTTCATATATAGTTCCTCGAACTACATTTTCTAAACGAATAAGAGCCACACGAAATTGAGTTTATTTTTCAAGTGATTCATATCATGAAATGCACCCATTCCAAATTTCATTCCGATCAAATGATTCACCGTAAAATACCTCATTAAGTGCATAACCTCCATATACTAAAGATGCATCTTATCATGGGACCAACAATACTAGATCATCTGAAGTGAGTGATATCACCTTTGCTCTAAGAGGACGAGGCAAAATAGATCTTTAACTTCTCATTTCCATCCTATATAAAAAGAAGGCCATGACTAAGAATTATATAAATTCTTCTTCCCCAGATCTTCATGTTTTGAGTCAGGTTTGGTGCAGAGCAATGCAACTGAGTTTCGATCAATTGTTGTCCGTCTCTTCTCAGAGACCGAGGCCAAAACCGAAACTAGGGCACAGGTAAATAGGTTCTAAGATTCAAATACAAGAATATAAACACCTGAAAGATGTGGAAAATGCAGTTTCAAATCTGAGATAATAAGGAATCCATCTTGGCAAGTCCTGAGCAACTTTCTAAGCAAAGATAAGTCAACAATCCTGACGACAACATTGATTCTGCACAGGAGCTACTTATCAGGGCTCCCATCTCCGTATGCAACCAGTCCATTGGCAGCGGTAGGGCTGCTTGACCGAGAGCTGCTTCCAGATCTTCCCTTATCAGCAGTGTCCATGTGTTCTGCATCAGATCTAAACTTCGAACGGCCAGGACTCTTTGATCCTGATCGCCCTCTGGCAGAGCGAAGATTGTGTCTTTGTGAACCAAGGCGAGAATGGAGCTGACTGCTTAGCGCAGGCTTCTGCCTATCCAAAGGGCTTTGGCTTCGTCTGGGGTTTCGGCTCTGGCTCCGATCCCTCTGCCAGCCACGAACAGGACTACGTGATAAGCTCTTGCTCCGATCCCTTCTGGTGCGATATCTAAAAAAAAGAGAATAACATCACAAAGGGAATGTGAGAATGAAACATAGGAAGACCTCATGGAATTCAACAGCTAGTAGCATGTACCAGTTTTAACGAATTTTTTGACTGGTTCACTTGGATGGGATGTTGGCAGGGGGAGGGCTAGGAAGAGAGCCATAAATTTACACACGAGGCTCCATTTCTCATGCATTCTTTTTTTCCTTTTTTTTTTTTTCTTTTTTGCATAATTTTCTCTCCACCCTCTCCTCCTGTCCTTTTTTCGGAAAATGAAAAGAAATGAACTCTATCATCATAATTTCACCTATTTCATTTATCTTGTCCAACAGCTGACATATTTCCATTCATGAGTGTGTAAAACTTTATTCTTGTCCATTTCAACCCGATTTGGGAGGGAAATAGAATTGAGAGGAAATGGATGGAATTAATAACTTTCTCTTCTCTCTAGTTCCTTCCAAGTTAATAAGTGAAATCAAACATTTTATTTTATTTCATTTGTTTTCTCTTTTATCTATCCAAGTAAACACAGTAATAGTTCAAAAGCCCATATGCGAACTATCAAGTAGGAAAGAGGGGGGAAACTCTATTTGCCTCTTGACCATGGCTACAGAATTTCATTGGTTCAGGATGGAACAGAAAAACGATGAAGAGTCATAGCCTATGGTTGGATCACTAGAATCAAATCAATAGAGAATCAAAAAAGAGGGTTGGTGAGAATAAAATTATTTTATTTACTAGAGAATATAATAGGAAAAAAAAAAAGGACAGCCAGGTGCACGAAGCTCCCGCCATGCGGGGTCCCGGGGAAAAATTCATTGTATGCAATCTTACCCTGCTTTTTACAATAGGCTGTTTTAAGAGAGAATACAATAGAAAACAAAACAAAAAGTTCATCAATTGGAAGCATTATTATGTTTTTGTTTTATTAAATTTTAATATTAATAATAGGCAGTGTAAAATAACAAATAGTAAAATTAATATAATTAGACAAATAAATACACATTATTTACTAAAATATTAATATACGATATGTACTAGAAGTACATAGAGTACAAATGTGCAATAAAGAGATATGATCCAAGAAGCTAATCACATATAGTTCACAACGATATTGTTATATTAAACAGAAGTTAACAATTTAAGGATTTTATCCAATAATATATAATTATGTAGCTTCAATAAAATCATATTGTTTGATATTTCACGTTAAAAAATTTAGTTGGATTCTCAATTATATCCAAATTAAAATTTTATTTAAAGGAGAGATAAAAGCATCCATTGAACAAAAGAGGAAGCAATGTTCTCTCTTGATCGAGACTAAGACAAGGAGAAGGGTGAGGTTCCAAGTCAAGTTAGAATTGTATCATGAGTAACACGGCCAAGCTAGCAGCATCAAAGTTGAGTGATTAAACTTAGCATTGCAATAACCATACTGTAACTTCAAGTGTGTGTTCCATCCATTTGTCATGTGTTTTCTTAAAATATCTTAGACAATCTTCACAAGATGCCAAGATTCTAAAGAAAGATGGAATCAGCCTTCACCGACTGCAACCAATCAGTGTTAATAGTTTTCCTCAGCTACAAACAGACACATTTTTTCCTCATCTAGTAATTTCATTGACTCCAGAGAGCAAGCTCAATCAAGTTAACGCAATAATTATACCTAAAAGAAAAATTAATAGAAGGGGAAAAAAACTATAAATGTAAAAGTACATAAGCGGCAAGTACCTGGGTGGACTATTGCCTCTTGGAGAGCCTCGGTACCGTCTTACTGGAGAACGATCAGCGTAGAATGGATGCCTTGGGTACCTAAAAGATGAATTTACATCAATGTTTATAGAAGATCTATGCAAGATTAAAGCAAATTATTTCAAGTCCACAGATACCTATTTCTTTCTCTTTCTTGCTCATATCTGCCTCTGTAGTAGTGGGAGCGAACAAGAGAACGCTCTGGTGATGGTGTCCTGTACTTCCTTACATATGCATACTGTTCACTAAAACCACGTCCCTTCCGAATGCGTTTTGGAGGACCTGTCGGTGATGGCTTTCTAATTGAACCCAATTCCTGCCTTGGACTCCTTGAACAACTTTTGCTTCTTCTACTTATTCTTTTGTCCAAACTTTGGTCAGCACCACCAGAATGTTGAGCTCTGGTCGGGCTGGATGTACGCTCCACAATTAGGGGAACCCTAGGACTTCCGATTGAATATTCTTTAGGTCTAATTGGGCTCCTGCATAACAAATTGCATATAATGCTAATTACAGATGAGACTGTAAATGCAAGAGCCAGTATATGTACATACACAAGTAATACCTGCATAACAAATTGCATATAATGCCAATTACAGAAGAGACTATAAATGCAAGCGCCAGCATACACAAGTAATACCTGGATTGTCTTGACCTCTCAATTGAATTGGGAGGTTGATTGGTCCTTTCATTTAATTTGATAATTGAGTGATTCAGTGCTTCAGGATAATCCCCCTTTTCTTTAAAAGCATGTCCTGCTTCATGTGAGGCATTAACATCAAGATCTATCCTTCCACTTTTGGTTGGGCTTCCAGTAGCTACTGCTTTAACGGGTGCTTCTGGAAGAGATTGTTTCCTTCCTATTGAACATTCAAGATGCTCAGCTTTTCAGAAACCAACACAAATAACAATTGGGAAGGGGGGAAAATCTGGCTATCTTCATATCATGCTACAATGTCAATAAACAACCCCCAAGACAGGGTTGAGTTGGCTAGTACGAGACAGAGTTGCTACCATAAGACAAGGATTTGAATCTCGACAAAGCCGAGGAAAAAAAGCTTCCCCACACTAGCCAACTACAACTTTCCGATTTATCTCCTCACATATGGTCGTAGGGCCGACCGTGTGGGACCGCTGGGGTGGCGGACTCCATCTTTTGCTACTATACAATGTCAACATACAAAGAGATATGTGAAGTGACCAAAAAAAATCCATGTTTATAGTGCAGAAAGTATAATCAGCCATTTGACATTAAACAATCATGAGTCGCACAAATATCTGTCTTTTCATGTATTTTGGACACTTAATGAACGACAGATCACTGAAACTGAGGTTCAAGTTAATTAATATTCTTGCATGAAACGAAAAGCCAAGTATGAGGGGGGATGATCTAAGTTTGCAGTACCTCTATTTCCAGAAAATGGATACATAGAATGAAAGGAGCCACAAGCTTGTAATCTTTATTTTGGAGCATTTGAAATGTAAGTATAGTTTCACATTCTTTATGGAGGGATATCAGTGTATTTGAGCTCGTTCATAGATGTTGTCTTCAAGCCACCCAAACTACTTGGGGTTGACTACATGAACTTATCCATTGGTTGAGCAAATAGAAGAGTACATCACTACTAATATTCAAATAAAATTAAGTCATTCTTTATTATATTGAAATATCAGTTCATATAACAAAAGTTGTCATCCACATAAATGTTGTGAAACCAAACTTATGGCATACATAAGGAAGAGATATACCACTAGTTAATAATTCATAGTTTTTTCCATTTACAAAAAATAAGAAAACAAATGGGCCTTCACCATCACAAGTAAAGCCGTCAATTTGGATTGAATCCGTCAGGTTAGCCCGCCCCACCAAACAATTTAAGAGGGTTGAATTAAGATTTTATAACTCATTTTAAGGCAGGTCCAGAGGCGGACCGACCCACATAGGCCCACGGCCCACTCGTCTTGTGGTGGGCTCGAATTGGCCTGTGGGTTGAGGGGAAAAAAATCTTTTAAAATTTAAAACTAAAATGAAAAACTTAATGGGTTTGTTTCAACCTTTTTTATATATTTATTTATTTATTCATTAGTGGGCTTGTGGGCTGGCCCGACTAACCGACAACCTACCTTGGATTGGGTTGGGTTAAAGATGGCGGGCCAGCCCCACCATATGGTGGGTTTTTGGCAGTTCAGCCCGCTCAGCCACGGGTTGACCCATTTGACACTACCAATAACAAGAATTTGAAAATATTGAAATATATCGATTATTATATGCCATATAAGTGACCGAGGATGTGTATGCAAAACAGACCAACAGCTGCAAGTCAAAATTTTGTTACCAAATTGGCAAACACAAACAATAACGAAACAAACAAGAAACATATCATTGTATGAAATAGTACAAATGGAATGGTGTAAAATACCATAGTAATTAATACAAAACAACTTAGTCTGAAAACAAATCTTATCTGATAGAAAGGAAGTAAATAAGAGCAATTACCATCGTTTTTAGCAGAGATATCAGTAGTTTGTGCTGATTGCTTGGCTTTCTCAATATTATCATGATGACGAGGTTTTTCTCCATCAGAGCTACTATTCCTTGTACTTTCAGTCTCTGAATCACTGGTGCTTCTTGAGCTCCTATAAAATGGGACACATTTTAAAAACATTGTTTGCATTTCTTTTGCAACACATAAATTACTTTATTGAAGCTGGCATTAACCAACATACCGTTTTGGTTTGTAAGTACATTTATTTTTATGTTTTTTTTGCCACCTATCTCCATTACGATCTTTCTTTCTTTTACCATGTTTATCTTTGTTTTTTCTTATTGTTCTCTTTCTCCTCTTGTGCCTAGAACCACTTGATGAACTTGTATATGATGAATCAGAATCTGAATGAGAGGCACTATCAGATGAGTGAGGGTCTGAATCAGAATCTGAACTGGAGGCACTATCAGATGTGTAGGAATCAGAATCATCAGAGCTATAAGAATCTGATGATGAGTATTTTCTCTTTCTCTTCTTTGTTTCATCTTTAATGCTCCTTTTCTGATTTGACCTTTGTTCTCCATCAGAACTATCACTAGATACGCTATCTGATTTGACCTTTCTAAGCTTCTCTGCAAGAACCACAAATGTGTCAGATAAACTAGCAAAACAAACGGTGCTTTGTGCTTTCATGCATGCTCCAGATCATACCCTTCTCTTTTCTTGGTGCAACTTGAGTCTTACCAACAGAAGCTTCACCACAATCAACAATTTTTGCCATGTAAAGGGTTTTTCCTTTCTCAGAACCTGCACGTTCTATCTTCTTCAACAAGGTTGAACCACTTAGTACCTTCCCAAACACAACATTTTTGCTGCAAAACATGTATATATATGTTGTGAGCATCAGTAAGGTGTCATGATAAAAAGTAACCAGCAGAAATAGCAGCCTTCAGGTTGCATAGCTAACTAGAGAGTAAACCAAAGACAAAATCTTCATATGTACGTAAACAGCGAATCTTCATATATCATAGTCCATCCAAAACATTCACAGAAAGGAAAGAGTTACCCATCAAGCTCCGGAGCAGCCCTGAAGGTAATAAAAAATTGAGACCCATTTGAGTTGGGTCCAGAGCTTGCCATGGATAGAAAGCCAGGTCCAGAATGCTTGAGCTTAAAATTTTCATCTATAAAGAAAAGATTGGCATCAGAACAACATGTTCCATGATTAAAACAAACAAAATAGCATGCCAGAAACCATGTGGTGCCCCCCCCCCAATGTACCTGGAAATTTTCTTCCATATATGCTCTCACCACCAATGCCTGGAAATAGCACATTAATTGGCTTTCAAAGTATTAGCAAGAGGTCACATGGAAAGTAGAAGCCTGGACATAACAAAGAAATACCATCTTGTCTTGATAAATCACCACCCTGTTAAATAATAAACATCATTTCCCATTGATAATAACTGACTATTTGACATTATTATAAAAATAAAATCCAAATTACACTAACTCATTGAAAATGATAAATAAGAAAACATATTTCCATAACTGACAAGGAAACAAAAGAAATAACCCAATAAAGAAGTATCAACAGGATACATCCTAATGAATGGATATGAAAAGCAACTATGAATCATTTTTTGAACAACAATGAACAGGGAAAGAGACGTACTTGAGCAACAAATCCTTTCACAATTCGATGGAAGGTTGAACCCTTGTAACACAATGGTACTTTTGTAGAAGCTCCAATGCCTTTTTCACCTTGACAAAATGAATATTTTCTCATTAGTATAACACAAAACGAAAAACATAAGGGACGAAGTATCTGCCTATTTGCAATTCTATGGTACAATGTCATATTTTAGCACTGTTAAGTCAGTCAAGAATCAAGATCCTTATTACCTTCAAGTATCTACATATTATATGGCATGCAATTCTGCAGAGAAAAGATGCACCTTACAGGGTATTTATTGTTGTGTGGATTAATTTTCATTAAAAGTACTAGTCATATCTTACTGTGGAGAGTTAAAATGGTATTGGAGAACATACCAGTACAAAGTGCTCGAAAATTCTCAGCAGTTTTTGGAACTACATCAGCAAAAAGCTGTATGATCAAAGGAGACAAAAAGTAACACAGAGGTATAGCAAATGTAACCAGATATCTTTCAAAGAAATAAGCCTAGTTATGAAGACCAGTAGAATACCTACCTCTATATCCATTCTGTCAGGAGGCTTTCCATCCACCGAAATCTCAAGAAAAACAATGGGATTCTTCTTCATTGCCATATTTCCTTAGTTGAAAATGCTGCATTTAATTGTTAAAAAAATCCCTCTCAAAATAGTAATTCAGAATATATATATTCCCAGTTCAACCATCATTACTGTAAATTGTTTCCGAAAAGATCGAACTAAAGACTCAACTCTCAAAGATCCTATTTAAGGTAAGGGAAACATGGGTCAGGCCAATTTGGTTTTCAACTAAAATTTAGCACAACCCTTATTCGGATCAAGGAATATCAACCCAAACCATGCCCAGAACCAAGTTGGGTAGAATCAAACCAACACAAGTCAGATCAGATAGGAATAGTTACCAGTTTTTAGGCCACATCAAACTACTTACTAATGTTAATACAAGAAAAATTGTTTCATGCACCAAGAATTAAGTTATGTTATTATAAATTAAATATTCATAACAAAAGATCTCAAAAAATATATTCAATGTCATACAGTTATAAATATAAACATATAACATAATAATCATACAATGCATTAAAGTCTCCAAGACAAACCATGAGATCCTATATGGGTGATTTACAATCTATGCAATTGAATTCTGAGAAAATTATATCTTCATATAATTTAATGTAGGGTCAGGTCTGGTTAACTGGTAAATTGACTTAGATATAAAAAAATAACACAACAATCCAAACTTTTGGATTGAATTTAGTCAGGTCAGATATCCCTTGGATCAGATTTTTCACCCACCCCTAATTTAAGGATGAGACAATAAGAATAGATGTTGGCACTTAAACCGTAATTTTTTTTCTTCTAATATCTTATATCCAATTTCTTGAACAAGTGAATCTGCCAATCCATCTGACCGGTAGTATCCCACTCTACACTACCTGGTGGTTGTGTTGCACTCTGCAATCTGAACCTAGTTAAGATTATAACACATCTACTTTATTAAAACATCAGAAATGTAATTCCTCCATCAGAATCCACTGAATGGAAACAAGGCCATGGGTGATCAACCACAAAAGCAATACCATTCTTCTCCATTGCCTAAATATCCATCCCTAAAGCAACAGCTAATAGAGAAGTTAGAATACCAAGGATCTGCTAATGTTTCTATATGATTCTTCTCTGCATGAATCATGGTCACAACTGTGCAATAATGGCTAAGAAGAACATGGATATTTCCTTTAAAAAAATTTTATTCTGAACGAATTCAGATACGCATCGATCAAATTCTTCCTAGATAGTAAATCAGAAATCTACTCAGAAGGAGAACGTAGAGTATCAGTCAGTAAAAAAAAAGAGGGCTTCCCCACCGTTTTAATTGTTGGACAGAAGAGCGCAGGAGTCGAGCAGAATGAGGCGGCGATTGTGTGGAGTTCAGGGGGCGTTAGGGAGGTGGCGGAGTAAGCAGGTCAGGGTGCGACGTCGCCGCCGAAGCAAAGGGAGACCGAGAATGAGAAAGGAGAAGGGAATATTATTTAGATAAGTTCTAGGGTTTCTAAGTTGGGTGCATTTCATTTCAGTCCAAAATAATATATTTGAGTCTTAAAATTAGTAAATTCATCAAAACGGCCATTATCTTTTTCAAAACTGTCATTGTATCCCTCGGCTGAATGATTAGGAGGTAAACTAATAAAAGCTTAAAATTTATTAGGAGCATTTTGTTGAATTTAAATGGGATCCTCCAGTCCATTTTTTAGATTACGGGATGGTCTATAATATAATTATGATTAAATCATGATCGTAATTCGATTATAATTGATTGTGATCCCTGACTGAGTTCACTTTCCCATTCAGATTGTAATTTGGATGGGGATAGATTACTGGAGGCCGTCGACGGTGGGCGGGTGGTCGGGTTACCAGGCATCGAGCGTGGGACGACCTCCGACCACCCATCTTGACTCAAACTATAACTTAGATGGGAAGATGAATCCAGAAAAGGATCGCAATCAATCACGGTCGCGATCCGACTACAATTACATTGTGGATTATCCCCTGATCCATAAAAAGTGAGGGGGGTTTAGCTTTTTTTTACCAAATCCGAAATTATATAGAGTAGTTTATAAATGACCAAATCCTGTGTTCATTTATATTTTTACCCCTATAACTATTCCCAGTCTGATTTTTTGGCCACTCTAATTGATTTTGTTTTTTATTCGATATTGATTGATTTATGTTCAAAAAATTTCTACTCTCAATATATTTAGGGTTGTAAATGAACCAAGCGTTCGTGAACAAGCTTGGTGTTCGACTTGGTAAGAGCTTGTTTATATTCGTTCAATATACATAAGATTAATTAAACAAACAAGCTTGAATAGCTCATTAAGCTAAACAAATAAACTTGAACACATATGTGTTCAACTTGTTAATGTTCGTGAATAACGTTTGTGAACAATGTTCACGAATCATATTTATTAATAAAACTCTTTTCAATATGTTAAATAAACAATAAAATAAAATAAAATAAATAAATTTAAATTATCGATTTTAATAACTAATCAAACAATTAAAAGTTTCAAACAATCAAACAAGCTTTAATTGAAAGCTTGATAACATCTAAACAAACCAAGCTCAAACCAAGCTCAAGCCAATCTTGAACCAAGCTCAAGCCAAGCTTGAATTGAGAGCTTGATAAAATCTAAACGAATCAAGCTCAAACCAAGCTCAAGCCAAGCTCGAACCAAGCTTAAGCCAAGCTTGAATTGAGAGCTTGATAACATCTAAACGAACCAAGCTCAAGCTAAGTTTCAAACAAGCTCAAGCTCATAAAAAATAAATCAAGCCAAGCTTGAACACTCATTCCAAAAGCTTTGTTCATTTTAAGCTCGGCTCGGCTTGGCTCGGCTTGTTTATAGCCCTAAATATATTAGGTAAAATTAATATTTAATAGTATTTTTACAATCAGAAAAACTGGATAAATACATAGGAATTGATTTTATATCATTCCAATGTCTCTAGTCCATCAGTCGATTTCAGTCGAAACTGACTGATAAATCTAGAGATCTTGGAATGATATAAAATCAGTTTTTATGTGTTTTTCTAATTCTCCTTATTGTAAAAATTATTGGATCAAATTAATATTTGAGAGAATGAATATAATAATAAGAACTAGACGAACTCAAGACCTAGTTTCACATCATTCTAAGTACTTAGGTTCAAGCTTGTGGCGAGTATTCCGGCCGGAAACCGATCGCGGCCAGAATCGGCAGCGTTGTGGCGAGGTCGGCGAAGAAGACAAGAAGAGAGATGATGCCGCGTTTTTTTTTTTGGCTTTGATGTGGAATGCCAATTCATCTCTACCGCAACAAAACCGCAAGAATGACACCGCAACATAAAATTTCTATGAAAATACATTCCATATTTATTTCATAGCATTCATGGCATTCCATGCAATGTTTTTAATATAATTAAATATACAAATGTTTTTTAAAAAATAAAATTATATAAAGCGTACGAAAAGACGCATTTACACTTAATATAAAAATTTATTTAAATATAATTAATAATTAAAAAATCTATATATAGTTGAATAAAACTTGATTATTGTAATGATATAATTAAACATATTGTTATTTTAACATTGTTTTATAATTAAATTTTATTAAAAATGAAGTATATTTAAATAATTTAAATTAAAATTAATTAAAAACATTATTTTAATATAATAATATATTATTTATAAAGAATTTTCATTTAACTAAAATCATCTGACTTTAATTAAAAACACTAATAAAGATATTTCTAAAACGAAAAATATTTTTTAAATATATATTTTTTAAAAAAAATAGGAGCCTTTTATTTTCATTCTACCTATTGAATTTTTCAATGTTAAAAATACATAGTTATTTCTAAGGATATAAAAAATTGATCCGAACTTCAATCCGAATTGACTTAAAAAAAGATTAAGTTTGAATTACGGATTCAAATTAGAGTCGGATTTAGAGTTTTTAGAGTTGTGTTAGGATTAGATCAAGCTCGGATTGATCGAGATGGACTTGGATTTAAAACTTAGTAGATGATCCCTTTCGGAAGCGGAAGCTGAGTCATATAAGGGTATTGGTGACGAAAACAAAAACGTTATTAAAGAGAGGAATCTAGGACTTGAGGGAGATGATCACCAATGGTACCCACGACTCTATAAACACCACAGATCAATCATCCAAAAGCATTATAACAAGAACTAGGGAAGAAGTCTTTAACGTAGACCCTCTGATGCTGAAGTCAGAAGAGAGGCCGAGCAAAAAAAAAAAAGGAAGAACAGTAAATGCATGCGCATAAGTAAGACTAATGTCTAGTGCATACATGGTCAACAGAAATGACCCTCTTTTTATACTATTTTTTGTAACCTCCATAATCGTAAGACATCATAGAATGTTGAATGCCAGAGGGTGTCGGGTGAAAGGAGATGTACAACAGATTTCCATTGGGTAGATGAAGGTTCCACGATTTGTATATGGTAGAGTATTGGAATATCCCCTAATGAATAGTTGTTATTCTCTGACAAGTTATTGCGATTATTTGACAGCGTTGTCCTTATGGGGGTCGACTGGCTAAGAGATTGACTGAGAGTAAGGTTGAGACGGTGCCCAGGAAAAGGGGACTAAGCCCCAGGGTTCGATCGGCTAAAAATCGACCAAGAGTAAATTAAGAGTCTTACCATGAGAAGTGAGGGGCAACCTTGTGGATTCCAATTGACTAAGAGGTCGACCTGAGTAAGGTTGGGATGGTGCCCGGGAGAAGGAGACGAGCCTTGGATTTCCGACCGGCTAAGAAATTGACCGAAAGTAAGGCTGGGATGATGCCTGTGAGAAGGGGGCTGAGCCCTGGGGTTCTGACTGACTAAAAGGCTGATCAGGGGTAGATTGAGAATCTTGCCTATGAGAAGTGAGAGGACTTAGCTCTAGGGATTCCAACCGATTAAGAGACCGACGGGGACTAAGGCTGGGATGATGCCCAAGAGAGGACTGAGCCTTGGGGATCCGACCGACATAAAGCTGATCGAAATTAGATTGGGGTCTCACTAGGGATTAAATTAGGAGCCTTACCCATAAAAAGTGAAAGAATTGAGTCCTGAGATCCGATCAGTATAAAATTATCCAGACGTAAAGAAATGAATTGTCTGAACACATAGTCTTTAACCCTAACTACTACCTCCTTTTTTAACTGGCACATCATCTTAACTATCATTTCTGACCTAGTATCAAGATCATCCACTATTTTAAATATCAGTAGATTTTTTTTAGGGTTCAGTAATAAAATTATAGAAAAATTAATAAAAAAAATTGTTTTTTTAATTAAGCTATTCGTATACGAATTTGAATTTAGAATCTAAATCTATCCGAATTTAGGGCCCTAATTTTTTCCGCAAATACCCCTGCAACGAAGATTCATTCCGTCGCAATGAATTTTAAACGAGACCGCGACAAACAGAATTGCAAGTGAGAACACATAGAACAAGCTCAAAACACCTACCAACTAATAAACATCGATGTTTTATTTATCATGACACCGGAATATTGCTTCCAAAGTTTCTCATACAAATTAAGCAGTTAGAACTACGTGACACAAGGAGACTTTTGAAATCTGATGCCTTGGTGCAGCTTATTATGATTGAACACATGCTTACAGCTTACCATCCTACCTGGGACTGGTTGAACTCAGGAACCCTAATTTATCAGCTAAATTATTCACATCATCTCTGCTTCCTGCTTCAATTGCAAGTTTTAACTCGTCTTCACCGCCGCTGTCGATCCCCTCGTTCAACAAATCCTCCCAAAATTCTTCATTCAAATCCCCATCTGGCAGCCCTGCTTGTTCTTGGTAATCATCCTCACTGACCAGTCCCTGCATCTCCATGGTCATGTCCAACCCCAATGCCTCCATGCTGAAGTCTGCAAGATCATGGCTTTCGACTTTGATTGGGATGCCACTTCCATTAGTTCCCTCAATTGGTCGTCGCCTTTTCCTTGATATCGCATCTTTGAGTTCCTTGAACCTCTCCTTTTGCTCGACCAATTGGTGTAAAAAGCTGGGGTTCCGCATCAAGCGTGCCAAGAATTCCATCATCTGTTGTTGCTTCAGTTCAGTTTGATGCAGCTTCTCCTCCATAGCTCTGAGACTGGATCTCGTGTTCTGCTGCTCCTGTCGCAGCTTCACCAACTCCATTAACAGTAACTGTTTGTCGCGCTTCAGCCTGTCAATTTCGCCTTCAAGACCGAATTCTCCAACTTCGAGGAATGAACCAAGAGGCTGCTGCTGCTGCAGAGGAAGATGAGCAGCTGACCTTCTTCTCTTGATGCTCTTAAGGAGATGTTTCTGGCCTCTCAGGAATCCCTCATTTGCGAACTCCCACCGATCAGGATCCACCTTCCTGAAGCCCTGCATCAACAATATCCGACAAGAAAGTAAGATTAGAACTGTCTGGTGAAACATAACTCTTCTTTCAGATTCAGTAACGAAAAACAATCAATGGATGGTGTTCTACAAAGAAAGTGGCAACATAAACTTGAAACACAAATTTTTGCAATTTCAGTGGAAAAACCTAACCATTTTGCCAACTTTCCTTCACAATGAACTGGATATAATAATTAGGAAAGATCAGGAAAAAGAAAATATCCCAGTAACTCAACATCCTAACATGAAAGTAGTATAGGATCTTGTCCCAATTAAATTGTATAGCAAATCGACTCAAGGTCACTAAAAAGTTCAATTTCTGTTCTCCTGACATGAATCTTTATAAGGATGCTTGTCCATTGAGAAATTATAATACCTACAACTTGAAGACAAAAGAATGATACACTACTGTTTGAAGTTTCAAGAAGGTACTGAATGAAATATCTGGTGAACACATTTTCTCAAACTAAATCTGAGCATACAAAATTATGTTTGATTATTTCCTCCATTCAGCCAAATACAAAGATCAAAGCAACTAAAATTCAGTTATCTGTAAAGCATTTTTATGTGCATGAAGTGGCATATTTGCTGATGCAACTCTGCAAGTAAACTGAAGTGTTTGTTGCTTCTCTTTGCACACTTTCCCTACTCAATAGTTCATCTACAGCTAACAGTTCGCTAGGAGAGAGCTAAATGAGCTATTAAAAAAATACTTACATAGGTATTTAACTGCCGGACAAAGCTGGAGAAGTTGTTGTGCTTGAAATATCTAGGAAGAAGAGTCATCGCGAATGCTTGAGGATCCCAGATAACGAAACTGTTGTTGGTAGGGCTCCATGACACAACCTGGTCACTGTTAGGATCATCAACTATCTCATAGGTTTTTGTCAGAAATGGCGGTGGGCCGACATCATGCAACCCATCTAGTGGCCTAGGAGGATCCACGGCTCCATTGACAGAGCCAGAGGAAGCATCAGAGAAGTCCTGGTGCTCCTCTTTCACTGGTTTCACAATGTGATTCATAGATTAAGCGAAGACAAGAGCGGGAATTTGGAAATCAAGTAAAAGATGGAAGTAAATAGTCCTACTGCGAAAGGGCAATAGATACAAGGAAAAGCAATTCTGATGTAGACGTTTACAAATCTTCGGGTCGAAGATAGATACAAACTCCGCTCAGGAAGCAAAATGCTATATTCTCCAGAAGTTTCAGGTTAGAGCTAAAGATTCTATTTTTTTGGAGGAAAATAGTAGCCAAGGAAGACAGCAAGCATAGAACAAAATCGAGAAGAACAATATGAAGTGACCGTTGGAATCCGAACGAAACAGAGAAACCAATTACCGACGCTTTACCACCAAATTCGTTGCTCGGATTACCAAGATATCAACAGAAAAGAGTGGAAATACAACACTTTGCAAAGAACAAATTGCAGAAACACTACAAGCACTGAACTTGATGCGACAAATGGAATTCGAACGAAGCCGAGACAGCAGTTACTGAAGCTTTACCACCAAAACAAAGGAAAAGAGTGAGGTGTGAGCATGAACAACGGTAATCAGTCCTTCACCCGATTTTCGCTTAGAAAAAAAGGGAAATCGGTGGAAAAGCAGAACGAAAAGGGGAGAGAACGATCCAACCGAAATCGACCGACAAAGCTTTGACGAAGAAAAAAGGTTGAATTTACCGGATATTCTTGCTTGGAGTCGAATAGAATGCGGGTTTAGGAATCGTTAGCTCTGTTGGAGAGTGAGCTGAAAGAGAGAGTGTGTCATCGATACCGGGAGGGCGCCGCGTTACCGCCATGAGCGAAGAGGGGTAGAAAGGACGGCCAAAAATAGCAACTTTTCTCCTCTGCAATGGAACTATGGAAGATTCTAGAGCTACAACGGTGGCGCTGGAAGATTCTAGAGAAGACAGGTGTCGTTTTATTAGCGTGGAACTGGAAAGCGATGCAATGGTAGAAGATTCTGGAAGCGGTCATTTAAATATCTAGTTAGATTTTTTATGTAACTAATTTAAGAAATAATTTTAAAAAATTATAGTCACTTGATAATATTTTCTAAGTTTTTAATAGTTACCCATCTAATTAATCTGGAAGATTAGCAATCTTATTTTAATTTATCTCTATCCGGTAAATAGTATGTGACTATTAATTTTTAAAATAATGATTAATATATAAAAAAAGTATTTATTTTGATTTTGTCGAGATTTGAATCTCATATCTCATAATGATAATACCTCATATATTAATCATTAGATCGTTTCGAGTAGACAAATAAAAGATACATATCATATTAAAGGAAGATGGTGATATCGTTGCTCCCATTTACTCGTTATTTGTCACCTATTTTATATGCTTTTACACCTCCAATACTAATATTATATTTATTTGAGAGAAAAAAAATAAAACTTTAGAAAAATTTATATATAATTCATGAGCGATATTTTTAAAGTTAAAATTCATCGTCTCAAAATTTGACAAAAAATAACGTATAAAAAAAATAATATATACTCTTTTTCATTTATAAAATTATATTATATAAAAAAATGATGTATATATATTTTTAATTATAAAAATCACATATTTATCTTCCTCAATTTAATCTGATCCGTCCGATCAATAATAAGACATAGAGACATAGGAAAACGGGGATAGAAGATCCGAACTGGTTTTTGGGAGGCCAAACATCTTAAATCCTATACATTTATTCTATTGTATTTTAAAATGGATAATATTTTATTAACTTTAAAATAAGATTCTGAATATTTGTTGGAATATTCTTCGGCGGCCGTTAAGGCTACTCAAAATACTCGTCTCAACCAATTACTACATTTTCTTTTCCTGCTTGCTGTCTCGAGTAAAACAGGAATATGCACGGCACTCGTCGACCAATCCGCGAGATACGGCAGTTAGTTTAGTTCGTGTCCTTCTTCTGCCCCAAGCTCGGGGAACCCTAAACACAGACGACGAAGGCGAAGCCCTCGATCGAACGGCTGGAGACCATCGGTCCGCGAGATTCGTAGCCGGAAAAATGTGGAAGAACTCGGGTTACTCGAAATCCGAGGACTTGGAGTCCGGCGCCGCACAGCCGCTCTACCCGGGAATGCTCGAGAGCCCCGATCTCCGCTGGGCCTTCATCAGGAAGATCTACTTCATTCTCTCTGTCCAACTGGCCTTGACGGTGGTTGTCGCCTCGGTCGTCATCGCTGTCCGCCCCATCTCCCAGTTCATCGTCTCGTCGAGCCCCGGATTGGCAATTTATATGTTGAGCTTCATCCTTCCATTAATCGGTCCTCTTCAATCTTTGATCTATTTTCTCTGTTCATTGAATTAGTTTTCTCCGATCGTTCATTTTTCGTTGTTGATTGCGTGCAGCGCTGTGCTTTCTTTCTCACTATTATCAGCGGCACCCTGTGAATCTACTTCTCCTTGGATTGTTTACGGTATCAATCAGTTTCGCCGTTGGACTGACCTGTGCATTCACGAGCGGTAGTATTTGAACCCTAATCCCTTAATCTCAGTATCTCCTTACTAATTTCATAGCATTGGATTGAAATCTCTCTTTTTTTGTTCGTACTGGAAAAAAATTTGTCATGTATTCTGATTATCTTCTCCCAGAATACATATTTCTACTCCAATTACGCTCTATTCTTTACTTCCTTGTCAATTCTATTATGTGAACATCATTTAAGGGAAAAAAACAGAGGAAAAATAAAACCTGCATTTAGCTAGTTATGAGAATATAATTATTTTACATACAAAGGTTGTATTGAAGAAGAGTTTTGGCCTAACGATAAGTTGTTGTCATGTCATCTAGGAGTCATTTGTTCGAGTCTTGAAAACAATCTCTTGCAAGATAAGGGCAAAATTATATACGAGATCTTTCCTCAGGACTCCACATTAGCGGAAGCTTTAGACACTGAGCTGCCTTTTTACAAATGTTGCATTATGAAAGAAAACTTTAGAAACTTAGGCTATGTTTACTTGGATGGAAAGGCGGAAAAGGTGATTCGTAAGTTAATTTAGGTTTTAATTTTAAGTTGAACTAAGACTGAATATGTGAAGTATTTTTCAACACTAAAAAGAATCAACTTGAATGTCAAGATGGATAGGCACAAAATTTCTTTATGGAAGAATTTTAAATATCATGGATTTATTATTCAACAGAAGAGTATTGTTAAAATGTAGCAGAGAATTGAGATGAGGATATTAAAATAGATGTATATTACTATATAAAATAGAATTAATATCCATCAATGGAAAGTAAAATAAGAGAAAATGCATTAAGATGGTAGAAAGATGTATTTCTTGACTAAGATTTCTCCTTTC
This sequence comes from Zingiber officinale, assembly GCF_018446385.1. Taxonomy (NCBI): domain Eukaryota; kingdom Viridiplantae; phylum Streptophyta; class Magnoliopsida; order Zingiberales; family Zingiberaceae; genus Zingiber; species Zingiber officinale. The sequence continues at coordinate 60,629,234 of NC_055999.1, read as the reverse complement.
TGAAAAGGTTCCCTTACCCCTGAAATTCATGCTTTGAATTATAGGAGTTAAACTGAGATTCTTGATGTTTGCAAACAGGAAAGATCATTTTGGAAGCAGCTATTCTCACTGCAGTGGTGGTTGTTAGTCTCACTTTGTACACATTCTGGGCAGCACGCAGAGGCCATGACTTCAGTTTTCTAGGCCCTTTCCTCTTTTCTGCTTTCACGGCGATGATGGTGTTCGCATCGATCCAGGTAAAACTTATATGGATATTCCTTCTTTTACTGCATAACGAACCTCGGCCTAAACCACAAGCCTGTGCCAGTTGATTTTAAAGTCAGCTATGTTTTTGCACCATTACGGCATGGGAGACCCATAAAAGATCACTTTAGGTGCAAACAAACTCAAAACACAACAATCTTGAGTGAAATTAGTGCTGCAAATCAACTCGTGGATCATACCAGCTAGCTCTATGTTGATTGATACATTGTGAGACCCAAAAATGATTGTTTTCGTTGCAGAAAATCACAATTAAATTGAGTTTGAGTGAAATCATGTTGCATGGGCAAGCTTTCATATTTTATGATATGCGAGACCCGAACACGACCGTCTAGGTACAAACCAACTCAAACAAGCCGAATGTGACTGAAATTCATGCTGCAAGCCGATTTCTAAATGAGCGTGTTGGTCATTCTGACCAATCGTATTAGTGCAAGCTGAATCGGGTTGTGGAGATCTACAGGCGTAATCTGTGGAAGGGTTTTTGGAAAACTGTGTTGGGGCCTAATTTGCTAAAATGCCCTTTCCTTTTAATCTCTGCACTGCATTGACTCTGAATCATACTCCCCATCATGCTTCAGATTCTATGTCCACTGGGAAAGACTTCAGTGATGATATATGGAGTAGCGTCTGCAATCATGTACGCCGGCTACCTCGTCTACGAAACAGACAACTTGATCAAGAGATACTCTTATGACGAGTACATTTGGGCCGCTGTTGCTCTCTATCTTGACATCATAAACCTGTTTCTTAGTCTGCTTTCCATTCTAAGGGATGCTGACAATTGAATCATGCACTGTGAATAGCATTATATTTTTTTTCACACTAATAAACTTCACAAAGGTGCTCCTTTTGATTTGTTTGAAAAATGCCTTAATCAAACTTGTAAACAATTATCATTTATTTAGCCTGATTATCATGGTTTATGATGTTCCCACGAGGCTTATTGTGCCTTTTTCTCTCTCTCTATTTTTTGCCATTGCCATTTATTTGAGGATTATAAACATAATTTTTGCTCATCAATAAACTTGAAATGTGTTTGATGTTATTTCCCATTGCCTTATTTTCTAGGATTGTGACGTGTGCAGTTTTTTTTATTTGAAAATGCCTAAAAATCATTTATGATGCTCCAAAACTGATCATTAAGATCATTTTGTGCAAAAAAAAAATCATAATATTTTGATGTTTTGTCACAAAAACTCCGGTTCCAGCCTAAAAACCTCAAGACACTTGTAGTTCGCAGGATGCTTTAGCTCAGACGGCCTCAGTAATAGGATGAGGATGATAAGGCAAATCAGGCAAGCGATTTAGCACATCCGTCAAAAGAGTTAGTTAGCCAACGGTGATGCGGTTAGGTTGCTGCTAGACTTACAAAGGGAGAGGAGCTAGAGCTCAGAGACAACGATTCACACCCAAGTCATGTCCTTGGGTGCAAAAAAACATTTAGGGTGAGGCGGTAGATCACAGAGGTCACATATCGCATTCAATGCAATGTGTTTCAGTCCCGCCTCGCAAGTTGCAGATATTGTCAGCTAGACGATCTCCTGTTTAGAGCTTTCATCACCATCGCACAATGCCCTCAGAATATGGCAACAGCTCCGCCAGATGAGAGCCGAGGCCACTAAAGATCCAACTGAGAACAAGCTCCTCCCTTCAATGAATCAGGATTGTGACTTTACCGAGTGTGCGACTTGAAACGCTTTATCAATGATAACCAACTTTCAAAATTTGGTGCGAGGCTTATGCAAACTCGACCAACACTCATTGAAGAACTTCAGAGATGATGTAAAAAGTGTAATCACAGAAAGGAATAAGTGGGAAATATAGTTCCATTACTGGCACCAGCCAAAGATTTTTCAAGGAGTTTGATCTTAATTAAATATATAGTAAGGCAGAGTTGTGACGGAACATTAGCATAGTGGGCACTGAAGAATATACACGTTTTGGAATGCTTACTTACAGAACACGATCCGATTAGCTCACAGGGAGCCAAATGTGTTCTCCCCACTGTAAGTCATATAAAGAAAACCATCCTCGTCCTTGTTCTCCTCATAGATCGCAGACATGATTGCAGCTGGAAGATAGAAAAAGGGTGGGGAAAAAATCGTCAAAACCAATTCTATTAATTGATTGATTTGGTGTTTGTGGTTGTGTTTACCTGTGGGAGGTAGTGAATTCTTTACGAAGATGAAGATGGCCTTCTCGGCGCTGAGCTTGATCCTCTTGCGCACCACGTATACAAACTGCCCGACTGTGAGATCAGCAGGAACCAGGTACCTGGGTTGAGAAGTTATTCAGAGGTTTGTATGATTATGGAGGATAAACTCAGCTAACTTTCCTAACATTAATATATATGCATGCAAATTTCCATTTTGGTAAAGGTGAACTTTTTACATTGGACTTTCACAACTATGCAAAGTTAAACTTGTTTGTTATGCACATGGAATAGGTTCCAGATGCAGATGACCCAACATTACCAAAGCAAAATAGAATTATTCTGTGGCATCCAGTTTAACCTTGTGGGAACTAATTACTACTCACTCGGGCTTGAGTCAATGGTTGAGTTCAATTAGTTGTTGAGTTGGTTTTCTCGTCCAAGTAGGACAACACAATTGCTATTAAAGTGAACCTAAGGTGTTGGAAGAACCTACCTTTGAAATGGTGTAGCCGTTATTGAGCCTCACCAGTCAAATAGTTTAAGGATGATTTTCAAATGAGTTGGGGATGTCAAGCCTTCAGTGAGGTATATTGTGATGCTTCAGCTTAGTTACACATGAACTGGGACAATGGGTAAATTAACAATGCGAAGCAGTAGAATCTGACAATAACAAAGCTGACGTGCAAATCTTCTACATGGAGAGAATAAAACTGATGCACATGCCCATGCCCATTCCACAAAGATAGAGCTCTCCTTGATGGAGTGGACTTTAATGAAAACAGATATAATTGGTAGCGGAAGAAGCCATATTGAAAAAGGATGGCCTTCCATGGAAAGCTCTTTTATTTATCCAACAAGATGCTTTATATATTCCAGACATCATAGATATTATATTTACACAGGTAAAAGAGCAGAATATTGTTCTCAAAGAAAGCAAAGGGTGCATTTTCAATGTGACTCAATATGTGAGAATTCTATATTTGGAAATATATTAATATCAGATGATCACCCAAATGATTGAAGAATGAGAGAGCTATCATGTGAAGGAGTGGTCTAAAAAAAAATCAGTCACTTGAAATGAAACACAAACTATAGACATCAAATATGTAAAAGCATGCATATGTTAGACCACGAAGCTTAAAATAAACAGGGCAGATGTGTTGAAATAACTAACTTCTTTTTGTCAATGTCTGGTATATCACTCCTCTCTGCCTTCTCCACAATCACCTATCATACAAACAATTAGACGAGTTACATTAGAAACTAGTTAAATGGATGATGGATAATCAACATCACATTGTATTTACTCACAGGAATTCTATCAGGGTACTTCTCCCTGATACGAGAAGCTTCTGCTAACCTCCTTTCTGAATATTTGAATGGGTTAACTCAAAGATCATCTTACCAAAAATAGAAAACATATATGCAAATTGCATGAAAAACATTAAATTTGAAAAGTTAATTCCTTGCCTGATCTGCTTAAAAGCATTCATTAGAAAAAACAATAAACTAAATAAAATAGCTACATGCTCTCATATTAATGGGGGAAAAGACAGAGAAAAACAAAACGAAGGATTACATCCAAAATTTACAAAATTTCTAAACATCACCATAAACCACCTAAACAGATATACCATGGTGATTTAGACAAAGTTCCTGTAAACTATTATACCGATTTGGCCAACTGATATGCATCATTATCTACACATCACCAACGACACCAAAATTCATTAATTAAGTTTTAAATATTATCATAGCACATTGCTTTGTTCCTCCCAAATGCAATCCTAAAGCATGAACTGATAAAATGAAGAGAAAGACGAAGGGATTATCAAGTAAGAGATTATCTTACCATCAGTGATATATTTTGAACTTAGAAAAACAAATAAAAAACCTAAATCATGTGCAATAAGGGGTTAATTGACTGTCATATGGAAAACAATAGCTAAAAGAATAGCATAATCTGAAGTATGTTGGTGATAAGCCTTCTTATTCATCTAAATTACAAATTCTACTAAAATAAGTTTTACAGCGAAACTAAAAGGCGGGGCGGAATCCAGAATCCTGATTCTCAGGGTCAAGTACTGATAATAAGAACCATAGAAGAGTAATATAATACCATCAGGAGGACATAATTGTAAGCCAGATTCAATCGCGTGAATCCCAATTTCGGATTCTAATCCTTGTTGGTGAAGATAGATCAATCAAACCCTAATCGATTTGCGTCCAATTATTGGATCAAAAGATAGGAAAGAAAGGAAACGAACCAAGTGGATGCTCCAACTTGAAGGGATTCTTGGCCATGGTCTCCTTTGCCTGCGATTCCAAAATAAAGCAGCATAATTTCGATGTCAAATCCATGATACAGAACAGAAAAACAACAACAACAACAACAACAACAACAACAACAACAAAAGCACGTAAAATTTGCAGCGATGAAGATCACAGACCTGAAAAATTACGCGAAGAAGGTGGGAAAAGCTGTGAATCGAACGATTGGAGAAGGGAATTTGGGGGAAGTCGGCAAAATAGCGACTCGATTTATAGAGGCGTGAATAGACGATTTCATCTTCTGGCTTTTCTGGATACCTAAAAGCTACCTGGTTTGTTGTCGAAAGACTATACGTGGGTATGTCAGTGGATTATCTATAGTGAAGGAATGTGATTTCACCACAAGTTAAGGAAGAAATGAGCTTTTTGATGGAATTAGTTAATCACATTTTGGCAAAAATGAAATGCGGATGCTTTTGTTTTTTTGTTTTTAATATTTCAAGTATAATGAATTATCAAAATAGCTTTTTGATTTTATAACTATATGCTTATTAATTGTGTGGTAGAAATGTGTATTAATTCTCTCCTTGCATCATCTACTCTAGAATATAAACATAGCAAAAAAGTGGGCTCCACCTCTCTCACCCAATATGTGACATTCAAAGTAGAAGGAATGTTTAATCGAAGCAGAAGATGGTCTTTATCAATAAACTATCCACTAAATTTAAGAGAGAATAGCTCTTTACCATGACCGATCTGTGGGGCTAGATTGTCCAATATCAGGATTAGTATGATTGTAAGAGTTTATAAGCCATTATTTAATCAAATTATCCACATATATATCATTTATCCACTAGAATTACGGGTTTAATAATGATGAAGGTCACAAGAGAGTCAAAAATCGTATACCCTTTAGATATTATTTACTCGATGTAGTCGACACGATCAGAAACTTGCTCACAATTCGTCAGTGCCGATGGGTGGTCCCATGGCATGTTCTAATTGAGATGCTGATTTAGGTACGTTGAACATGAATTCAAAGGCAACAAATCCGTTCCGATTTTGTCACTCGTATTGTTTCCCGGACGTCCAGAGGTGGGTCTACGCTGGTTGTCCAATAAAGGTTTAGGTAAACGAGTGTGAATTTCCGTGCCGGATCGAATTTCCCAAATCGGAGGACTCGTAGACGGAGGGAAACTGGATTATGTAATTATACACGTTCGACAGAAAAATGAAATAAAATGATTTAAAAAAAGGAAAAAGAAAAAAGGAAAAAAGAAATAGTGTTGTTTAAAAGCGCCCCACCTCTTCGCCCTCATTCACCTCCCCCGAGCTCCCCCCCTCTTCGCCTCCGCCTCCGTATCGATCTTGCGTCGCCAACCCTAATCCTACTCCACAGATCTGTTCGCCGCAGTTGATCTCCCTGCCAAATCGCGCCATTCCTCGAGAATCCCCATCGCTGTTCGAGGTATGCAGGATTTCGCTCCTTGATCCGCTGATTCTGTCGGGGCTGTGATGTTCTGCTCATTTTTGCTTATTTTCACTCGTGCTCGGATCCGAGCTGGTTTATTTTTTTTCTAGATCTTACCTCTAGGCTTGGCGTGTGGGGATCCTTTGTTCTTCGTCGCTTGGTGCGGTTGGTTTGGTTTCTGGGTCGAAGTCGATACTGTAGGGTGGAGGCGTCTGAGTTCTTCTGGCGCATCCTAGATGAAGAAGCGGAGAGGGATCGAAGTCTCTGCAGCGGAAAAGGTTGATGGGTCGAATAAGGATATGAAACGGAGGTTGATTATGAGCGATTCGGAGTGTAACTTGGATGATTGCCTCGCTTCTTTGCGGAGGGCGGATCGTGGAGTTAGTCGAAATGGGGACAACTCCATCTGCGGCGAAGACAATGAGGTGGAGATGAAAGAAGAGGAGGAGAATGCGGATGTAGATAAGAAAGAAAAGGTTTTGAAGTCTTATGAAGGAACTCAAACTGATGAGGTCGCAGTTTCTTGTAAGAAAGAAGTGTTAGAGACAGAGCTCGAGAGGAAGTGCCGAATAGAGTCATCTCGTGCTGAAGTCCAATCAGAAAAGTCAAAATTGGATTCTTCGGAACAAGGAGGAAAGAAGAAATTTCTGTCTGGCGGGAACATGTCTAAAACTGTTATTTCAGATGGTGTGGATGAAAAAGAGGAGATGAATGTGCACAAAGAAGGAAGTTCCAAATCCTCAGTCCCTGCAAAGAGGAAGAGGGGTCGAGTAATGGAGAACCAAACACTGACAAATTTACAAAAAACTGGGAAGACGGAAACTGAAAAGAACAAGCTGATAGAATCACCAGATAAGCAGAAACTTGAGGCGAAGGATAACAGTAGCTGTGTCACCGGAGACAGGGCAGAAGACATTGGTGTTTCACGACCCAAGGATGATATTCTGAGGATGCAAGGGAAATCTGGCGTCTTGCGAGTACTACCTAGTAATAAGAAGGTTGATGGGCTTGAGAACCATTCTAAAAGGAATTATGAAGAGGTCTCAAAGGCCATAAGCTCTCGTGGTGTAGCTACCCGTGCCGCACTGAAGCAACAATCCCTGTCTCCCTTTGAAAGAGTTGATGAAAATTCAAGCTTAGGTGCCTCGCCGAGCAAAAATGAATTGAGAAAGTCAAAAAAGGACAGTCTCGAGAAAAGTGCAAACAGTAGACGTGAAACACTGCAGAAGAATGTTTTTCATAAAACAAGAAAAAAGAAAGCACATATTTCAAAGGGTAAGACTGGTCTGAGAACAAAGAGCAACTCCAGTGCAGAAAGTGTTGTTAAGGCAAAACAAGTATCAGAGAGTGCAAACGTATCTCGCAGAACTGAAAAGCAAAAACTTAGAGATCAGTTAAAAGATATACTTCTTAATGCTGGTTGGACAATAGATCTGAGGCCAAGAAGAGGCAGGAACTATGAGGATTCTGTTTACATACCTCCTGAAGGTCATGGTGGTTATTGGTCAATCACAAAGGCTTATGCAGTGTATCAGGAACGTCTAAAGAGAACAAACAAATCGGAGGGTAAGATTTCTTCTGGAAGGAACTGCAGAACACCTTCTGTGAGCGACCCTATCATACCCTTGGAGTCACTTGATTTACTGAAAAGAGTTGTTGTTAACAAGAGAAGAAGAAGGATAGAAGAGTCTGAAGAATCCCCAAAGTATAAAGGGAAGAAAGTAAAGAAAAAATCTGACAAGAGACATCCTAGAGATCAAGCTACTAAGGGTAAGTTGACTCCAGACTCAAAGTTTTCTGTCGGTTCCACATCTTATAAGAATCATCACAACGGAAGAAGCAGACAGAGAGGATGCACCCTATTGGCCCGTGGTATTAACCATAAGTCAGAAGCTGATGACGCAGATTATGTCACTTACAGGCATAAAAGGACAGTTCTTTCATGGATGATAGATGTGGGTGTATTGCCCATAAATGGAAAAGTGAAGTATATGAACCAACGAATGACTAAAACAAAGTTGGAAGGCTGGATAACTAGAGACGGCATTAACTGTAGCTGCTGTGGTAAAATCCTTTCTCTATCAAACTTCGGTCTTCATGCTGGTAACAAACTTATACATCCATCACAAAATATATTTTTGGAGGATGGAGAAATTTCCCTGTTGAAATGCCAGCTTGAGGCATGGAAAAAACAGGGTGAATCTGAACGGCAAGGATTCTACAATATTGATGTCAATGGTGATGACCCTAATGATGATACCTGTGGTATCTGTGGTGATGGTGGCCCCTTAATCTGTTGTGATGGTTGTCCTTCGACCTTTCATCTGGCTTGCTTGGGCATCGAGGTACATCAAACTGAACAATCCTTACTTTGAACAAACCTTACCCTTTATAGAACGCATTGCCGTAGTTAGTTGGCATTGCTATTGCATATGTGGTTATTGCAGAAACATAGATCGGGCTTTTTTATTTGTTCTTTATAAATGGTTTTCTTTCTCCATCTCCATTTTTTTTGTGGATTCTGAAAATTATGCAGGTGGCAAAATGGATTTCTGCAAAACTATTGATTTTTATTGACCGGTAATATTTATGTTATAATTAGCTACTATGGTATTTCCATGCTCGTAACTGCCACATTCTTTAGTTTATTTTTCTACATGATTGTCAGCTTAATCTTGGTAATTTCTTTGCCTTTTGGTTCTGCTATGCATGAATGTCTTAAGTTCCTGTGTTGCATCCCAGAAGCCTCCTCCTGGAGATTGGCACTGTACCAACTGCTGCTGCAGGTTCTGTGGGCAGATCTCGACTGATCCTAGTAGTGCAAGCTATGAAACAGTTTCCTTATTGCTTTCCTGTCACCAGTGTGAGGCAAAATGTATGAATCCTCCTGTTATATGTTCTTACTTAAATGCCCTTCTACATTCTAAGAGCTATGGAGTTACTTGTATTGGATTTTGCAGACCATGAAGATTGCATTCCTGAGACAGAGTATATATCTGCCACTTCCAAGAGTACTGCCATTTCTTTTTGTTCCTCAAGTTGTAGAAAGGTACAAAAATGATTCCTACGAATCCATGTGACCATGACATAATGTGTAAATAGCTCCATCTAGTTTGAAATTTCAAATTATTCCTGTAGAAAGTCATCAACCTTTTCATGCATCCTTTACGATGATTTTGTTACATCAAAAGTTTTATATGTTTGGATACATGCCTATCTTCAGTTATATCAATAATGTTCTTGATAGCAGATTCTGCTTTCTTTCATGCATATTGTGTTATAATGAAGAAGATAATAACACATGTGTCTGTCTGGATAAGTCGAACGATGTATGGTTATGGATGGATGCATAAATGGGTAGATTCAATGAAAGTTAACTTATCCTTCTTCTTATTGTAAACAGATGGATGAATAAAATGATCCATCAATTCATCTATCCTTTCACTTGGTTTAATAAATTGAAGGATAAATAATTAAATTTTTAAAAGGCAACAATACTCTCCTTTTCATAACTACTTTCCTGACTGAATTGTAATTAAATCCATCATAACTACTTTCCTCTCTGAACATTAAATCAATCCAACAAACTTTTATACAAGAATTCATATCTAACAATTTATTAATGCCTTTCCTTTATAATGCCCATTTTGTTTGTGTTTACGACAGAGAAGGTGTGAGGGCATGTAAATGCACGATACAAGGGTATATAGTATGAGCAATCTACTGAGGATAAGTGACTTGAGCTAACTACTCTTGTTCGGTTTTTTATGGAAGAAGAAGGCATGTAGGCAAGCAAGCATGATAACACAACGTGAGAAACTGACTAGAACTAAGAGATGCGAGCGTAGGGTTCGATGGGTGCTAAGTATGTTACAAAACATTTGAATGACAAAGATGTGATTAACAAAATATCTTCATCCATCCTTTGCTCGATTTGCCCTATTTTGGGCAGAGTAAATATGAGGGGAAAATGTGAATCTTTATCCTTCACGATTGATCCATTCTTCCAACCAAACATTGTAAGGATGAATTAAAGGTCCGCCCATCCTCTCATTTATACATCTTTCAAATTATATATTCAAATGAATAGGTCTATAAAAGTTGTTTGTGGGTGGGTATACGGTTGATACTCTACGTAACACACGTGGTTTATATTTTGTTAGAAACTTACTTTAGGTATGTTGACAGCTGCATGCCAAGAAAATGCATTTGTTTGCATGGACTATATAATATATCAAATTAAATAACCTAAACAATCAATACAAATAAAACTTTCCTCTTTCATTCAATAATATCATTTTAAGCAATCTATGTTTCCATATGAATGTTTATACAACTAACCAGAATAAAATATACATATTGATGTAAGCAATGTATAAAATATGCCCATTTTTTTATATCAATTTAGCAAAATTGATTTAATTAAATAAATATTAACTTAAACATGACTTGGAAATTAACAAGATAGAGATCGGAGTAAGCTGCACAATACATGATTGAATAGGTAAACCCTAGGTGGTTTCTCGCCCCATAAGCTTATGTTTCTTTGTCTATATAGAGTTTTAAAAACAATTATTAATTTATTTATATAGTTTATTTATTCACAAAAGTTAATAAAAAAATATATTGAATTAAACATAATTAATAAAAATAATATGAACTTATTAGGAAAAATTTCCAAAAATAGTTTATAAAGATATAGAAAACTAAATAGTAAAATAAAGGAAACTTATCAAAAATAGTAATATTTAGTATCATCAGGTTCATAAGTTTATTATAATATTATATTGGTATCATATTATATATACTATATTGTTATGATATAATAACACAAATAATGAGATCATATTTTATTTATATATATCTGTTAAGTAAAATTAGATTATTGATATGTAGGAAGGAGGTTTCGAGGCTACTGTCTATCAAGAGAGATGCTGTATTTTATCTTGATTGGTAATAACGATATGACAATATCATGCAAGAGACAGAAATATGAGATAGATGGGGTACTTGGTCTAGCTAGTGGTAGATTCCAGAAATAGTAAGATTAAACAATTGATTTTGTGATAAATTTCTAGAGGTGGCGAGGTTGAGCAGTTTAATCTGCAATTCAAATAAGTGACGAAGAATATCTCCTCCTCATGTTATGTTGGCTAGGACTCAAGTTGCAATCAACGAAGAATTGGGTACATCGGCCGAGTTTTCCTAAATCAACTTTATTTGACAAAATTGCATTTATTTCAATTTTTCCTCCTCTAAATTTGATCAAGTTTCAGTGAATTCCATCTATTTCACAGTATAACCTAACTCATTTCTAAGTGATTTCTTGGAATCCTAATTTTTGAAATTCTGCCAAAAATCTTTGTGTATCTATTTCTCTGGAAAAATCATTGCACCCTTTACCAATAGCAATCTAAGTCGAATTACTATATTGATATTGGTTGATGACAATCATGGTGGCAATACAAGAACAGAAATGTGTAAATGACAATATATTAGGTAGGAGATATAATAATACAAAGGAAAACAACAAAAACAAAATACAAAAAAAAGGCACCTCCAATTTTGCATTTATAGCATATCAAAAAATTCAACTCTAAGAAACTAGATAAGCAAAATTATGGATATGAAAACATCTCTTAAAACAAAGAACAAAATAAATAAATGGCATTTATTAATATAGGATGCTAACACGACACATTTATATAACAGATGGAAGTATATGGATTTTTTTTTTCAAAAAAGAATTTTTAGCATGTAAGGTAATAAAATGAAACAAGCAAAAGAAAAGAAAAGGAGAATAATTGTCAGTCAAACTTGTTTTGGTTGATCATATGTGGAATTTATGGACATAATTCTTCTAATGATATATCATTAAGAAGCTCTTATATACAAGAATGCCTAATTTTTCTGTATAAAAATGTAACTTATGTAAACATTAAGTGGCAATGATTGGCTTCTGTAGGTATATAAAAATGTTATATACTGGAGAAAAACCATTAGTTATAGCTTATTAGGCTGACTGGGGAAAATGTAGGCCTCCATGGTTGCTTTATAACTCTTGAACATTGGCCAATTAGTATTGTTTAATATTCTTATATAAGGTGCGAAAATAGAATGCTTGTGTATTGTAGTAGGATTTGAATAATATGTCTATTCACCTTTGATATGGTATCATCGGCTTGTAATTTTGTTTGCTGTAGGTTTTCCGAGGACTAAAGAAGATTCTTGGGATGAAGAATGATATTGAATCAGGATTCTCATGGACTGTTGTCAGGCGTTTTGATGAGGATTCTTCTAAATCTCCATTACAGTTCCATCAAACGGCCGAATCCAACTCAAAGATTGCTGTCGCCCTTGCAGTTATGGATGAGTGTTTTCTGCCTATTGTTGACCGGAGAAGTGGCATTAACCTTATTCATAATGTTGTGTATAATTGTGGGTAAGCATCTGTCATACTATAATTTTAAACTCCATAGCTAGGCACTGACTAACAATGAGTTTGCATGCTTGTGATACCCAGAATTTCATATTGCATTGATGTAAGGCGATAGAATCATAGAAGTTGTTCTTGATAACTCGGAATTGCTAGACAGATCAATGTTGCTTTTATTGCTTTTGTATCAAAGTGGTCCAAATGGAATTAGTTTCCATCCCAATGCAATCTCTCATATTAACCAATGTTTAACATTTTGTAACTGGTAAAACACAACAACATATTTGGGTCCTAATACCTATGTACTATTTATCAAAATTTCTCCAGTCAACCAAACTAGGAGCTGGTTTGCTGGTCTATATTGGATCCTACAGACAAAGCTGTAGAGCTTTTTTTTACTAGGACATCAAAGCTAATCATATACAGTATGATGTAAGAAGAAACAAGATTATAAATGATATCTTGAAATTGTTTCGAATTTTTGGACTTGTGAAAGAAAAATGTCTCTCATCAAAATTTTAACTGTGCTTTAGGTCTTTTAGAGTCAATGTTTGCTCTTTTGTCATTTGAGCTTTGCATGGTGAGACCCTATGGTAACCAACAATTAATGTTGCAGGCAAATGCAAATGATATAATGACATTTGCAACTTGTTTTGTTCTGGCAAATGCATTTGCTATTTGCAATTACAGTTCTTTAAATGACTACACAAGCAACTTTATTATAGTAGTTCTATAAATAATTTTAGGATATTCCATGTTCCAAATGATTGTATTTTTTGTACATTTTTCAAAAGTTATTCAAATATATTATATAATTAAATGTTTTTTGTTGTTGAACTATTTTATCTTCGGTTCATTGTTAGTTTTACAAAGATGATAACATCACACAACATTTGAGCCTAGCCAAAATAAGATATTTTAACATTTTTATTTTTTATTTTATTTAAAGAGAATTTAAGCTTATGTGCCTTTTCTTTTTTGTATATGTTTTGGTAAGTCGCTAAAAATTATTCATAATATTTTAAGGTCTTTTATTTGTGTTTCTATATTTATGTTTTTTAAGGTATTTTTTCACAAAAAGAAAAAATCGTCCCTAGAAGATTTAGGGAACAAAGTTTTATTTTTATTTTTTGGAATAACTGAGAGTTGTTGGTAAAGGTGCCCTCTGTGATTTCTTAATAAATATCATATAACTAACTCTGCTCTATGTATGACTTTGGTTTTCTGTGTAGATCAAATTTCAGTCGGCTGAATTACAGCGGTTTCTACACTTTTATTTTGGAGCATGGGGATGAAATTATCTCTGTGGCATCTATCAGGTACATTTTTCTTATTTTCTTAAACAGGTGATATTTGGATAACAAGTAATAACTGCTTGAGTTAACTTGCTATCGATCAAGCTTCCCTGAAGTGTTTTTGGGTTGATGTAACCTTGGGTTTGTTCTTTCTGTTGAGCATATTGTTCAATAAATGATGATTCTTCCTCCTTGATGCATTTGTTATGTGAAATTCTTAGAACGGAGAAGACTCGTTGGGATGACTCTAATTTATCCAATCTGAAGCTGATATAATCTGACTGATTTGTATTCTGAGTGTTTAGACATTTTTGGTCATCATATCTTTAGCTATAAGAAAGTGCCATTTTTATATAGCTAGATTGCAATTCATTTTTGATTGTATTTAAGCACTACTTTAATTAATTACTATCTAATCTTCTTTCCCACCTCCAAACAGAATTGTTTCATTATTTTTCTTCTCTTCCATTTCCATATGTTGTGTTTCCCTATCATCTCCTCTGGTGCTTAAGTAGTTGCTCTTTTTATTTTATAACCACTTCCTACAAGTGCTGTCATCCGACTTCTCTCTCACATGATGTCCATTACATGGATTATTGCCCATCGTCTTTAGCTGATAATCACAGCTCTAAATGGTATCAATATAATACAAGATGTCATTGGCCATTGCAACTTAGTTTTATAGCTAACCCTTGTCTTCTTTCCTTCAGAGTCTTATTATTGTTTGGTTTCTTTTCTTCCATCGCAATGTGGCTTGTTCATTTAGTTAATCTACGGGGAAAAAAATCTGGCCAAGATAGATTTTTACAGGCAATTTATTTAGGTTTTTGTTGGGTGGATTTAATGGAGCCTCACAAGTTACAAGGATTGTTTGACCTCCAACATATGATTTTGGTGCGGTTAAGCTATATCAGTAAACCTAATGGTTGTCTCTGGCTAGTCAATAGTTGATGCACCTACTTATTTTTTCTTACCAAATCTAGTATTTGTCAAAGACAGTTAACCTAAAGTGTAAATCTAAAATTAAGTCTTCTCTGAATATTATCAGCAAGATTTGATTTCTTTTATTCATCATCACCTATGCTCTATTTGATATTGAATTTTGTTGATTTTATTGCATCAAACAGAATTCACGGAACCAGACTGGCAGAAATGCCTTTCATTGGGACAAGAAACATGTATAGACGTCAAGGGATGTGCCGTCGGCTACTTAGTGGAATTGAATCAGTAAATATTTTCTCTTGGATGTTTTTGAGTAAAAATAAATAGATTGAGGCTATATGTTTTGTCCCATTCTTTTCTATTTTCATCCTATTATAAAATTTTCTACATCTTGACTATAAGTATATCATTCTTTCATTATTTTTATGTTATTTTATAATTCTTATACAACGTAAAAGTTAATCATTGTGTTTATATTCATGTATGCATTAAATTTCTTTTATTTCTATGTTTAAAGCAGGTAAGAAGCTGTAAACTGAATTATCTTCAATATCATCTCTCTGCCATCATAATTATCAAGAAAGCATATTTGTTTCAACCATCTCTCTCTCTCTCTCTCTCTCTTTCAAATTTCCCTACTGCCTCTACTGCTTTCTTTGTTTTCTTTAAAGCCTTAGCGATTGCTTCAATTTATGTTGCCTCAATTCATTTTAACTACTATGACATACAGACCATGCATATTTACAGCTGCAGAGATTAGAGACTTATTTTGGGTCACAAACTTGTAAATATCTAATGTTCTTGTAAAACAAAATGATTGTGATTTCTATAAATGCAATTAAATATGGAAGATAAAATGGAAACATTCGTGTGGTTTTAGACTTTAGAGCATTGAAAATGTCCTTACTAACATAGAGAGGAAAGCTAAATGGAAGTGTTATGAAGTATGTCATTTGTAAGATGGAAAAAAGAATAAAAAGGCTAGCCCAGGACTGATCCTAATGTGGCTGATCATGTCTGAGAGTCGAGGTGATGGACGCTGAGGATGTGACTCTCCTGTTGACCGTGCATGGATCTCCGATGAGACTAGCCTGCAAGCACAAAAGCGTCAGTGCCGAACCGGAGAGCGTAGTGAGGAAAACTCGGGACTTGACCCATCTGTGTACTGATGAAGAGTAGCAGCGTTATCAAACTTACCGAGATGGTCATCCGGGTTGACCGACCCGTTATATTCTCCGATCACCAAGGGAGCGTAATGCCTTGATAGTGGATCTTGTAGGATTGCCTCAAAGAACTGCCGATTGATCCGCTCGGGAGACGAATCAGCTTGGGGCGTCTTGCCTTTCCTTGCTCCCTGCACGGGTGCTTCATCTCAAGAAGAGCCCCTTCCTTGATTGGCTTGAGCAATCTCGGAGGGCGTTTGAAACAAGGCTCGGTGGAATGGAATAGGCGCGGGTGGACCTCCCCGTGAGTGCCGATCGACCCTTTATTCCGCCCCCGATGGACAATTGCTTCGGCCGGCCTTCATGGCCGCTCGGCCACGCTGTCGCCGACCACCTTGCCGCCGCGATTGGTGGCTGCCGAGTTCTCTTGAGTGAGCGCTACCGCAGGAAGTCATTCCCGCTTTTCTATCTTCCCGCCGGAAGTAGCGCTCTTTGCCAGACGATGTCAAATTTGATCTCGCTCGAGAGTCGAGGCGACTTGTGACACGGATGTGGCGCCTCCTGGCCGACCGTGGCGTGGACCTCCGATGAGATTAGCCCGCAAGCACAAAAGCCGCCGCCACGAGCCAGAGCGTTCGACTACACCTTCGACGCCTGCCGACTCCATGAAAGAAGCAAAAGAAAGCCAGCAGCGGGGTGACAACAACCGTAGCTGGCAGAAGCCTGGACATAACAAAGAAATACCATCTTGTCTTGATAAATCACCACCCTGTTAAATAATAAACATCATTTCCCATTGATAATAACTGACTATTTGACATTATTATAAAAATAAAATCCAAATTACACTAACTCATTGAAAATGATAAATAAGAAAACATATTTTCATAACTGACAAGGAAACAAAAGAAATAACCCAATAAAGAAGTATCAACAGGATACATCCTAATGAATGGATATGAAAAGCAACTATGAATCATTTTTTGAACAACAATGAAACAGGGAAAGAGACGTACTTGAGCAACAAATCCTTTCACAATTCGATGGAAGGTTGAACCCTTGTAACACAATGGTACTTTTGTAGAAGCTCCAATGCCTTTTTCACCTTGACAAAATGAATATTTTCTCATTAGTATAACACAAAACGAAAAACATAAGGGACGAAGTATCTGCCTATTTGCAATTCTATGGTACAATGTCATATTTTAGCACTGTTAAGTCAGTCAAGAATCAAGATCCTTATTACCTTCAAGTATCTACATATTATATGGCATGCAATTCTGCAGAGAAAAGATGCACCTTACAGGGTATTTATTGTTGTGTGGATTAATTTTCATTAAAAGTACTAGTCATATCTTACTGTGGAGAGTTAAAATGGTATTGGAGAACATACCAGTACAAAGTGCTCGAAAATTCTCAGCAGTTTTTGGAACTACATCAGCAAAAAGCTGTATGATCAAAGGAGACAAAAAGTAACACAGAGGTATAGCAAATGTAACCAGATATCTTTCAAAGAAATAAGCCTAGTTATGAAGACCAGTAGAATACCTACCTCTATATCCATTCTGTCAGGAGGCTTTCCATCCACCGAAATCTCAAGAAAAACAATGGGATTCTTCTTCATTGCCATATTTCCTTAGTTGAAAATGCTGCATTTAATTGTTAAAAAAATCCCTCTCAAAATAGTAATTCAGAATATATATATTCCCAGTTCAACCATCATTACTGTAAATTGTTTCCGAAAAGATCGAACTAAAGACTCAACTCTCAAAGATCCTATTTAAGGTAAGGGAAACATGGGTCAGGCCAATTTGGTTTTCAACTAAAATTTAGCACAACCCTTATTCGGATCAAGGAATATCAACCCAAACCATGCCCAGAACCAAGTTGGGTAGAATCAAACCAACACAAGTCAGATCAGATAGGAATAGTTACCAGTTTTTAGGCCACATCAAACTACTTACTAATGTTAATACAAGAAAAATTGTTTCATGCACCAAGAATTAAGTTATGTTATTATAAATTAAATATTCATAACAAAAGATCTCAAAAAATATATTCAATGTCATACAGTTATAAATATAAACATATAACATAATAATCATACAATGCATTAAAGTCTCCAAGACAAACCATGAGATCCTATATGGGTGATTTACAATCTATGCAATTGAATTCTGAGAAAATTATATCTTCATATAATTTAATGTAGGGTCAGGTCTGGTTAACTGGTAAATTGACTTAGATATAAAAAAATAACACAACAATCCAAACTTTTGGATTGAATTTAGTCAGGTCAGATATCCCTTGGATCAGATTTTTCACCCACCCCTAATTTAAGGATGAGACAATAAGAATAGATGTTGGCACTTAAACCGTAATTTTTTTTCTTCTAATATCTTATATCCAATTTCTTGAACAAGTGAATCTGCCAATCCATCTGACCGGTAGTATCCCACTCTACACTACCTGGTGGTTGTGTTGCACTCTGCAATCTGAACCTAGTTAAGATTATAACACATCTACTTTATTAAAACATCAGAAATGTAATTCCTCCATCAGAATCCACTGAATGGAAACAAGGCCATGGGTGATCAACCACAAAAGCAATACCATTCTTCTCCATTGCCTAAATATCCATCCCTAAAGCAACAGCTAATAGAGAAGTTAGAATACCAAGGATCTGCTAATGTTTCTATATGATTCTTCTCTGCATGAATCATGGTCACAACTGTGCAATAATGGCTAAGAAGAACATGGATATTTCCTTTAAAAAAATTTTATTCTGAACGAATTCAGATACGCATCGATCAAATTCTTCCTAGATAGTAAATCAGAAATCTACTCAGAAGGAGAACGTAGAGTATCAGTCAGTAAAAAAAAAGAGGGCTTCCCCACCGTTTTAATTGTTGGACAGAAGAGCGCAGGAGTCGAGCAGAATGAGGCGGCGATTGTGTGGAGTTCAGGGGGCGTTAGGGAGGTGGCGGAGTAAGCAGGTCAGGGTGCGACGTCGCCGCCGAAGCAAAGGGAGACCGAGAATGAGAAAGGAGAAGGGAATATTATTTAGATAAGTTCTAGGGTTTCTAAGTTGGGTGCATTTCATTTCAGTCCAAAATAATATATTTGAGTCTTAAAATTAGTAAATTCATCAAAACGGCCATTATCTTTTTCAAAACTGTCATTGTATCCCTCGGCTGAATGATTAGGAGGTAAACTAATAAAAGCTTAAAATTTATTAGGAGCATTTTGTTGAATTTAAATGGGATCCTCCAGTCCATTTTTTAGATTACGGGATGGTCTATAATATAATTATGATTAAATCATGATCGTAATTCGATTATAATTGATTGTGATCCCTGACTGAGTTCACTTTCCCATTCAGATTGTAATTTGGATGGGGATAGATTACTGGAGGCCGTCGACGGTGGGCGGGTGGTCGGGTTACCAGGCATCGAGCGTGGGACGACCTCCGACCACCCATCTTGACTCAAACTATAACTTAGATGGGAAGATGAATCCAGAAAAGGATCGCAATCAATCACGGTCGCGATCCGGCTACAGTTACATTGTGGATTATCCCCTAATCCATAAAAAGTGAGGGGGGTTTAGCTTTTTTTTTTTACCAAATCCGAAATTATATAGAGTAGTTTATAAATGACCAAATCATGTGTTCACTTATATTTTTACCCCTATAACTATTCCCAGTCTGATTTTTTAACCACTCTAATTGATTTTGTTTTTTATTCGATATTGACTTATTCATGTTCAAAAAATTTCTACTCTCAATATATTTAGGGTTGTAAATGAACCAAGCGTTCGTGAACAAGCTTGGTGTTCGACTTGGTAAGAGCTTGTT
This sequence comes from Zingiber officinale, assembly GCF_018446385.1. Taxonomy (NCBI): domain Eukaryota; kingdom Viridiplantae; phylum Streptophyta; class Magnoliopsida; order Zingiberales; family Zingiberaceae; genus Zingiber; species Zingiber officinale. The sequence continues at coordinate 60,609,381 of NC_055999.1, read as the reverse complement.
TATATTCGTTCAATATACATAAGATTAATTAAACAAACAAGCTTGAATAGCTCATTAAGCTAAACAAATAAACTTGAACACATATGTGTTCAACTTGTTAATGTTCGTGAATAACGTTTGTGAACAATGTTCACGAATCATATTTATTAATAAAACTCTTTTCAATATGTTAAATAAACAATAAAATAAAATAAAATAAATAAATTTAAATTATCGATTTTAATAACTAATCAAACAATTAAAAGTTTCAAACAATCAAACAAGCTTTAATTGAAAGCTTGATAACATCTAAACAAACCAAGCTCAAACCAAGCTCAAGCCAATCTTGAACCAAGCTCAAGCCAAGCTTGAATTGAGAGCTTGATAAAATCTAAACGAATCAAGCTCAAACCAAGCTCAAGCCAAGCTTAAGCCAAGCTTGAATTGAGAGCTTGATAACATCTAAACGAACCAAGCTCAGGCTAAGTTTCAAACAAGTCAGCTCATAAAATAAATCAAGCCAAGCTTGAACACTCATTCCAAAAGCTTTGTTCATTTTAAGCTCGGCTCGGCTTGGCTCGGCTTGTTTATAGCCCTAAATATATTAGGTAAAATTAATATTTAATAGTATTTTTACAATCAGAAAAACTGGATAAATACATAGGAATTGATTTTATATCATTCCAATGTCTCTAGTCCATCAGTCGATTTCAGTCGAAACTGACTGATAAATCTAGAGATCTTGGAATGATATAAAATCAGTTTTTATGTGTTTTTCTAATTCTCCTTATTGTAAAAATTATTGGATCAAATTAATATTTGAGAGAATGAATATAATAATAAGAACTAGACGAACTCAAGACCTAGTTTCACATCATTCTAAGTACTTAGGTTCAAGCTTGTGGCGAGTATTCCGGCCGGAAACCGATCGCGGCCAGAATCGGCAGCGTTGTGGCGAGGTCGGCGAAGAAGACAAGAAGAGAGATGATGCCGCGTTTTTTTTTTTGGCTTTGATGTGGAATGCCAATTCATCTCTACCGCAACAAAACCGCAAGAATGACACCGCAACATAAAATTTCTATGAAAATACATTCCATATTTATTTCATAGCATTCATGGCATTCCATGCAATGTTTTTAATATAATTAAATATACAAATGTTTTTTAAAAAATAAAATTATATAAAGCGTACGAAAAGACGCATTTACACTTAATATAAAAATTTATTTAAATATAATTAATAATTAAAAAATCTATATATAGTTGAATAAAACTTGATTATTGTAATGATATAATTAAACATATTGTTATTTTAACATTGTTTTATAATTAAATTTTATTAAAAATGAAGTATATTTAAATAATTTAAATTAAAATTAATTAAAAACATTATTTTAATATAATAATATATTATTTATAAAGAATTTTCATTTAACTAAAATCATCTGACTTTAATTAAAAACACTAATAAAGATATTTCTAAAACGAAAAATATTTTTTAAATATATATTTTTTAAAAAAAATAGGAGCCTTTTATTTTCATTCTACCTATTGAATTTTTCAATGTTAAAAATACATAGTTATTTCTAAGGATATAAAAAATTGATCCGAACTTCAATCCGAATTGACTTAAAAAAAGATTAAGTTTGAATTACGGATTCAAATTAGAGTCGGATTTAGAGTTTTTAGAGTTGTGTTAGGATTAGATCAAGCTCGGATTGATCGAGATGGACTTGGATTTAAAACTTAGTAGATGATCCCTTTCGGAAGCGGAAGCTGAGTCATATAAGGGTATTGGTGACGAAAACAAAAACGTTATTAAAGAGAGGAATCTAGGACTTGAGGGAGATGATCACCAATGGTACCCACGACTCTATAAACACCACAGATCAATCATCCAAAAGCATTATAACAAGAACTAGGGAAGAAGTCTTTAACGTAGACCCTCTGATGCTGAAGTCAGAAGAGAGGCCGAGCAAAAAAAAAAAAGGAAGAACAGTAAATGCATGCGCATAAGTAAGACTAATGTCTAGTGCATACATGGTCAACAGAAATGACCCTCTTTTTATACTATTTTTTGTAACCTCCATAATCGTAAGACATCATAGAATGTTGAATGCCAGAGGGTGTCGGGTGAAAGGAGATGTACAACAGATTTCCATTGGGTAGATGAAGGTTCCACGATTTGTATATGGTAGAGTATTGGAATATCCCCTAATGAATAGTTGTTATTCTCTGACAAGTTATTGCGATTATTTGACAGCGTTGTCCTTATGGGGGTCGACTGGCTAAGAGATTGACTGAGAGTAAGGTTGAGACGGTGCCCAGGAAAAGGGGACTAAGCCCTGGGGTTCGATCGGCTAAAAAATCGACCAAGAGTAAATTAAGAGTCTTACCATGAGAAGTGAGGGGGCAACCTTGTGGATTCCAATTGACTAAGAGGTCGACCAGAAGTAAGGTTGGGATGGTGCCCGGGAGAAGGAGACTGAGCCTTGGATTTCCGACCGGCTAAGAAATTGACCGAAAGTAAGGCTGGGATGATGCCTGTGAGAAGGGGGCTGAGCCCTGGGGTTCTGACTGACTAAAAGGCTGATCAGGGGTAGATTGAGAATCTTGCCTATGAGAAGTGAGAGGACTTAGCTCTAGGGATTCCAACCGATTAAGAGACCGACGGGGACTAAGGCTGGGATGATGCCCAAGAGAGGACTGAGCCTTGGGGATCCGACCGACATAAAGCTGATCGAAATTAGATTGGGGTCTCACTAGGGATTAAATTAGGAGCCTTACCCATAAAAAGTGAAAGAATTGAGTCCTGAGATCCGATCAGTATAAAATTATCCAGACGTAAAGAAATGAATTGTCTGAACACATAGTCTTTAACCCTAACTACTACCTCCTTTTTTAACTGGCACATCATCTTAACTATCATTTCTGACCTAGTATCAAGATCATCCACTATTTTAAATATCAGTAGATTTTTTTTAGGGTTCAGTAATAAAATTATAGAAAAATTAATAAAAAAAATTGTTTTTTTAATTAAGCTATTCGTATACGAATTTGAATTTAGAATCTAAATCTATCCGAATTTAGGGCCCTAATTTTTTCCGCAAATACCCCTGCAACGAAGATTCATTCCGTCGCAATGAATTTTAAACGAGACCGCGACAAACAGAATTGCAAGTGAGAACACATAGAACAAGCTCAAAACACCTACCAACTAATAAACATCGATGTTTTATTTATCATGACACCGGAATATTGCTTCCAAAGTTTCTCATACAAATTAAGCAGTTAGAACTACGTGACACAAGGAGACTTTTGAAATCTGATGCCTTGGTGCAGCTTATTATGATTGAACACATGCTTACAGCTTACCATCCTACCTGGGACTGGTTGAACTCAGGAACCCTAATTTATCAGCTAAATTATTCACATCATCTCTGCTTCCTGCTTCAATTGCAAGTTTTAACTCGTCTTCACCGCCGCTGTCGATCCCCTCGTTCAACAAATCCTCCCAAAATTCTTCATTCAAATCCCCATCTGGCAGCCCTGCTTGTTCTTGGTAATCATCCTCACTGACCAGTCCCTGCATCTCCATGGTCATGTCCAACCCCAATGCCTCCATGCTGAAGTCTGCAAGATCATGGCTTTCGACTTTGATTGGGATGCCACTTCCATTAGTTCCCTCAATTGGTCGTCGCCTTTTCCTTGATATCGCATCTTTGAGTTCCTTGAACCTCTCCTTTTGCTCGACCAATTGGTGTAAAAAGCTGGGGTTCCGCATCAAGCGTGCCAAGAATTCCATCATCTGTTGTTGCTTCAGTTCAGTTTGATGCAGCTTCTCCTCCATAGCTCTGAGACTGGATCTCGTGTTCTGCTGCTCCTGTCGCAGCTTCACCAACTCCATTAACAGTAACTGTTTGTCGCGCTTCAGCCTGTCAATTTCGCCTTCAAGACCGAATTCTCCAACTTCGAGGAATGAACCAAGAGGCTGCTGCTGCTGCAGAGGAAGATGAGCAGCTGACCTTCTTCTCTTGATGCTCTTAAGGAGATGTTTCTGGCCTCTCAGGAATCCCTCATTTGCGAACTCCCACCGATCAGGATCCACCTTCCTGAAGCCCTGCATCAACAATATCCGACAAGAAAGTAAGATTAGAACTGTCTGGTGAAACATAACTCTTCTTTCAGATTCAGTAACGAAAAACAATCAATGGATGGTGTTCTACAAAGAAAGTGGCAACATAAACTTGAAACACAAATTTTTGCAATTTCAGTGGAAAAACCTAACCATTTTGCCAACTTTCCTTCACAATGAACTGGATATAATAATTAGGAAAAGATCAGGAAAAAGAAAATATCCCAGTAACTCAACATCCTAACATGAAAGTAGTATAGGATCTTGTCCCAATTAAATTGTATAGCAAATCGACTCAAGGTCACTAAAAAGTTCAATTTCTGTTCTCCTGACATGAATCTTTATAAGGATGCTTGTCCATTGAGAAATTATAATACCTACAACTTGAAGACAAAAGAATGATACACTACTGTTTGAAGTTTCAAGAAGGTACTGAATGAAATATCTGGTGAACACATTTTCTCAAACTAAATCTGAGCATACAAAATTATGTTTGATTATTTCCTCCATTCAGCCAAATACAAAGATCAAAGCAACTAAAATTCAGTTATCTGTAAAGCATTTTTATGTGCATGAAGTGGCATATTTGCTGATGCAACTCTGCAAGTAAACTGAAGTGTTTGTTGCTTCTCTTTGCACACTTTCCCTACTCAATAGTTCATCTACAGCTAACAGTTCGCTAGGAGAGAGCTAAATGAGCTATTAAAAAAATACTTACATAGGTATTTAACTGCCGGACAAAGCTGGAGAAGTTGTTGTGCTTGAAATATCTAGGAAGAAGAGTCATCGCGAATGCTTGAGGATCCCAGATAACGAAACTGTTGTTGGTAGGGCTCCATGACACAACCTGGTCACTGTTAGGATCATCAACTATCTCATAGGTTTTTGTCAGAAATGGCGGTGGGCCGACATCATGCAACCCATCTAGTGGCCTAGGAGGATCCACGGCTCCATTGACAGAGCCAGAGGAAGCATCAGAGAAGTCCTGGTGCTCCTCTTTCACTGGTTTCACAATGTGATTCATAGATTAAGCGAAGACAAGAGCGGGAATTTGGAAATCAAGTAAAAGATGGAAGTAAATAGTCCTACTGCGAAAGGGCAATAGATACAAGGAAAAGCAATTCTGATGTAGACGTTTACAAATCTTCGGGTCGAAGATAGATACAAACTCCGCTCAGGAAGCAAAATGCTATATTCTCCAGAAGTTTCAGGTTAGAGCTAAAGATTCTATTTTTTTGGAGGAAAATAGTAGCCAAGGAAGACAGCAAGCATAGAACAAAATCGAGAAGAACAATATGAAGTGACCGTTGGAATCCGAACGAAACAGAGAAACCAATTACCGACGCTTTACCACCAAATTCGTTGCTCGGATTACCAAGATATCAACAGAAAAGAGTGGAAATACAACACTTTGCAAAGAACAAATTGCAGAAACACTACAAGCACTGAACTTGATGCGACAAATGGAATTCGAACGAAGCCGAGACAGCAGTTACTGAAGCTTTACCACCAAAACAAAGGAAAAGAGTGAGGTGTGAGCATGAACAACGGTAATCAGTCCTTCACCCGATTTTCGCTTAGAAAAAAAGGGAAATCGGTGGAAAAGCAGAACGAAAAGGGGAGAGAACGATCCAACCGAAATCGACCGACAAAGCTTTGACGAAGAAAAAAGGTTGAATTTACCGGATATTCTTGCTTGGAGTCGAATAGAATGCGGGTTTAGGAATCGTTAGCTCTGTTGGAGAGTGAGCTGAAAGAGAGAGTGTGTCATCGATACCGGGAGGGCGCCGCGTTACCGCCATGAGCGAAGAGGGGTAGAAAGGACGGCCAAAAATAGCAACTTTTCTCCTCTGCAATGGAACTATGGAAGATTCTAGAGCTACAACGGTGGCGCTGGAAGATTCTAGAGAAGACAGGTGTCGTTTTATTAGCGTGGAACTGGAAAGCGATGCAATGGTAGAAGATTCTGGAAGCGGTCATTTAAATATCTAGTTAGATTTTTTATGTAACTAATTTAAGAAATAATTTTAAAAAATTATAGTCACTTGATAATATTTTCTAAGTTTTTAATAGTTACCCATCTAATTAATCTGGAAGATTAGCAATCTTATTTTAATTTATCTCTATCCGGTAAATAGTATGTGACTATTAATTTTTAAAATAATGATTAATATATAAAAAAAGTATTTATTTTGATTTTGTCGAGATTTGAATCTCATATCTCATAATGATAATACCTCATATATTAATCATTAGATCGTTTCGAGTAGACAAATAAAAGATACATATCATATTAAAGGAAGATGGTGATATCGTTGCTCCCATTTACTCGTTATTTGTCACCTATTTTATATGCTTTTACACCTCCAATACTAATATTATATTTATTTGAGAGAAAAAAAATAAAACTTTAGAAAAATTTATATATAATTCATGAGCGATATTTTTAAAGTTAAAATTCATCGTCTCAAAATTTGACAAAAAATAACGTATAAAAAAAATAATATATACTCTTTTTCATTTATAAAATTATATTATATAAAAAAATGATGTATATATATTTTTAATTATAAAAATCACATATTTATCTTCCTCAATTTAATCTGATCCGTCCGATCAATAATAAGACATAGAGACATAGGAAAACGGGGATAGAAGATCCGAACTGGTTTTTGGGAGGCCAAACATCTTAAATCCTATACATTTATTCTATTGTATTTTAAAATGGATAATATTTTATTAACTTTAAAATAAGATTCTGAATATTTGTTGGAATATTCTTCGGCGGCCGTTAAGGCTACTCAAAATACTCGTCTCAACCAATTACTACATTTTCTTTTCCTGCTTGCTGTCTCGAGTAAAACAGGAATATGCACGGCACTCGTCGACCAATCCGCGAGATACGGCAGTTAGTTTAGTTCGTGTCCTTCTTCTGCCCCAAGCTCGGGGAACCCTAAACACAGACGACGAAGGCGAAGCCCTCGATCGAACGGCTGGAGACCATCGGTCCGCGAGATTCGTAGCCGGAAAAATGTGGAAGAACTCGGGTTACTCGAAATCCGAGGACTTGGAGTCCGGCGCCGCACAGCCGCTCTACCCGGGAATGCTCGAGAGCCCCGATCTCCGCTGGGCCTTCATCAGGAAGATCTACTTCATTCTCTCTGTCCAACTGGCCTTGACGGTGGTTGTCGCCTCGGTCGTCATCGCTGTCCGCCCCATCTCCCAGTTCATCGTCTCGTCGAGCCCCGGATTGGCAATTTATATGTTGAGCTTCATCCTTCCATTAATCGGTCCTCTTCAATCTTTGATCTATTTTCTCTGTTCATTGAATTAGTTTTCTCCGATCGTTCATTTTTCGTTGTTGATTGCGTGCAGCGCTGTGCTTTCTTTCTCACTATTATCAGCGGCACCCTGTGAATCTACTTCTCCTTGGATTGTTTACGGTATCAATCAGTTTCGCCGTTGGACTGACCTGTGCATTCACGAGCGGTAGTATTTGAACCCTAATCCCTTAATCTCAGTATCTCCTTACTAATTTCATAGCATTGGATTGAAATCTCTCTTTTTTTGTTCGTACTGGAAAAAAATTTGTCATGTATTCTGATTATCTTCTCCCAGAATACATATTTCTACTCCAATTACGCTCTATTCTTTACTTCCTTGTCAATTCTATTATGTGAACATCATTTAAGGGAAAAAAACAGAGGAAAAATAAAACCTGCATTTAGCTAGTTATGAGAATATAATTATTTTACATACAAAGGTTGTATTGAAGAAGAGTTTTGGCCTAACGATAAGTTGTTGTCATGTCATCTAGGAGTCATTTGTTCGAGTCTTGAAAACAATCTCTTGCAAGATAAGGGCAAAATTATATACGAGATCTTTCCTCAGGACTCCACATTAGCGGAAGCTTTAGACACTGAGCTGCCTTTTACAAATGTTGCATTATGAAAGAAAACTTTAGAAACTTAGGCTATGTTTACTTGGATGGAAAGGCGGAAAAGGTGATTCGTAAGTTAATTTAGGTTTTAATTTTAAGTTGAACTAAGACTGAATATGTGAAGTATTTTTCAACACTAAAAAGAATCAACTTGAATGTCAAGATGGATAGGCACAAAATTTCTTTATGGAAGAATTTTAAATATCATGGATTTATTATTCAACAGAAGAGTATTGTTAAAATGTAGCAGAGAATTGAGATGAGGATATTAAAATAGATGTATATTACTATATAAAATAGAATTAATATCCATCAATGGAAAGTAAAATAAGAGAAAATGCATTAAGATGGTAGAAAGATGTATTTCTTGACTAAGATTTCTCCTTTCTGAAAAGGTTCCCTTACCCCTGAAATTCATGCTTTGAATTATAGGAGTTAAACTGAGATTCTTGATGTTTGCAAACAGGAAAGATCATTTTGGAAGCAGCTATTCTCACTGCAGTGGTGGTTGTTAGTCTCACTTTGTACACATTCTGGGCAGCACGCAGAGGCCATGACTTCAGTTTTCTAGGCCCTTTCCTCTTTTCTGCTTTCACGGCGATGATGGTGTTCGCATCGATCCAGGTAAAACTTATATGGATATTCCTTCTTTTACTGCATAACGAACCTCGGCCTAAACCACAAGCCTGTGCCAGTTGATTTTAAAGTCAGCTATGTTTTTGCACCATTACGGCATGGGAGACCCATAAAAGATCACTTTAGGTGCAAACAAACTCAAAACACAACAATCTTGAGTGAAATTAGTGCTGCAAATCAACTCGTGGATCATACCAGCTAGCTCTATGTTGATTGATACATTGTGAGACCCAAAAATGATTGTTTTCGTTGCAGAAAATCACAATTAAATTGAGTTTGAGTGAAATCATGTTGCATGGGCAAGCTTTCATATTTTATGATATGCGAGACCCGAACACGACCGTCTAGGTACAAACCAACTCAAACAAGCCGAATGTGACTGAAATTCATGCTGCAAGCCGATTTCTAAATGAGCGTGTTGGTCATTCTGACCAATCGTATTAGTGCAAGCTGAATCGGGTTGTGGAGATCTACAGGCGTAATCTGTGGAAGGGTTTTTGGAAAACTGTGTTGGGGCCTAATTTGCTAAAATGCCCTTTCCTTTTAATCTCTGCACTGCATTGACTCTGAATCATACTCCCCATCATGCTTCAGATTCTATGTCCACTGGGAAAGACTTCAGTGATGATATATGGAGTAGCGTCTGCAATCATGTACGCCGGCTACCTCGTCTACGAAACAGACAACTTGATCAAGAGATACTCTTATGACGAGTACATTTGGGCCGCTGTTGCTCTCTATCTTGACATCATAAACCTGTTTCTTAGTCTGCTTTCCATTCTAAGGGATGCTGACAATTGAATCATGCACTGTGAATAGCATTATATTTTTTCACACTAATAAACTTCACAAAGGTGCTCCTTTTGATTTGTTTGAAAAATGCCTTAATCAAACTTGTAAACAATTATCATTTATTTAGCCTGATTATCATGGTTTATGATGTTCCCACGAGGCTTATTGTGCCTTTTTCTCTCTCTCTATTTTTTGCCATTGCCATTTATTTGAGGATTATAAACATAATTTTTGCTCATCAATAAACTTGAAATGTGTTTGATGTTATTTCCCATTGCCTTATTTTCTAGGATTGTGACGTGTGCAGTTTTTTTTATTTGAAAATGCCTAAAAATCATTTATGATGCTCCAAAACTGATCATTAAGATCATTTTGTGCAAAAAAAAAATCATAATATTTTGATGTTTTGTCACAAAAACTCCGGTTCCAGCCTAAAAACCTCAAGACACTTGTAGTTCGCAGGATGCTTTAGCTCAGACGGCCTCAGTAATAGGATGAGGATGATAAGGCAAATCAGGCAAGCGATTTAGCACATCCGTCAAAAGAGTTAGTTAGCCAACGGTGATGCGGTTAGGTTGCTGCTAGACTTACAAAGGGAGAGGAGCTAGAGCTCAGAGACAACGATTCACACCCAAGTCATGTCCTTGGGTGCAAAAAAACATTTAGGGTGAGGCGGTAGATCACAGAGGTCACATATCGCATTCAATGCAATGTGTTTCAGTCCCGCCTCGCAAGTTGCAGATATTGTCAGCTAGACGATCTCCTGTTTAGAGCTTTCATCACCATCGCACAATGCCCTCAGAATATGGCAACAGCTCCGCCAGATGAGAGCCGAGGCCACTAAAGATCCAACTGAGAACAAGCTCCTCCCTTCAATGAATCAGGATTGTGACTTTACCGAGTGTGCGACTTGAAACGCTTTATCAATGATAACCAACTTTCAAAATTTGGTGCGAGGCTTATGCAAACTCGACCAACACTCATTGAAGAACTTCAGAGATGATGTAAAAAGTGTAATCACAGAAAGGAATAAGTGGGAAATATAGTTCCATTACTGGCACCAGCCAAAGATTTTTCAAGGAGTTTGATCTTAATTAAATATATAGTAAGGCAGAGTTGTGACGGAACATTAGCATAGTGGGCACTGAAGAATATACACGTTTTGGAATGCTTACTTACAGAACACGATCCGATTAGCTCACAGGGAGCCAAATGTGTTCTCCCCACTGTAAGTCATATAAAGAAAACCATCCTCGTCCTTGTTCTCCTCATAGATCGCAGACATGATTGCAGCTGGAAGATAGAAAAAGGGTGGGGAAAAAATCGTCAAAACCAATTCTATTAATTGATTGATTTGGTGTTTGTGGTTGTGTTTACCTGTGGGAGGTAGTGAATTCTTTACGAAGATGAAGATGGCCTTCTCGGCGCTGAGCTTGATCCTCTTGCGCACCACGTATACAAACTGCCCGACTGTGAGATCAGCAGGAACCAGGTACCTGGGTTGAGAAGTTATTCAGAGGTTTGTATGATTATGGAGGATAAACTCAGCTAACTTTCCTAACATTAATATATATGCATGCAAATTTCCATTTTGGTAAAGGTGAACTTTTTACATTGGACTTTCACAACTATGCAAAGTTAAACTTGTTTGTTATGCACATGGAATAGGTTCCAGATGCAGATGACCCAACATTACCAAAGCAAAATAGAATTATTCTGTGGCATCCAGTTTAACCTTGTGGGAACTAATTACTACTCACTCGGGCTTGAGTCAATGGTTGAGTTCAATTAGTTGTTGAGTTGGTTTTCTCGTCCAAGTAGGACAACACAATTGCTATTAAAGTGAACCTAAGGTGTTGGAAGAACCTACCTTTGAAATGGTGTAGCCGTTATTGAGCCTCACCAGTCAAATAGTTTAAGGATGATTTTCAAATGAGTTGGGGATGTCAAGCCTTCAGTGAGGTATATTGTGATGCTTCAGCTTAGTTACACATGAACTGGGACAATGGGTAAATTAACAATGCGAAGCAGTAGAATCTGACAATAACAAAGCTGACGTGCAAATCTTCTACATGGAGAGAATAAAACTGATGCACATGCCCATGCCCATTCCACAAAGATAGAGCTCTCCTTGATGGAGTGGACTTTAATGAAAACAGATATAATTGGTAGCGGAAGAAGCCATATTGAAAAAGGATGGCCTTCCATGGAAAGCTCTTTTATTTATCCAACAAGATGCTTTATATATTCCAGACATCATAGATATTATATTTACACAGGTAAAAGAGCAGAATATTGTTCTCAAAGAAAGCAAAGGGTGCATTTTCAATGTGACTCAATATGTGAGAATTCTATATTTGGAAATATATTAATATCAGATGATCACCCAAATGATTGAAGAATGAGAGAGCTATCATGTGAAGGAGTGGTCTAAAAAAAAATCAGTCACTTGAAATGAAACACAAACTATAGACATCAAATATGTAAAAGCATGCATATGTTAGACCACGAAGCTTAAAATAAACAGGGCAGATGTGTTGAAATAACTAACTTCTTTTTGTCAATGTCTGGTATATCACTCCTCTCTGCCTTCTCCACAATCACCTATCATACAAACAATTAGACGAGTTACATTAGAAACTAGTTAAATGGATGATGGATAATCAACATCACATTGTATTTACTCACAGGAATTCTATCAGGGTACTTCTCCCTGATACGAGAAGCTTCTGCTAACCTCCTTTCTGAATATTTGAATGGGTTAACTCAAAGATCATCTTACCAAAAATAGAAAACATATATGCAAATTGCATGAAAAACATTAAATTTGAAAAGTTAATTCCTTGCCTGATCTGCTTAAAAGCATTCATTAGAAAAAACAATAAACTAAATAAAATAGCTACATGCTCTCATATTAATGGGGGAAAAGACAGAGAAAAACAAAACGAAGGATTACATCCAAAATTTACAAAATTTCTAAACATCACCATAAACCACCTAAACAGATATACCATGGTGATTTAGACAAAGTTCCTGTAAACTATTATACCGATTTGGCCAACTGATATGCATCATTATCTACACATCACCAACGACACCAAAATTCATTAATTAAGTTTTAAATATTATCATAGCACATTGCTTTGTTCCTCCCAAATGCAATCCTAAAGCATGAACTGATAAAATGAAGAGAAAGACGAAGGGATTATCAAGTAAGAGATTATCTTACCATCAGTGATATATTTTGAACTTAGAAAAACAAATAAAAAACCTAAATCATGTGCAATAAGGGGTTAATTGACTGTCATATGGAAAACAATAGCTAAAAGAATAGCATAATCTGAAGTATGTTGGTGATAAGCCTTCTTATTCATCTAAATTACAAATTCTACTAAAATAAGTTTTACAGCGAAACTAAAAGGCGGGGCGGAATCCAGAATCCTGATTCTCAGGGTCAAGTACTGATAATAAGAACCATAGAAGAGTAATATAATACCATCAGGAGGACATAATTGTAAGCCAGATTCAATCGCGTGAATCCCAATTTCGGATTCTAATCCTTGTTGGTGAAGATAGATCAATCAAACCCTAATCGATTTGCGTCCAATTATTGGATCAAAAGATAGGAAAGAAAGGAAACGAACCAAGTGGATGCTCCAACTTGAAGGGATTCTTGGCCATGGTCTCCTTTGCCTGCGATTCCAAAATAAAGCAGCATAATTTCGATGTCAAATCCATGATACAGAACAGAAAAACAACAACAACAACAACAACAACAACAACAACAACAAAAGCACGTAAAATTTGCAGCGATGAAGATCACAGACCTGAAAAATTACGCGAAGAAGGTGGGAAAAGCTGTGAATCGAACGATTGGAGAAGGGAATTTGGGGGAAGTCGGCAAAATAGCGACTCGATTTATAGAGGCGTGAATAGACGATTTCATCTTCTGGCTTTTCTGGATACCTAAAAGCTACCTGGTTTGTTGTCGAAAGACTATACGTGGGTATGTCAGTGGATTATCTATAGTGAAGGAATGTGATTTCACCACAAGTTAAGGAAGAAATGAGCTTTTTGATGGAATTAGTTAATCACATTTTGGCAAAAATGAAATGCGGATGCTTTTGTTTTTTTGTTTTTAATATTTCAAGTATAATGAATTATCAAAATAGCTTTTTGATTTTATAACTATATGCTTATTAATTGTGTGGTAGAAATGTGTATTAATTCTCTCCTTGCATCATCTACTCTAGAATATAAACATAGCAAAAAAGTGGGCTCCACCTCTCTCACCCAATATGTGACATTCAAAGTAGAAGGAATGTTTAATCGAAGCAGAAGATGGTCTTTATCAATAAACTATCCACTAAATTTAAGAGAGAATAGCTCTTTACCATGACCGATCTGTGGGGCTAGATTGTCCAATATCAGGATTAGTATGATTGTAAGAGTTTATAAGCCATTATTTAATCAAATTATCCACATATATATCATTTATCCACTAGAATTACGGGTTTAATAATGATGAAGGTCACAAGAGAGTCAAAAATCGTATACCCTTTAGATATTATTTACTCGATGTAGTCGACACGATCAGAAACTTGCTCACAATTCGTCAGTGCCGATGGGTGGTCCCATGGCATGTTCTAATTGAGATGCTGATTTAGGTACGTTGAACATGAATTCAAAGGCAACAAATCCGTTCCGATTTTGTCACTCGTATTGTTTCCCGGACGTCCAGAGGTGGGTCTACGCTGGTTGTCCAATAAAGGTTTAGGTAAACGAGTGTGAATTTCCGTGCCGGATCGAATTTCCCAAATCGGAGGACTCGTAGACGGAGGGAAACTGGATTATGTAATTATACACGTTCGACAGAAAAATGAAATAAAATGATTTAAAAAAAGGAAAAAGAAAAAAGGAAAAAAGAAATAGTGTTGTTTAAAAGCGCCCCACCTCTTCGCCCTCATTCACCTCCCCCGAGCTCCCCCCCTCTTCGCCTCCGCCTCCGTATCGATCTTGCGTCGCCAACCCTAATCCTACTCCACAGATCTGTTCGCCGCAGTTGATCTCCCTGCCAAATCGCGCCATTCCTCGAGAATCCCCATCGCTGTTCGAGGTATGCAGGATTTCGCTCCTTGATCCGCTGATTCTGTCGGGGCTGTGATGTTCTGCTCATTTTTGCTTATTTTCACTCGTGCTCGGATCCGAGCTGGTTTATTTTTTTTCTAGATCTTACCTCTAGGCTTGGCGTGTGGGGATCCTTTGTTCTTCGTCGCTTGGTGCGGTTGGTTTGGTTTCTGGGTCGAAGTCGATACTGTAGGGTGGAGGCGTCTGAGTTCTTCTGGCGCATCCTAGATGAAGAAGCGGAGAGGGATCGAAGTCTCTGCAGCGGAAAAGGTTGATGGGTCGAATAAGGATATGAAACGGAGGTTGATTATGAGCGATTCGGAGTGTAACTTGGATGATTGCCTCGCTTCTTTGCGGAGGGCGGATCGTGGAGTTAGTCGAAATGGGGACAACTCCATCTGCGGCGAAGACAATGAGGTGGAGATGAAAGAAGAGGAGGAGAATGCGGATGTAGATAAGAAAGAAAAGGTTTTGAAGTCTTATGAAGGAACTCAAACTGATGAGGTCGCAGTTTCTTGTAAGAAAGAAGTGTTAGAGACAGAGCTCGAGAGGAAGTGCCGAATAGAGTCATCTCGTGCTGAAGTCCAATCAGAAAAGTCAAAATTGGATTCTTCGGAACAAGGAGGAAAGAAGAAATTTCTGTCTGGCGGGAACATGTCTAAAACTGTTATTTCAGATGGTGTGGATGAAAAAGAGGAGATGAATGTGCACAAAGAAGGAAGTTCCAAATCCTCAGTCCCTGCAAAGAGGAAGAGGGGTCGAGTAATGGAGAACCAAACACTGACAAATTTACAAAAAACTGGGAAGACGGAAACTGAAAAGAACAAGCTGATAGAATCACCAGATAAGCAGAAACTTGAGGCGAAGGATAACAGTAGCTGTGTCACCGGAGACAGGGCAGAAGACATTGGTGTTTCACGACCCAAGGATGATATTCTGAGGATGCAAGGGAAATCTGGCGTCTTGCGAGTACTACCTAGTAATAAGAAGGTTGATGGGCTTGAGAACCATTCTAAAAGGAATTATGAAGAGGTCTCAAAGGCCATAAGCTCTCGTGGTGTAGCTACCCGTGCCGCACTGAAGCAACAATCCCTGTCTCCCTTTGAAAGAGTTGATGAAAATTCAAGCTTAGGTGCCTCGCCGAGCAAAAATGAATTGAGAAAGTCAAAAAAGGACAGTCTCGAGAAAAGTGCAAACAGTAGACGTGAAACACTGCAGAAGAATGTTTTTCATAAAACAAGAAAAAAGAAAGCACATATTTCAAAGGGTAAGACTGGTCTGAGAACAAAGAGCAACTCCAGTGCAGAAAGTGTTGTTAAGGCAAAACAAGTATCAGAGAGTGCAAACGTATCTCGCAGAACTGAAAAACAAAAACTTAGAGATCAGTTAAAAGATATACTTCTTAATGCTGGTTGGACAATAGATCTGAGGCCAAGAAGAGGCAGGAACTATGAGGATTCTGTTTACATACCTCCTGAAGGTCATGGTGGTTATTGGTCAATCACAAAGGCTTATGCAGTGTATCAGGAACGTCTAAAGAGAACAAACAAATCGGAGGGTAAGATTTCTTCTGGAAGGAACTGCAGAACACCTTCTGTGAGCGACCCTATCATACCCTTGGAGTCACTTGATTTACTGAAAAGAGTTGTTGTTAACAAGAGAAGAAGAAGGATAGAAGAGTCTGAAGAATCCCCAAAGTATAAAGGGAAGAAAGTAAAGAAAAAATCTGACAAGAGACATCCTAGAGATCAAGCTACTAAGGGTAAGTTGACTCCAGACTCAAAGTTTTCTGTCGGTTCCACATCTTATAAGAATCATCACAACGGAAGAAGCAGACAGAGAGGATGCACCCTATTGGCCCGTGGTATTAACCATAAGTCAGAAGCTGATGACGCAGATTATGTCACTTACAGGCATAAAAGGACAGTTCTTTCATGGATGATAGATGTGGGTGTATTGCCCATAAATGGAAAAGTGAAGTATATGAACCAGCGAATGACTAAAACAAAGTTGGAAGGCTGGATAACTAGAGACGGCATTAACTGTAGCTGCTGTGGTAAAATCCTTTCTCTATCAAACTTCGGTCTTCATGCTGGTAACAAACTTATACATCCATCACAAAATATATTTTTGGAGGATGGAGAAATTTCCCTGTTGAAATGCCAGCTTGAGGCATGGAAAAAACAGGGTGAATCTGAACGGCAAGGATTCTACAATATTGATGTCAATGGTGATGACCCTAATGATGATACCTGTGGTATCTGTGGTGATGGTGGCCCCTTAATCTGTTGTGATGGTTGTCCTTCGACCTTTCATCTGGCTTGCTTGGGCATCGAGGTACATCAAACTGAACAATCCTTACTTTGAACAAACCTTACCCTTTATAGAACGCATTGCCGTAGTTAGTTGGCATTGCTATTGCATATGTGGTTATTGCAGAAACATAGATCGGGCTTTTTTATTTGTTCTTTATAAATGGTTTTCTTTCTCCATCTCCATTTTTTTTGTGGATTCTGAAAATTATGCAGGTGGCAAAATGGATTTCTGCAAAACTATTGATTTTTATTGACCGGTAATATTTATGTTATAATTAGCTACTATGGTATTTCCATGCTCGTAACTGCCACATTCTTTAGTTTATTTTTCTACATGATTGTCAGCTTAATCTTGGTAATTTCTTTGCCTTTTGGTTCTGCTATGCATGAATGTCTTAAGTTCCTGTGTTGCATCCCAGAAGCCTCCTCCTGGAGATTGGCACTGTACCAACTGCTGCTGCAGGTTCTGTGGGCAGATCTCGACTGATCCTAGTAGTGCAAGCTATGAAACAGTTTCCTTATTGCTTTCCTGTCACCAGTGTGAGGCAAAATGTATGAATCCTCCTGTTATATGTTCTTACTTAAATGCCCTTCTACATTCTAAGAGCTATGGAGTTACTTGTATTGGATTTTGCAGACCATGAAGATTGCATTCCTGAGACAGAGTATATATCTGCCACTTCCAAGAGTACTGCCATTTCTTTTTGTTCCTCAAGTTGTAGAAAGGTACAAAAATGATTCCTACGAATCCATGTGACCATGACATAATGTGTAAATAGCTCCATCTAGTTTGAAATTTCAAATTATTCCTGTAGAAAGTCATCAACCTTTTCATGCATCCTTTACGATGATTTTGTTACATCAAAAGTTTTATATGTTTGGATACATGCCTATCTTCAGTTATATCAATAATGTTCTTGATAGCAGATTCTGCTTTCTTTCATGCATATTGTGTTATAATGAAGAAGATAATAACACATGTGTCTGTCTGGATAAGTCGAACGATGTATGGTTATGGATGGATGCATAAATGGGTAGATTCAATGAAAGTTAACTTATCCTTCTTCTTATTGTAAACAGATGGATGAATAAAATGATCCATCAATTCATCTATCCTTTCACTTGGTTTAATAAATTGAAGGATAAATAATTAAATTTTTAAAAGGCAACAATACTCTCCTTTTCATAACTACTTTCCTGACTGAATTGTAATTAAATCCATCATAACTACTTTCCTCTCTGAACATTAAATCAATCCAACAAACTTTTATACAAGAATTCATATCTAACAATTTATTAATGCCTTTCCTTTATAATGCCCATTTTGTTTGTGTTTACGACAGAGAAGGTGTAAGGGCATGTAAATGCACGATACAAGGGTATATAGTATGAGCAATCTACTGAGGATAAGTGACGTGAGCTAACTACTCTTGTTCGGTTTTTTATGGAAGAAGAAGGCATGTAGGCAAGCAAGCATGATAACACAACGTGAGAAACTGACTAGAACTAAGAGATGCGAGCGTAGGGTTCGATGGGTGCTAAGTATGTTACAAAACATTTGAATGACAAAGATGTGATTAACAAAATATCTTCATCCATCCTTTGCTCGATTTGCCCTATTTTGGGCAGAGTAAATATGAGGGGAAAATGTGAATCTTTATCCTTCACGATTGATCCATTCTTCCAACCAAACATTGTAAGGATGAATTAAAGGTCCGCCCATCCTCTCATTTATACATCTTTCAAATTATATATTCAAATGAATAGGTCTATAAAAGTTGTTTGTGGGTGGGTATACGGTTGATACTCTACGTAACACACGTGGTTTATATTTTGTTAGAAACTTACTTTAGGTATGTTGACAGCTGCATGCCAAGAAAATGCATTTGTTTGCATGGACTATATAATATATCAAATTAAATAACCTAAACAATCAATACAAATAAAACTTTCCTCTTTCATTCAATAATATCATTTTAAGCAATCTATGTTTCCATATGAATGTTTATACAACTAACCAGAATAAAATATACATATTGATGTAAGCAATGTATAAAATATGCCCATTTTTTTATATCAATTTAGCAAAATTGATTTAATTAAATAAATATTAACTTAAACATGACTTGGAAATTAACAAGATAGAGATCGGAGTAAGCTGCACAATACATGATTGAATAGGTAAACCCTAGGTGGTTTCTCGCCCCCATAAGCTTATGTTTCTTTGTCTATATAGAGTTTTAAAAACAATTATTAATTTATTTATATAGTTTATTTATTCACAAAAGTTAATAAAAAAATATATTGAATTAAACATAATTAATAAAAATAATATGAACTTATTAGGAAAAATTTCCAAAAATAGTTTATAAAGATATAGAAAACTAAATAGTAAAATAAAGGAAACTTATCAAAAATAGTAATATTTAGTATCATCAGGTTCATAAGTTTATTATAATATTATATTGGTATCATATTATATATACTATATTGTTATGATATAATAACACAAATAATGAGATCATATTTTATTTATATATAGCTGTTAAGTAAAATTAGATTATTGATATGTAGGAAGGAGGTTTCGAGGCTACTGTCTATCAAGAGAGATGCTGTATTTTATCTTGATTGGTAATAACGATATGACAATATCATGCAAGAGACAGATATATGAGATAGATGGGGTACTTGGTCTAGCTAGTGGTAGATTCCAGAAATAGTAAGATTAAACAATTGATTTTGTGATAAATTTCTAGAGGTGGCGAGGTTGAGCAGTTTAATCTGCAATTCAAATAAGTGACGAAGAATATCTCCTCCTCATGTTATGTTGGCTAGGACTCAAGTTGCAATCAGCGAAGAATTGGGTACATCGGCCGAGTTTTCCTAAATCAACCTTATTTGACAAAATTGCATTTATTTCAATTTTTCCTCCTCTAAATTTGATCAAGTTTCAGTGAATTCCATCTATTTCACAGTATAACCTAACTCATTTCTAAGTGATTTCTTGGAATCCTAATTTTTGAAATTCTGCCAAAAATCTTTGTGTATCTATTTCTCTGGAAAAATCATTGCACCCTTTACCAATAACAATCTAAGTCGAATTACTATATTGATATTGGTTGATGACAATCATGGTGGCAATACAAGAACAGAAATGTGTAAATGACAATATATTAGGTAGGAGATATAATAATACAAAGGAAAACAACAAAAACAAAATACAAAAAAAAGGCACCTCCAATTTTGCATTTATAGCATATCAAAAAATTCAACTCTAAGAAACTAGATAAGCAAAATTATGGATATGAAAACATCTCTTAAAACAAAGAACAAAATAAATAAATGGCATTTATTAATATAGGATGCTAACACGACACATTTATATAACAGATGGAAGTATATGGATTTTTTTTTTCAAAAAAGAATTTTTAGCATGTAAGGTAATAAAATGAAACAAGCAAAAGAAAAGAAAAGGAGAATAATTGTCAGTCAAACTTGTTTTGGTTGATCATATGTGGAATTTATGGACATAATTCTTCTAATGATATATCATTAAGAAGCTCTTATATACAAGAATGCCTAATTTTTCTGTATAAAAATGTAACTTATGTAAACATTAAGTGGCAATGATTGGCTTCTGTAGGTATATAAAAATGTTATATACTGGAGAAAAACCATTAGTTATAGCTTATTAGGCTGACTGGGGAAAATGTAGGCCTCCATGGTTGCTTTATAACTCTTGAACATTGGCCAATTAGTATTGTTTAATATTCTTATATAAGGTGCGAAAATAGAATGCTTGTGTATTGTAGTAGGATTTGAATAATATGTCTATTCACCTTTGATATGGTATCATCGGCTTGTAATTTTGTTTGCTGTAGGTTTTCCGAGGACTAAAGAAGATTCTTGGGATGAAGAATGATATTGAATCAGGATTCTCATGGACTGTTGTCAGGCGTTTTGATGAGGATTCTTCTAAATCTCCATTACAGTTCCATCAAACGGCCGAATCCAACTCAAAGATTGCTGTCGCCCTTGCAGTTATGGATGAGTGTTTTCTGCCTATTGTTGACCGGAGAAGTGGCATTAACCTTATTCATAATGTTGTGTATAATTGTGGGTAAGCATCTGTCATACTATAATTTTAAACTCCATAGCTAGGCACTGACTAACAATGAGTTTGCATGCTTGTGATACCCAGAATTTCATATTGCATTGATGTAAGGCGATAGAATCATAGAAGTTGTTCTTGATAACTCGGAATTGCTAGACAGATCAATGTTGCTTTTATTGCTTTTGTATCAAAGTGGTCCAAATGGAATTAGTTTCCATCCCAATGCAATCTCTCATATTAACCAATGTTTAACATTTTGTAACTGGTAAAACACAACAACATATTTGGGTCCTAATACCTATGTACTATTTATCAAAATTTCTCCAGTCAACCAAACTAGGAGCTGGTTTGCTGGTCTATATTGGATCCTACAGACAAAGCTGTAGAGCTTTTTTTTACTAGGACATCAAAGCTAATCATATACAGTATGATGTAAGAAGAAACAAGATTATAAATGATATCTTGAAATTGTTTCGAATTTTTGGACTTGTGAAAGAAAAATGTCTCTCATCAAAATTTTAACTGTGCTTTAGGTCTTTTAGAGTCAATGTTTGCTCTTTTGTCATTTGAGCTTTGCATGGTGAGACCCTATGGTAACCAACAATTAATGTTGCAGGCAAATGCAAATGATATAATGACATTTGCAACTTGTTTTGTTCTGGCAAATGCATTTGCTATTTGCAATTACAGTTCTTTAAATGACTACACAAGCAACTTTATTATAGTAGTTCTATAAATAATTTTAGGATATTCCATGTTCCAAATGATTGTATTTTTTGTACATTTTTCAAAAGTTATTCAAATATATTATATAATTAAATGTTTTTTGTTGTTGAACTATTTTATCTTCGGTTCATTGTTAGTTTTACAAAGATGATAACATCACACAACATTTGAGCCTAGCCAAAATAAGATATTTTAACATTTTTAATTTTTTTTTATTTAAAGAGAATTTAAGCTTATGTGCCTTTTCTTTTTTGTATATGTTTTGGTAAGTCACTAAAAATTATTCATAATATTTTAAGGTCTTTTATTTGTGTTTCTATATTTATGTTTTTTAAGGTATTTTTTCACAAAAAGAAAAAATCGTCCCTAGAAGATTTAGGGAACAAAGTTTTATTTTTATTTTTTGGAATAACTGAGAGTTGTTGGTAAAGGTGCCCTCTGTGATTTCTTAATAAATATCATATAACTAACTCTGCTCTATGTATGACTTTGGTTTTCTGTGTAGATCAAATTTCAGTCGGCTGAATTACAGCGGTTTCTACACTTTTATTTTGGAGCATGGGGATGAAATTATCTCTGTGGCATCTATCAGGTATTCTTATTTTCTTAAACAGGTGATATTTGGATAACAAGTAATAACTGCTTGAGTTAACTTGCTATCGATCAAGCTTCCCTGAAGTGTTTTTGGGTTGATGTAACCTTGGGTTTGTTCTTTCTGTCGAGCATATTGTTCAATAAATGATGATTCTTCCTCCTTGATGCATTTGTTATGTGAAATTCTTAGAACGGAGGAGACTCGTTGGGATGACTCTAATTTATCCAATCTGAAGCTGATATAATCTGACTGATTTGTATTCTGAGTGTTTAGACATTTTTGGTCATCATATCTTTAGCTATAAGAAAGTGCCATTTTTATATAGCTAGATTGCAATTCATTAATGGAGATTCATTTTTGATTGTATTTAAGCACTACTTTAATTAATTACTATCTAATCTTCTTTCCCACCTCCAAACAGAATTGTTTCATTATTTTTCTTCTCTTCCATTTCCATATGTTGTGTTTCCCTATCATCTCCTCTGGTGCTTAAGTAGTTGCTCTTTTTATTTTATAACCACTTCCTACAAGTGCTGTCATCCGACTTCTCTCTCACATGATGTCCATTACATGGATTATTGCCCATCGTCTTTAGCTGATAATCACAGCTCTAAATGGTATCAATATAATACAAGATGTCATTGGCCATTGCAACTTAGTTTTATAGCTAACCCTTGTCTTCTTTCCTTCAGAGTCTTATTATTGTTTGGTTTCTTTTCTTCCATCGCAATGTGGCTTGTTCATTTAGTTAATCTACGGGGAAAAAAATCTGGCCAAGATAGATTTTTACAGGCAATTTATTTAGGTTTTTGTTGGGTGGATTTAATGGAGCCTCACAAGTTACAAGGATTGTTTGACCTCCAACATATGATTTTGGTGCGGTTAAGCTATATCAGTAAACCTAATGGTTGTCTCTGGCTAGTCAATAGTTGATGCACCTACTTATTTTTTCTTACCAAATCTAGTATTTGTCAAAGACAGTTAACCTAAAGTGTAAATCTAAAATTAAGTCTTCTCTGAATATTATCAGCAAGATTTGATTTCTTTTATTCATCATCACCTATGCTCTATTTGATATTGAATTTTGTTGATTTTATTGCATCAAACAGAATTCACGGAACCAGACTGGCAGAAATGCCTTTCATTGGGACAAGAAACATGTATAGACGTCAAGGGATGTGCCGTCGGCTACTTAGTGGAATTGAATCAGTAAATATTTTCTCTTGGATGTTTTTGAGTAAAAATAAATAGATTGAGGCTATATGTTTTGTCCCATTCTTTTCTATTTTCATCCTATTATAAAATTTTCTACATCTTGACTATAAGTATATCATTCTTTCATTATTTTTATGTTATTTTATAATTCTTATACAACGTAAAAGTTAATCATTGTGTTTATATTCATGTATGCATTAAATTTCTTTTATTTCTATGTTTAAAGCAGGTAAGAAGCTGTAAACTGAATTATCTTCAATATCATCTCTCTGCCATCATAATTATCAAGAAAGCATATTTGTTTCAACCATCTCTCTCTCTCTCTCTCTCTCTTTCAAATTTCCCTACTGCCTCTACTGCTTTCTTTGTTTTCTTTAAAGCCTTAGCGATTGCTTCAATTTATGTTGCCTCAATTCATTTTAACTACTATGACATACAGACCATGCATATTTACAGCTGCAGAGATTAGAGACTTATTTTGGGTCACAAACTTGTAAATATCTAATGTTCTTGTAAAACAAAATGATTGTGATTTCTATAAATGCAATTAAATATGGAAGATAAAATGGAAACATTCGTGTGGTTTTAGACTTTAGAGCATTGAAAATGTCCTTACTAACATAGAGAGGAAAGCTAAATGGAAGTGTTATGAAGTATGTCATTTGTAAGATGGAAAAAAGAATAAAAAGGCTAGCCCAGGACTGATCCTAATGTGGCTGATCATGTCTGAGAGTCGAGGTGATGGACGCTGAGGATGTGACTCTCCTGTTGACCGTGCATGGATCTCCGATGAGACTAGCCTGCAAGCACAAAAGCGTCAGTGCCGAGCCAGAGAGCGTGGCGAGGAAGACTCGACACTTGACTCCCTCTATGTACTGATGAAGAGTAGCAGCGTTATCAAACTTACCAAGATGGTCGTCCGGGTCGGTCGACCCGTTATATTCTCCGATCGCCAAGGGAGCGTAGTGCCTTGGCAGCGGATCTTGTAGGATTGCCTCGGAGAACTGGCGGTTGATCCGCTCGGGCGACGAATCAGCTTGGGGCGTCTTGCCTTTCCTTGCTCCCTGCACGGGTGCTTCATCTGAAGAAGAGCCCCTTCCTTGATTGGCTTGAGCAATCTCGGAGGGCGTTTGAAACAAGGCTCGGTGGAATGGAATAGGCGCGGGTGGAGCCTCCCCGTGAGTGCCGGTCGACCCTTTATTCTGCCCCCAGATGGACAATTGCTCCGGTCGGTCTTCATGGGCCGCTCGGCCTCCTGAAGTTGATGTTGCTTGTTGAACCAGCCGATCGGCTAGCGCTGTTTGCTGTTGCTGCTCGACTAATTTTGCCGCTCGCGATTGTACAAGTGCGTCGAGCTCCTCTTGAGTGAGCGTCACCGTGTGAAGTCGTCCAGTTTTTTCTATCTTCTCGGCTCGAATGCAGGTGCGTTCCTACAGACGATGTCAAATTTGATCCTGTTCGAGAGTCGAGGTGACGGACGATGGGGATGTGGCGCTCCTGTTGACCGTGCGTGGACCTCCGATGAGATTAGCCTGCAAGCACAAAAGCGTCAGTGCCGAGCCAGGGAGTGGTTCCCCGACGATGACCCTTCGACGCTCAAGTCAGATCTCCGGCGAAAGTAGCAAGAAAGCAAAGAAGCGAAAGTGACAGCGTAACTGTAGCTACAGTAGAATGAGCATACCTTCGTCGAAGCTTGGGGTCCTTTATACAGAGCTCTCTGGGTGCGTGTGCACGCTCCTCGAGGCATGCACGCATCTCAAAGCTTTCCTTGATAGGACGTGTCAGAAAAGTGTACCTGACACCATACCTCAACAACCCGAGCATATCCTGACAAGACAGTGGAAGCTTCCGTCGTACGATTCTCTGCTTGATCATGCCGGCAACCATGCTATCTGTCTACGACACGGGTTTCGAGGAGGATACCAGTCAATCCTGCCTTTGTCTGTTAGTGGGCCGAGCGGGTGGGCCGCTCGGCCAGCTTTTGTCTGCTAGTGGGCCGAGCGGAAGATCGCTTAGCTAATTCTGCTGTCTGGGCCGAGCGGGGAGGCCGCTCGGCTATTTCCACTGTCTAGGCTTGCTGGGTCGGGTCCGCGCTTCGTTGGCTGTGATATGATCTGTGGGCGATTCTGATGTCCGCACGACGCATGCCCAATCGCTCGGCACATGACTTGCCGGTCGGCGCCTGCTCTGGTGATAGTCTTTGAGTGTCGGAAGCTCGGTGCGAGACCGAGCTGTACTAACATCGGACCGACCATTCCTTAGTCCGACCGGCTGATGGGGTCGCCAGGTCGGATGCTAGCCTAGGGGCATTGACCGCCTTGCCCTTGACCTTCCACGTGACGCTGACCTCCTGCGGGACGGGGCCCTACCTTACCACCGGATCAATGTCATTATGTGATTGCCTTAAAATCCTAGATCCAGGCTTGCAGAGGATGCATAGGAGCCAACCTTTACAATGCCACTGATGTTTCACTGATGTTTGTCTTTAGAATGAAAGAATATGGCTACGGGTTAGCCAACTATTAATTGGTACAGGCTGATGGTTCTTCTGTAAGCTAAATGAAGTATTAGGTGTCTGATATTTGAAACTTGGCAGTTATGTTGTGTGAAATTGATTTCGTTTGCAATTGCATTGTTACAGGCATTTTTGTCGATAGTTAATTGAGGTTTGTTTTTCCTTTAAAGAGGTAGCCACTTGGGTGTTTGTGGATATGCACATTGTTACTCAGTTTGTGAATTTTTCAGTACTTAGACTATTGTATTAGGCAATAGTGTAGTTCTCCCGTCCCCTCTTTTTCTTTCGTAACAAGCAGTCTTTTATTATAATTCTATGAACTATTTAATTTTTCTCATCTCTATTTTCCTTTTCTTTAACAAGCTATCTGTTATTATAAATAATTTTCTCTCTTTTTTTTTTGAAATAATTTGTTCTCATCTTCAGGTTCTCTCTTCCCTTAATATTGAAAAGCTGGTCATACCTGCAATTTCTGAATTAAAGGAAACATGGACTAATGTATTTAGCTTTAAGCAGCTTGAGGTTTCTCAAGAATTAGAAGTTAGGTCCATAAACATATTGGTTTTTCCTGGTACTGGTTTACTACAGAAGCCACTGCTGGAAAATCATTCTTCTAAACATGATACACCTGTTGATGAAGGTGACCACATGGGATGACATTGACATTTATTGAACATTTTCTTTGTGATTCTCCGTTTTAAACATCTCTGTGGTTTATGCAGTTGGAGTCATTGAATACGACATCAAAGATCATCAAGATATAAAGTCAGCTCATGATTCTTCTGAGCTAATTGCTGCTGAAGCCGAGCCCCATAACTCTGCCCAGGCTGTTGGCCATTGCGGAAATGCTACCGAAGATTCATCTTTTATTTCAGATGATTCTGCTGATCCTATTAACAATGGCAAATCTTCCCAGTCTTTGTCAGTAGAGACTGCTGGTGATGCTTGCACAAACATTTTATCTAGAGGAGGTAAAACAAGTTTCCATAGTGAAGAAAAATCTGAAGTCGATTTTACAACTGTTCAGACAACTGAGTTAATTGGCAATACTTCTGATATTATTGAGAATAAAATTGTAGCTGTTGATGCAGTAAAAGATCAGCAAGAATGTGACATAGTTTCCAACTCCTAGTTGTTTTGGCCTTTTTGGTCTGCTCCAATTTGAGGCCAGTGTACATTTTGCTTTAAACATGAAAGGATCCTTACAGTCGTCCAAAATAATTCACCTCCACAGGATGAGTACAGGAGTACATTGAACATCTTGTATGACCCTTATGGAAGTAAACCTAGCTGCTAATTAAGAATCAATCCAGAGCGTAGATTGAATGAAAGCTGAAGTTGATGCCATTGACCATAGCTCTCCTGTAAATGATAGATTTTTTATCTTCTGTTTTTGCAATCGTCAGTATATCTATGTTTTTCTGGTGCTGCAGAAGAAAATATGCTTCTTACCTGTTGTTGTTGTTAAGTGTTACAAGATACAAGATCAGACAGAGAACTTAGACACGGCTTGTTTTCTGAATCTAGAATCAGGCACCTGTATCCAATTTGGCTGCTGCTGATGCTTTGGCTGAATTCCATCATGCTAGCAATGATTTTGCAAACAATCGTCGTAGCCAAGAAAATTAGGTGTCTTGCCGACTCTTCTTGATGTCTCACATTACTCCTGATGTTTCTGTGGGCATAAAGAACCCTGATATTCACTTTGTGGGAAGTCCAAAGGAAGTGTCCATGAATTTGTGTTTCCTGTAATGATAACACTATGACGATGCTTATAGAAGAAAAAAAAAGGCCGTGGTTGTGTTAATACAGCAGTTGCCAGTTATGTTCTAGTGAATGCTATTGTTAATTTCATTTCTCATTGAAGACCTTCACATGATGAAGATGGCGGTTTAGTGAACTTGTTAACACTGCCTGGAGATCAGTAGAAGATCCTCCGATTTGATCTAACATTTTATTGAGTAACAATTTTCTGCTTATATTTCGGATGGGTGTGAAAGTGCTGAGTTTCCAACAGTAGGTGCAAATGGAGAACTGAACTAGATTAGTTTCTGTAAGTACCTTCTTATTAGCATTTTCTCTGTGATTATCTGAACTTTTAATATGGTCCTCAAAGTATCATAATCTCTTGTAGTCAATCCATGAAATTTATTTTCCTCGTTTCAACTTATTTAGTTAAACAACATTTTCAACTGAAACCAGTTCTACCATGGATGTTTAATGTTTCCTTGTTTTTTTGGGTTCCTCTTTAAAACCTAGGGCACAGGCTAATATGTCCTGTTTTGCACATTAGATGGAACATTATTTCGTCATCGCCTGTTGCATTGGGAAAGTACTTAAATTGTTCACACTGCATCTCATTTCTGTTTAAGTTGTCAGTCTTGCCATACTTATGTTTATATGTAGAAAAAACCAAGTTTTTTAACCGCATTTTCTTTATGGAAAAATCGCATTCCATTGCATCTGTTCACCTAAAACTTTGGTATTTGATTCTTTTAAGCAAGCACTAATTACAATACTAACTTCATTGCATTTTCAGAAAATAGATGTTGATAGCATATATTTCTTTTCTCTCGTGAATTCGTCCAACTTCTTTCCTTGATCATTGTTCCATGTTAAACAGGTGTTCAAAATTGACGACTCTAATTTTCAATATATGGATTATTAATTATCCGGCACTGGCAGATCCTGGATGTCACTGACTGCAAGAGGCTTCCTTCTTTGCGATAGGTATAATTAGTTAGATCGCGAAGGTTTCTCTTTTCTTTTTCTTTTTCTTGAATTTTGTTTTCACTTAGAGCTATACTTGTATTCATTCTGCAGAAACTTTCAGAGTTTTTGTATTATAAGTAGATGCACCTTTATAAACCAAAGTATACCTTTTTAGAGTTTGTTCTTGGGCCACTGAGTTTTCAATCTCAATCATTGTCTGCTTGTTAGTTAGTTGTTTTTTCTTTAAAAAATATAACAAAGGACTCTTCGCCGAAAAGGAAAGGAAGTCTAATCATCTATGCCAGTCTAATAATTGGACATTTACACAACCATTGGAAGATTTTTGAGTGGCCAAAAAAAAAATTTCATTCGTATTTAAAATTTGAATTTGAGTTGAACTCGATATATTTGATAATTATTCGATTCAAATTCAAATTGAATTTTAGTTAATTCGAATATCATATATGTTTTTCATTCAAATATATCGCCACGTTGATAATGACATTGAGGAGCATTTTAAGAAAATCTGAAAACTTTATTAAAATTGTCTCTGATATTTTTGAAATACAAGAGCAATGTGAAAAAAATATAATTATATTTATTATACTAATTTTAACAATGAATAACCAAACACACAAGTCTTTTATGCAACCCATTCGTTCACCTTCCGAGCTATAAATCAATATCCACTCGAACGACATTAACATTCCTTCCTTTCTACCCCTACTTTATTTCGCTCCAAGAGCTAATTGGTATATTCCTTTTCAATTCCAATCCACGAACAATCAAACCAAAAACAACATTGAATTGTCCCAGGCACCATACTGCCCCTAGGCTACGATGCGATAGTAAAAGATGAGAGGGATGACAACGAAATTTAAATCTCATCCATACACATTATATCTGAAGAATTTTAAAAATTTATGATGTTAGACTATCTACTAAGACCCATCTGTATTTCTCAATTTATCTCCATGGTCAGAAAAAAGCTTTCGTAGAACTCAGCCAATCAGTTTCAAGATTAGACTAATCGTGAGAGCTGAAAACCTGAATTTTTTAAAAAAATTAAATCCAAGAAATTTGGTTCGAACACTTCCACTAAACCAAGAATGACACCCAATAAGACTACATTAACCAGTTAAGATTGCATTAGAGCTATTAGCAACAAAGTGTCGCTTATTGAGTTACAATGTTTATGTACATGACCTACAAGAACAATAACCCGTCTTTATCCTTACTACGTGAGGTCAATTATATGAATCTTCTTATGTCATTTGGCTCGATCCAAACCAATAAAATCCAAATGCCTCCGACACAAAGCGACCATTAAATGATCTAAATCAGAGTGTCCTATGGACTTGGCTGGGCGAGGTACTGCAGCCATTCCTCAGGGACTCCTTTTCTCATCTTCAGCATTTTTATCGCAGCTGTTGTCAAAGGTATGGCGAGGATGTCATAATCCTTAGGGACCTGCAGCAACAATTTAAGATGAAATATATTACTTCTGTTCATGGAAACATTCATTAGATCGGTATCTTTCAGAGGACATATGCGAGCAATGTTATAAATACTTCTACCGATAGAACGACAAGTATACGATATTTATCAACCCATCTATAGAAAAAGAAAATTTTTGGGTACTATCAAAATTTGTAACCAACTAAATAGCCGTTATCTGAACTCTAGTGCTTGATCTATGGTACCGACTTAAGTGAGTAGAGTATGCGTACTCATGTGTATCTACATATGCAGTCTGAGAGACTGAGTTTTTTAAAATCATGTTCGAAGCGAGGCAGAGTGGAGAAAGTTGGTTGAACCAGATTTGGGCCTAGTTCAGACCAAATCTGGAACCAGGGAGCCATTGGTTCGCTCGCCGGTTTCAGTTTTGAAAAAAGGAAAAAAGAAACACTGCATTGAATAGTTGAGAGAAGAAGAACCGAAATGTTGATCGAGTAGAATCATGGCAGCATGTGAAATTTCATCTAGAAATAGTTGGAAGAGACCTTAGGAATCTTAAGCAGCCTCATGTTCACCTCTTCCAATGTTTTCTTTCCCTTCCTTGAGTTACATCTTGCACATGCAGTCACCTGAAAACAGTATATCATTTAGCATTTCAACCAAAACTATAATTTCGATAACTCTAAATTTGATATCATAATATTATGTTGCAATTCAAATGCAAAAAGATTAAAGCTCAAGGCTTGAATTATAGTTTTAAGGTTTTAGTCTCTAGCTAGAATGCTACGGTGTTGGTGATGCACTAGACATGATGACACATGGTGCTGAAAACAGTATGGCGTCGATCATCTCCAGGAGTCGTATAACTATCTCAAGCTGTAATCATCTCAAAATCAATGATTTCCAAGGAATGCAGTAAATTTTGTGTATGAAAGGACTAGAAGAAATTTGTCTCTTGGTGGCGGTAACTTGCACACCAACTTGTTATCTCTTATGCTGCAATTGTGGTGCAGTAAATCCAGAGATCATCAGCTATCATAACAAAGAGATTTTTCTTTTCGCTAAAAAAAACTCTCAGACCATCAGAAACTTGCATTATAAATGTAGGTGACTTCATATTAAACCGAAAGAAATTTACCATCATTATGAGTTGGATTTACACATTTATCTTGCTAATGCTCATCAAAATTGCTGCTCACTTACAAAATTACTGAAGCTTAAAATGAAAGTTTTACTATCGAGGTAACACATCCAAAATCTGACCAAAGTCGCTTTTGAATTCAATATGCAGAAAGCAAATCCTATTTAATACAATTTCTTATGCCGACTGTCTACAACCTTCTTTGAAATTTAACTGCATTAATCCAGTTCAAGCAAAAGATTAGTGATTAAACAAAGAAACTGAACGACGACGACGACGGAAAAAAATGATCAGGTAAATCTACAAGATAAATTTGCGAGCAAAAGATTGCTACTCTATGGAAGTGCAGTTAACTACCAGATTTTCCCACGTCCATTCACCGCCGCGTGAAGTTGGTATTACATGATCAATGGTCAAGTCTTGATGAGAAGAACAATATCTACAAATAATAATAATAATAAAACTTACGACTAAATCAAGTGTAATAATATTTCGTACAGAACAACAAATGCATCATCATGGCAATCCCATAAATTTCTGTTATGAAAAAGCACTTACTGGCAAGTGAAAGAATCC
Source organism: Zingiber officinale (assembly GCF_018446385.1). Taxonomy (NCBI): domain Eukaryota; kingdom Viridiplantae; phylum Streptophyta; class Magnoliopsida; order Zingiberales; family Zingiberaceae; genus Zingiber; species Zingiber officinale. Next base: position 60,577,405 of record NC_055999.1, on the reverse strand, counting down.
CTGAAAAATATGTTTTTTCGACTAAGATTGTGTTTAACCCGTCTTCTCTTGACAACTTGAAGCAAATGTGGAATCTGAAGGTGAAAACATGATAAAATATTACTAGTCGAAAGAAAGCAAAATTAGAGCGCCATCTTAACAGTAGGTGCATATGAACCTGCAAAACAGCTGGAATATAGTATGATCCTTGGGGCGAAGACACGGTTTGATCATAGTATTCAAGAACATCTGCCTATCCGTTGAATAAAAACTGTTTAGTAGCTAGCGGGTGGGAAAATCGAATGTTGTAATGCAGATATAGATTGTGCCTCGCAAACTAACTAACCTTGTCCATGAATTCCAGACATATTGCCCGCTTCCAGCAAACGACATTAATAGGCCTAATCAAGGATGACACAAGTAACATTCTAATGGTGTGCCAGAAATTTGCAAAACAGATGCATATGCTATATTTTGTAGTAACTAGAATTTTCATCAAAGTTGATGCCTACAATTTCACAGACTCGAATCGTACATTGCTGATGAGGAAATCTGAATAAAGGGTGTTCTAAAAGAAAGGCAAAACAATGCCAACTTATCCATAATCCTACCCAGATTCCAATTCATCAAGCTATGAAAACATGAGCATAATTCGATGTTCAACTGATGCCTTAATGCATAATCTTTGGTCATTGCTGCAAGATACTAATTCAATCATATAGAAACAGAATTCAGACTCAGACTGAATGAGTTTGGGGTCAATGATTTAGTGGTCGGACCAGTTGATCGATCGGTCGAGCAAAATGCACATTTCTCAAATCATCCTCCGAGAAGGTAATTGGAACAAAAGGCATGCCAGATACTTAGAGACATACATTGCAGGTAATGTTACAAAACTAGGGTTTTAACCATGAAAGACATTTAATCAAACGCCATGAAGCATAGTCCAAAATGCAAAGCAGTCGAAGCATATTACACACTGGAGATGAGATCATTGCCGAAGTGAGTTAAAATCAAGTTCACCTTAATCAGCAGCAGATCTGTAATCAATGGAACATCCACAAATTTAGAAGAAGAAGAAGAAGTGCAGGAGGGAGAAGTACCTATAAGAGATATCCAACACCAACCCTCTGAAAGAAGAGAATTCATCCGATTTGAACTGCTCGTCCTCCTCCTCTTCCTCGTCTTCGGATTCTTCTTCTTCAACATCTTTATCCTCCAAACTCCTGCGTTCATCGACTCTGGAGCCCCTGCTCGACTTCCTCCCCACAGCCCAAACCCTAGAACCACCAGGAGACATGAGTACTCCTCTGGGGATCCCTACCGACCTCTCGACAATCCTCTTCCCCGACCAAAGTGACAACTTGTCGCCACTCAAGATCATCCTGAGACCCCCCTGGGCTGCGAGCTTCGCCATGGGGAGGCTTGGATCAGATCAAAATGGAGTCTTTCTTACCTCGTACAGCAATTTGTGACAGAACAATCACAGTAGGGGGGTTGATCTTTGCTTCTTCCTCTCTTCTTCTTGTTCTGTTCCTTGAACAAAATTGCTGCTTTTTTGTTCATCGAAGCTTTTTTGAGAGGTTGCGTGTGGCACAATTGTTGAGGCTCCCAGCCACACGTTGGTTGGGCAAGCAAGGAATATCTTCAGTTCGATCTTGTGATTCCTGATACAATTGTTGGATTCTCGAGATCAAAATGAGATTTTTTTTTTCGTTTTTTTTTTCTCCGCATTTTTTATGGTTCGGCAGATCTAAAGCTGTAGAAGAGTGATTGATGGTGAATTATGTAGGCCAACCAGCAATGGATATGGGCTATTGTTTCAGCCCATTATATGACACTACTTCGGCCCATCATATCGAACAATTCGACAATTTAATTTTATTGAACAAGCATATTGATCGGCCCAATTTATATTTATTAGGCAACAATTCCTGCCTAATTTGGGGCAGGCATGTTGGTTAGGTTTAATTCTATTCGGCTCAGAGTTATAAATAAACTGTACGTTCATAAATTTGATATTCAGCATGATAAGGATTTATTTTATTCATTTAATATACATAAGTTTAATTAAATAAATAAACTTAAATAATTCGTTTAATTGAACGAACAATCTTGAACATATATTATTTAACTCATTAGTATTCGTGCACATGTTCATGAATAATATTCGTGAGTAATGTTCATCAATAAAATTCTTATCAACTTACTAAATAAATTAAAAAGCTTTTAAAATGAATACAAAAATTTATATTATCAAACTTAGTAACTAATCAAACAAACTTAAAATGTAAAACTTTTAAACAATCAAACAAGCTTGAAAACATCTAAACTATAAGATCGAGAAGGAGGGGGGAGGAGGGGTGAATCACGTGGTTTAGAAAACTCTAATTTTTTATTTTGAAAAGTGAGTACACAGCGGAATTAATTAAAACATAAAAACAAAAAGCCAAAACACAAGTATGCAAGCGGTTTACTTGATTCGGAAGTTTCGGCAACTCCTACTCTAAGACCTAGGTCCTGCAGACCTAACAATGAGTAATCTACTAAAGATCTCGTTTGGAACCGTCGGAAAAAAGGATCGAGTATAATAAAAAATAAGGACAAGTGTAACACGCTACATTTTCCTTTTTTGCAGAAATTAAGTACAAAATTAATTTTCGTTATCCAACACTTGTAGATGATCAGATCAGATTCGATGTAGGTCGGCTTCTCAACGGCAATTGGGCGCAGTAGTGTCGTAACAGAGTAGCAGCACAAAGCCAGAGCAGTCAGAACATCGCACGATTGCGTTGAAGCTTGTAAAATGATGTCTGTTAGAGTTGCTGGTCGAGATGCTCTATTATTGAGCATTGAAGGCGCCTTCCATAGCACTAGAGGCACCTTCAACCCCAAAGTTTATCCTAACAAAAGCTGCTCCTTATTGTTGACAAAATCTTCTGCGTTATTCGATTGAAGTCGCCTTTCAAGCTCTCAAAGGCGCCTTCCATTAACAGTCTCAAGCCGTGGAAGACGCCTTGGGTACTATTCACCCGAGGTATTTTGTGCTCCCTTTACCCTGTAAAATGTGTTAGTTCAATAAAGTATCTAACATGTAAAACAAAGTTAGCACAATAATAGAATACCAGTAATAATTAGTTTCTGTCCTTCCAAGACTAAGAACTAGTCAATGTCTCAGTTTAGAGATCTAAAATGGACCTAAACTGGACCAACGCCTACTGTCCTCTCAAACGGGACGCGTCCTCACTGAGTTACTCTCCTCCAGTGACTTACCTCCACTTACCAAATGTCAAGTTACCTCCTTGACATCCAATCTAACCCACTAGGTCTTCCTGCCGGAATCACATATCCGGACTTCGCCAATCGGGAACCAAACATCCCAACCTCCTGCCGGAATTGCACATTCAGACTTCAACCCATTGGGAATCGAACATCTTGACCTCTTGCCAGAATCCCACATCTGGACTTCCTGCCTAGAGTTTGGTCCTCTTGACCTATCAAGTTAGTCAACCTTGCGCATTTGGTAACAAAGTTAGATCAACAATACATCTAATTTTAATCCACCTGTTATTCATCAAAACTTAGGTTTAATCATTGATGCCAACTTCACCAATAATCTCTCCCTTTTTGATGCAATAACAACCCCGGTTAAAGTTAGAAAAAATAAAAAAAAGAAATAGCAATAACATGATTCAAGAGAAAAATTAAGTAATTTCAATTTCAATTTTATTCTCTTGATCATTTTAAGGTTAAGATTTTCAAGATTTATTTTTAGTTTTTCTTACTTAACTTCTTACTCTCCCCTTTGACATTTATTAAAAAAAAATATGCATATAAGTGTACCAAAGTATGAAAATATAAATGCATAAATAAGCATATTAAGTAGTAAAATTTTCAATGGTAAAGGTTTTAATAAAAACTTGCAAGTCTATTTCAGGGAGGTGTTAATGTGAAGAAAAATTTTCAAAGTAATTTTGAAAGGAATTGTCAAAAATTTACAAATGGTTTTCAAAATTCTAAAAATTGAATTTTGTAAAAACAAACCATTTTGGAAATTTTGCAAGCATTTTGTAACCCAATTTTTCAAGACAAATTGTTAAATAGGTTTCAAAAATATTTTTGAAGGTTGTGTTGCAAAGTAATTTTTAAATTTTAAAAGCATTTTATTTTTTTTCAAAATATTTTCAGAGTAATTTTCAAATAGAATAACTTTTCAAAATATTTTAAAAGTGATTTTCAAAGGACTTTTGAAAACAATTTTCAATGGGACAAGCCAATTTTCAAAAGATATTTCAAAATATTTTTACAACACATTTTTAAGGAAACCATCAAAGAAGTTTTTAAAACTGACATTTGAAAAAGTATAAAAATATTTTTCAAAGTAAGTTTTAAAGGTAAGTTTGCAAAATTTTTCATAAAGATTAAGTAAAGTCATTTTTAAAGTTTGGTTTTCAATACAATTTTTGAAAGTAAATTTTTCAAGGTAAAATTTGAAATATCTATAAAAAAATTTAAGTAGGTTTATAAATTTTTGTTTAAACTATCAGTTTATAAAAAGTGACAAGAAGAGGAAAATTTTTAAAATAAGACATTTTGAAAGTGATTTTCAAATATCCTCCACCTAAATATAATATTATTTAAAAATAATATTCATCTAAAAATTATCCTTAAATGTCTAATCGTTAGTTACTAACTAACTATTAGAAGATAGCAGTGTTTACTTGATTAGTCAAGTTAAGTACTAATACCCAATTAGAAAATTTCTGAAAAAGAACTACTTAATTTGATTAATATATTATTATATTTTTCGTCTAGACTTGTGTTGATGCACTGATATATGTATCTAAAGTCCAGGTATAAGGTCTACGCATCTCACGTCATTCTAAGTTTTTTAAATACATAATCAAGGTACACCTAGTGTGTTTGTGAGATGCTCATTATCTATATCCATAGGATCATGCTTTTTAAGGATTTGTCCTATACTAAGTCCACAATAAATTTTGAAATACTAGGGAGATGAGAATTTTTTGAAAACATAAGTAATGGATTTTCCTAGAATTTACAAATCACTTGAAAATTTATTTGATAATGAGAGTCCTAGTATATCGTACACATTCCTAATTTTCATCTTGAGTTGCTAAATTTGAGTTATGATAGTGGTTTAGTAAATATATCAGCCAAATTTGATTTTGACTCAACATAGTTAAGTTTAACATCTATGCACTAGATTTTTAGTTAAATTGATTGAGCTTATGTTATCAATGAAGATTTTTGTATTTTTATATTCTATGTTGAAGTCTTGTAATATATGTATCATTCATAATAATTGTACTATACACTCACCCATAACTATATATTTTGTCTCAGTTGTAGTTAAAGCAACACAATGTTATTTCCTATTAAACTAGCTGACAAGTGATTGTCTAAGTAATTGACATCCATTACTTATAATTTTTCTATTTAATTTATAGCCAGTATAGTTTGAGTCAGAATATCCTAAAAGTTTAAAATTAGTTATCCTAAGGTACCACATTCCTATATTTATGTACCTTTAGATATTTGAAAATTCTTTTAATATTTTTTAGATGGGATTACTTATCACAGGTTTGATATCTAATACATATATTAACTACAAATAATATATCAGGTCGGCTTGCAGTTAGGTATAATAGACTACCTATGACACTTCTATAATACTTTAGGTTTATCGGTGCTCCATTTGGATCACTATCTATATTTTCATTTATTGTCATGGGTGTTTTTATTTCTTTAGAATTATCCATTCCAAATTTTCTAAGTAATTCAGTTGTATATTTTTCTTAATAAACATAATTACCTTTATTAGTTTGTTTAATTTGTAAGCCTAAGCAGAAGAATAACTTACCTACTAAACTTATTTCAAATTCTTGTTCTGTTAGGTTTATAAATTCTTGTAAAAAAATCTGAGTTTGTGGATCCAAAAATTATGTCAACGACGTATACTTGAGCAACAAAAATATCAAATTTAAGGGTTTTTACAAACATGGCTTGTTTGAATTCTTTTAAAATCATATGAGTGGATAATCATTTATACCAAGCCCTAGGTGCTTGTTTAAGACCATATAGGATTTTTTTTTAATTTGAATAAATAATCAGGGATTTTTAAATTCAGGTGGTTGACTTATATATGCTTCTTCTTTTATTAATCTATTTAAGAAGGCTGATTTGACATCCATTTGGTAGAGTTTGAACCCTTTATGGGCTGCATAGCTTAGTAGCATTCTAATAGACTCAAGTCTGGCCACTGAGGCATAGGTTTTATTATATTCAAATCTCTCTACTTGACTAAATCCTTTGACTACCAGTCTAGTTTTATTTTTAACAAATTCCCCTTTTTCATTTAACTTATTCCTAAATACTCATTTAGTTTCAATGAATTTATTATTTTTGGGTAAAGGAACTAAGTCCCAGACTTTGTTTCTTTCCAATCAAGTCAGTTCTTCCTGCATGACAATAATCCAGTCTAGGTCAAGAAGAGATTCTTCTACTATTTTGGGTGAAATCTTAGAAATTAAAGATATTTGACTTAGATTGCTAAATGATGATCTAGTTTAAACTCTTAGTTCTGGATCACCTATTATTTATTCAATTGGGTGGACTTAGCTGACTCTTATTGTTTTAGACTCAGTTTGTGTTTGTTCATTTTCTTGTGGTTGATTTTGTTCATCTTCATGTTTGTCTATTTGATTTAGGTTTTCACTTGCTCCCCCTAGAGCAGTGCTAGCTTTAACAAAATCAATTGGTTGAGATTGAGTTTGATTTGAGTTAGTTTTCTTAGAGCTAGATTCATCAAATTTTACATTTATTGTTTCTTCAATTCTAGGGTATTTTTATTAGAAATTCTATACCCTCTACTATTAAGTGTGTATCCTATAAAAATTCTATTTTTAACTTTTGAGATAAATTTTTCTAAATGTCCTCTTATATTTAATATGTAGACAGAACACCCAAATATTTTAAAATATTTGATATTAGGTAATTTATTATAGTAAATTATAAATAAGATTTTAATATGTTTTTTATTTATTGTTATTTTATTTTATATATAGCAGGTTGTACTAACAGTTTCTGCCTAGAAATATTTTGGTAGTTAGAATTCATGAAGCATCGTCCTAATGGCTTCTTGGAGGGTTTTATTTTTTTCTGTAAAATATGAAAAATTAAATAATAAGTGTTATTAGAGAAATAATCCTATTGGATTTTTTTAGAAATTTTTAAAATTTTTCTAAAATTTAAATGGAGTCTAAGAATTGGGCTACACAATTAAATGGGAGTTAGATTGAAATTATTAAACCTAGGTTTCATTTCTTTCCTTTCTCATTTCGCCAATTCATTTCTTCTTCCCCAATTCTTCGCCAGCCGAATCCCTTCTCCTCTGACTCCTTCGGTCACCGAAGGCCGATTCTACCGCTCGATCGTCGGTTTCGACCATTGAGAGGGAGAGACACTTGTCTAGTTGCCCCATCGCGCTCTCCCATCTTTTTCTCTTCATTGTCGATGACCACAGCACCTGCCGCAAACCCTTTTCCTCGCTAGATCCATTATCGCGCCACCACCACTTCGTGCCACCACCGCTTCGCGCCACCGTCGCCAGAAGGGAGAAGCCGACGAAGGGGTTAGGGCGAGCAACCCCTCTTACTTCTAGATCTAAGTAGAGTAGCAGCGATTTCATCAGGGAGGTTCATCGCTTCTTCCTCTCCACCAGATTTTGATTCCTTGTCCTCACCGGCATAGATCCGCCGTCGAACCTTCGAGAGGGATAGACTGACCATCTCCTTCTCTATTTTCCCGATCTCCCCATTCCACCGTCGATTCCTTCTTCACCCATCTCTTCAGTCACCTTCTGTTTAGTCTCCAGTAAAGAGGAAGCGGTCGACACCAATTTGGGTAAGGCATATTTGGTATTTGGAATGGTGAAGACCTCAATTCCATTTTATGTTTGGAATGTCTGTGCTAAATTGTTTGGATGATCACTATAGCCCAGACCACTATTTTCCAACAGCAGCTTCTCCTAGCTCCAACCATTATTTCCCAATAGCAAGCTTCTCCGGCCGTGAGTCAATAGTTGGGCACTCAAATTTGGGTAAGTTGTAGAGGTGATTTCTTGTATGAATTAGATTTGATTCTAGTTTTGGAATGATTAGGGCTAATGATATGGTTAACCCTAATTTGGTTATTGAATTATATTAATGAAAGTTAACCAATAATTAGGGTTAGTCAATGATTACTTCGATTAATGTTTCTCCTAATTGGATTTGAGAATTTAGGTTAGCTAATTGATACATGATGGATTAGCTAAATTGTGCATGTGGTTGTAGGACTTTGATTCGGGATGAGTGTCTTGATGTAAGATTTACTTGACATGAGCTACATATTAAAAGCGGGTTCTTCTTGACTTGTTTATTTAGATCTTTGACTTTAGTGCTGATCTAGTTTATTGATTTGGCAGTACTGATTTACTTACCTTGACTCTACTATAGATTGGTTCTTGTATTTGATACTTTATTGCTTGTTCTTGTATTTTGATCGTTTGGATATCTATGTAGTCTCATTTGTTATTCATGATTAGGTTGGTTATATATATATATATATATATATATATATATATATATATATATATATATATGATATTATCAGACCATAGTCTAGTTATAGGCTTATGTTTGTGTATTTATATTATAATATGGTAATATACTTAGGCTCTTGTCTATAGGTTATTGATATCAGATGTAGTATAGTTGTATATTTATGTAAGGACATATATGTTAGTGAGATTATATTTACCTATACTTGATTAAAATCACTCCCCAAGGGTAGTATATCCCCTTAGGCTATTCTCTTCAGATAACCATCTTGGACTACTTAATCTTGATCCCGTTGTTTATTATATGTATGATGATACCATGGAATCGGAGGAGATATTATGACTAGATGGCTAGGATCCCTTTAGATTGAGATTGTTACTATTGTACTTGTTGTTATGGTACCTAGATACATGTTAGTAGACTTGTTATTTAATGCATGTCTATACATTTAAATTGCCATTAGATTATACCGTACTGTAGGATATCGAGTATCATACTAGACCCTTGGTTATTATTTAGGCACATGCCTATCCGTTGTTGATTTTAGACTGTAGGCTAGCTTAAAGAGTATTATCCTCGGACAGATTGTTATTGCTTATTTGTCATTATGACTTGGTATCTGTATATACCCTATCTTTCCATGGGACCATCCGTGATAGAGTGTTATCTCACAGATAGTGGCCACTTATGCATTTGTCTGCCTACAGGACCATCTGTGGTAGAGCGTTCTCCCACAAACAGTGATTGTTTACATACCTTGGTTGCCCATGAGACCATCCATGGTAGAGTGTTCTCTCGCAGTCAGTAGCTGAGGTGCTAGATAGCTATCTCATCCTATTCACCTACGGGACCATATGTGGTAGAGCGTTCTCCCACGGGCAATGACTATTTATATAGCTTGACTGTCCACAAGACCCCTTTATGGTAGCATATTGTTATATTAGTCAGGACTTGTTATTTGCTGGTTATGCATTTGTTTGTGCAGGGTTTGGAAGTATGGTAGGTACTTTTGATTTATTGGTTATACTTGGTTTAACAGGTTAGTGGATGCTATATTATGAGTTATGCTTTTGCTTAGCAGATGAGACTGCACCCTTTGGTCTCCTTATATGTATATATAGTATCATGCACTATTTTCTTATACTTATTGAGTATTTTATACTCACTACCCTTGCTTTCCCTTTATTTCCAGGTTAGCAGGTAGATGATGTGTTGTGTCACTCGGAGGTCCTAGCTGCAGCCCCACATCACACATGAGATCGTGTTTTCCACGTTGTTTCTATTGCTATTTTCGTCCTGGTTTTCAGACTAGCTTGTGCAATAATTAACTTGATTGTAGTTTCCATTTTGTGATGCGTTTATATTTGGTTATGTACTTGTTGTGTCAAGATGGGCCGACTCGCAGTCAGTTGTATTGTTTTTATATTTTTCTTCTGTCTTTTGCTGTCTTTTTGTACTAGTCGTGTGGGCTGCTTATAAACTACTTGGTTGTGTTCATCCAGCCATGTGAACTGTTGTTGGTTTGTGAGTAGCCTTGTGGCATTATATACAAGTTTTATTTGTCACTATTATAGGGGAGATGTTGTCCGTTTGTTAGGCAAGGACTCCTTTGGGGCATGCCACTTGTTAGAGTGTATACTAAAAGTCTAGCTTTTTGTATAAACATATAAGAATCACATTGGTCAAATGCCTACATTTATGCTAAGTGTAGTTGTCCATTTAATTTATATTGTAGATAATATGGTGTGAGGAGACATACAGAATATCATGTTATCAGATCCTTATAAATTATAAACAGTCGCTCACAACCAAGATGGAATGGGACAAACCATTGGAGTGGTTGTAGTGTAATTAAGTATTAGTTTATCTTGACTAATAAATTACACTAGTACACTATGAGTGTATTGAGCAGGACCAATTGAGGTAGTATCTTTTTATACTGACTATATAAAAGAACAATACCTCTGTTATTATGGAAGTGTGTACTCTTAATCATGATATAATAACAAGTACATATACTTAGTATTTATTTCTTTGATTTATCAAAGGGTGCGATTTAGCTCGTTAAATCAATAGGCCCGATAAGTTGGGAAATGATATTATTTATATGGTGTGTTGTTGATTATAGAATGAAACTGTGTCCTAGTAATGTAGGTTGATGATGTTCCCTTGAGGAGCTCATAAGGATTGTCATGTAAACCCTGCAGGTGGACTTAGTCTGACATGACGATAAGGTTGAGTGGTACTACTCTTGGAGCTAGATATTAATTAAGTGAGTTGTCAATAACTCATTTAATTAGTGGACATTCAATATCTTAAACACAGGGAGACTAACACACTCATGATAAGAAGGAGCCCATATAGTAATATGGGATTGGTGCAGTAGTGGAATAATAACTCTTTAGTGGAATGAGATATTATTGATGAACTTGAGTTGGGTGTTCGAGGCGAACACGGGAAGCTCAAGCTCATCGGGAGACCAAAACCAATTCCTCCTCTCGGTCCCTATTGTAGCCTCTTATTTATAAAGTCTTATATCCACCCAAACCCAACTTCTTACCCACCTTAAGGTGGCCAGCCAAGCCAAGCTTGGAGCCCAAGCTAGGGACGACCAAACCAAGGTTAGATGGGTTCAAGTTGTGGCCGGCCCTAGCTTGGAACTCAAGCAAGGGTGGCCGACCACATTGAATTCAAAAGGAAGTTTTATTTTGTAAAATCTTTCCTTTTATAGAGATCCATTAAAAGGATTTAAAAAGATGATTTTAATATAAAATTTTCCTTTTTTAGATCGGTCATAAAAGGAAGTTTTTATTTTGTTGAAAAACTTTCCTTTTATGTTGGTTTTAAAAGAGAGTTTTAAATTTTAAAATCTTTCCTTTTATAGCTTTCTACAAAGGAATAAAAGAGAGATTTGAAATCTTTCCATATTTGTAGTTATCTATAATGTGAAAGAAAGATTTTAATTTTTTGATAAAACTTTCCTTTCTTGAAACCATGTTGTATTTTAAATCTTATCTTTTATAGATACCCATAAAAGGATTTAAAAGAGAGAAATTTTAATTTATAAAATATTCTTTTTAGAACTATCCACAAAAGGGATTTTTAAAAGAGAGATTTTAATTTTGTTTAAAATATTTCCTTGCTTGGATAACAAGCATGTGGCCGGCAATGACAAGAATAAAAAGAAGTTTTAATTTTTTGTTTTAAAACTTTCCTTTTTGGTCATTGGCAAGGAATATAAGGAAGCTTTAATTATGTTTAAAATTTTCCTTATTTGCCAAGACCAAGTAATATAAAAGAGAGGGTAGAGGTGCCTCACCTCACAACAATACATCTTCTATTCCTCTCCTCTCTTCCTTGGTGGTGGCCGACCCTTACTATTTCTCTCTTCTCCCTTGTTTTCCTTCTTGGTGGCCGGCGAGATAATTGGTGTGGAGATCCATTGATGACTGGTTGCTTGAAGGAGAAGAAGAAGAGAAGGAGGTTCTCTTGTCTAGCATCTCTTGGAGGAAAGTTGGTGGCCGAACTTCATCATCTCTTGGAGAAAGTTGGTGGCCGAAACTTGAAAGGAAGAAAAGGCTTGGGTGGATTCTCGTCTTGGTAGATTGTCGCCCACATGACGTCTGAGATAAGAAGAGGAATATAATAGAAAATCAAGAGGTCTATAAGTTACAAGAGGTATAAATAGTTATAAGTTTCCACATCATAACTAGTGCATCCTTTTGAATAGATCTTGTAAAACCAAACACAAGAGGTTATCAATTTTAATTATCGTTGATCCTGTCCGAGAGTCGAGTAGATGGACGCTGGGGATGTGGCGCTCTCTGCTGATTTCGTGTAGACTCTGGGCTGACGTGGACTCAGGTGAACCTGCAATAAAACCGAGTCGGGGAGGGGATCCCGGCGACGACCCTCCGACGCTCAAGTCAGGCAAGAAGAAATTGAAGCAGAATAACGAGGCAAAGAGCTACAGTAGATGATTATGCATACCTCCGTCGGAGTCTGGGGGTCCTTATATAGGATCCGGGGGGGGGGGGGGGCGCGTGCACGCTTCCCGAGACATGCACGCTCCTCAAAGCATACCTCAAAATGGACGTGTCAGAAAAGTGTGTCTGACACCATACCGCAACCGTCCGAGCATATCACCGACATAACAGTGGAAACTTCCATCGTACGATCTTCTGTCCTGTCTGGTCGCCGACCATGCTGTCTGTCGGCAGCGCATGTCTTGAGAAGGATATCGCCAGCTGTCTATTTTGTCCTCTTCTCTCTCGTCTGTTACTAGGCCGAGCGGGTGAGCCGCTCGGTCGTATACTCGGACGGGAATGCAGCCTTAGTTGTTCGGTAGCTCGGTCGAGCGGACTTGCCTGTCGGTGCATCGCCTCTTTTATACGAACCCCCCTGAGCATCGAAAACTCGACCTATGATCGAGTTGTCTTCGTGCCGGCCTGGGCGCTATTAAGGCTGATCGGCGAGGTGACCTCCCCGCTCGGCCAGAACCTTGGTATGCCCATCTTGACTTTGACTTCCACGTGCTGTTGACCACTGTATAGCCGGACCCCCTCTTTCACCACCAGATCACGTGCCTCCCCCTCAATTCTAGTCAAAGGAGGCTAAAAGTCCGACTGGCTGGACTACTAGTCTAGCAGTGTAGTGACCGCTCGCCCATTGAGGTGGGTGCTTCTCTGTTCGAGCACTATGATGGTGCCAGGCAACCGCTCGGCAGCCTACCTGCTGGGCCTTGGAAAATTTTGCTTGTCGTTGATTACCTTGCCGACCTGAGGGCGATTAATGCTGACATTTTCAAGATCTCCTCGGAATTCGTGTAAATCCCTGCTATTAAGGCCGAGCACGCGCCCATGCCTGTGTAATGTCGTTCATTAAATGCCGCCCTTTAACCTGCCGCCACGTGGCACCACCGCTGTCATCGTTCGGCGAGGGCGTCAGCTCCGATGGGACAGGCGACGGTTGAAATTCGACGGTCGGATGTCGACTTCGATCCCGTTGACCTGGATCGGACGGCTAAGGTTGGCCGAGCCCTATGTTTATAAAGCACAGGCGCCGACAACTGTTCCATAGTTGCTGCTTCTGCGCGTTTCATCGGCTTCCTCGACCTCCAGTGCTCTGATGATCTTCCCCCTCCCTCTCCTAGGTCTACTTTTGTAAGCTCCCTGATCCCTTCTTGTTTTCGCGTTTGCTTCCCCTTGCTTTCCTTGGCGTCGCCTCTCTCGTTGTTTTTTCCGTCGATCTTTCCGACGAAGCCTCTACGTTTTCACTTTCCGACCATGGCCAGTTCGTCCGCCCCCTCTCTCGGCCTTTGGTATCAAGCCATGGAGAGTCGGTTTGACTCGGGAGATACCTTTAAACTGATCAATGCATATGACATCCCTGCTGACCATAAACTCACCCTGGCTGAGTCGTCCGACCGAACTCATGACCCATCGGCCGACACTATTACCTTCTTCGGCGACCAATTCGTAGGTGGCCTTAGGTTTCCAATCCACCCATTCATCATAGAAGTGTGCAACTACTTTCGCATTTCGCTCGGCCAGCTTGTGCCCAACTCCTTCAGGCTGCTGTTCGGCGTAGTTGTGCTCTTTCGAGTGCACGACATCCCCCTTAAGCCTCAGATTTTTCATTATTTTTACTATCCTAAGCAGTCCGAGCTAGGCACTTTCTTGTTCCGAGCTCGGATCGGCTTAGTTTTCTTTGATAAAATGCCTACCTTCAACAAGCATTGGAAGGATCATTTCTTCTTTTTGAGTTTTCCCGAGCCGCCACCCTTCCGAACCCAATGGCAAACTTCGCTGCCGCCTCCCCCCCGACCTGAAAAGATATAGGACCGAGCCCGCTTTTCTACATGCGGCTAGCCTGCTGGGCGGGTTGAAACTGGACATCCATAAGCTGCTGCCTGAAGGGATGCTGTATCTATTTGGCTTAAGCCTGATCCGAACGCGGCTTCCGAACGACCTTGGTAAGAAATAACTTCCTCTCCTTTTCTTTGAGTCTAACCGATTTATTTTCTCTTTCTTACAGTTGAGACCATGCTAAAATTGGTGGTGTTCAGCATGCTGAAACGCAAGGCTGCCGAGATAGAGGCGGCTGCAGCGCAGGAGGCGGAGAGACTTGGCATCACCCCGATCGGCTCTCATGAAGGCGAGAGTGAAGAGGTGCAGATGGCGGGCAATGCGTCTGCTGCTCGGACGGTCACTACTGATGCAGCTGGAGAGACCGTTCCATCGACTACGCAACCAACCACTCGACCTGAGGAAGCCGAGTCTTCCGATGACGAACTCCCTTTGGTTGGACGCAAACGCCGCCGAACGGGCACACCAACCCGCTCGGCTACCTCAGCCGTTCACGTGTTTGAGCAGATGGAAGATCCTCCTCCACTGCCTCCAGCGACTGTGGAAACACTGTCTTCTGACCAGACCCTATCTCAAGGAGATTAGCCTTTCGACCCCGTCGCTGCTCAGCCTCTCAGCTTGCTCCCTCCGGCTCCACGGGTAATCAAGCGATCTCTTATTCGCTCTGAGCCGGTCGGACAATCTTCTGCCCCTTCCGCGTCCGCTCAGTCTACTCCGGGCCGTCGCAGGACCATCAAAGCCTTGCTCCACCTACCGACAGAGGAATATATGTAGGCGGCCTAACAACCGACGAGCCCCGAACACTTGATAACCGTCCAGGGACCCCTCGCGAAAGTTTGGGAGGAAACCTGAGCACGCGTGGGTCTGATGCCCCCTGGGCTGCTCGGCAACAGCTATCTGCAACAAACCACGGGGGTAACTTTTATCACAAGCCTGTATTTCTTCTGCTCCGTTTGGTACTGACTATTTTTCTTTTAACTGGGTTGCAGCATTGGGTGGAAAGTATAGAGGTATGCCACCGCTTAGCTTTCCTTGAAGAGGAATTCAAAAAGCTCAAGGTCTCTGGTGGGGCTCCCCTTCAAGGCCCTTCTTACGTTGAGCTGAAGGCCGACCTGGATAAGACCAACAAACTGCTAGAGGCCGAGCGGCACAAGTCTTCGAGCTTGCAAACTATGGTGGACCGACTCAAGACCTAGGTTAAAACATACGATAAGAAGATTACTTTGGCCACCAACAGGAAGAATCAGGCCATCACCGACCTGGAGACGAAGAATGCCAAAGCCCGGGTGCTTGAGCTGAAAGTCAACGAGTTGACCGACCTGCTCACTGTCAAGAAGAATGGTCGTTCGGTGGAGGTGGCCGCTCTTCAGAGTGATCTGAAGACCTTCTAAGATGCACTGGAGGCCTCCCAAGCCGTCTTCAAAGAATATCAGGAGGCCGAACCTGGCCGAGTCACTGTCATGTAGCAAAACTACAAGAGAAATTTGTAGAGAAAACCTGCGCTCGGCTCGTCCATGCGTTCAAGCTGACCGTCACTGCCACGGCCGACTATCTGAAGACCAATGGCTGGCTTCCTGAGGATTTCACTATTCCTGTCTGTGATCATGCTGATCTTTTAACCATGATTCCGGATGAGATTTTTAATTATCTAGAGTGAAGTGGTGGTTGTGTACTGGCCGTTCGGCCTATTGTACTTGTCGTTCGACTTATTTTGATCAATGAACCTTTTTTAGCCTTTCCTCATCTGCTCGTCCAATTGCCGTGTGTATTCGAGCGAGCTGTTTGATTCGTGAGAGCCTTCGCCTCTTGATCTTCGAGCTACCGCTCGACAGTCGAGTACAAGACCATCACTCTTCCGTAAGTTCCATTGGGTTTACGCGGTGCCAAGGTTGAACCTTATGGTTGCCGCTCGGCGGTCCACGAGCCAGGGGTTTACAGTCGCCGCCGGTCCGACTCTAGAGTTTAATGTCGCCGCTCGACGGTCTTCGGGCCGAGGGGGTTTATAGTCGCCGGTTCGACTCTAGAGTTTAACGTCGTCGCTCAACGGTCTTCAAGCCAGGGGTTTATAGTCGCCGGTCCGACTCTAGAGTTTAACGTCGCCGCTCGACGGTCTTCGGGCCGAGGGGTTTATAGTCACCGGTCCGACTCTAGAGTTTAACGTCACCGCTCGACGGTCTTCGGGCCGGGGGGTTTATAGTCGTCGGTTCGATTCTAGAGTTTAACGTCGCCGCTCGACGGTCTTCGGGCCGGGGGATTTATAGTTGCCGGTCCGACTCTAGAGTTTAGCGTTGCCGCTCGATGGTCTTCGGGTCGGGGGGTTTATAGTCGCCGGTTCGACTCTAGGGTTTAACGTCGCCGCTCGACGGTCTTCAAGCCTGGGGGTTTATAGTCGCCGGTCCGACTCTAGAGTTTAACGTCGTCACTCGACAGTCTTCAAGCCGGGGGGTTTATAGTCTCCGACCCGACTCTAGAGTTTAACGTTGCCGCTCGACGGTCTTCAAGCAGGGGGGGTTTATAGTCGCCGGTCCGACTCTAGAGTTTAACGTCGCCGCTCGACGATCTTCGGACCGAGGGGTTTATAGTCGCCGGTTCGACTCTAGAGTTTTATGTTGCCGCTCAACGGTCTTCAAGCTGGGAGGTTTATAATCGCCGGTCCGACTCTAGAGTTTAACGTCGCCGCTCGACGGTCTTCAAGCCGGGGGGTTTATAGTCGCCGGTCCGACTTTAGAGTTTTACGTCGCCGCTCGACGGACTTCATGGAGCCTAGCCATTCGGCGTATTCCTTTCTTTTTGATATCATTCCTGCATTCAAAGGGAGCCGAGGAAAGGAAAGTACATATAACGAATTACATTGGCACACCTTTCATCCAACTTGGTACGGCTGGAGATGTTTAGCGCTCCATGGTCGTTCTAGCTGCCGTCCATCTTCATCTTCGAGGTAATAGGCGTCCGATCGGAGCTTCTCGTTGACCTTGAAGGGCCTAGCCCAGGGTGCCTCCAGCTTGCTCACATCTTCGACCGACTTAACCTTCTTCCATACAAAGTCATCGACTTGGAATGCCCTGGGAATCACTCGCCGGTTGTAATTCTGCTTCATTCTTTGCCGGTACGCCATTAACTGGACGACTGCTTTGGCTCGTACATCGTCTATCATGTCCAGCTCCAATTGCCTCCGCTCGGCGTTACTCATGTCGTACTGTTGCACCCGATCGGATTCTACTCCGACCT
Organism: Zingiber officinale; assembly: GCF_018446385.1. Taxonomy (NCBI): domain Eukaryota; kingdom Viridiplantae; phylum Streptophyta; class Magnoliopsida; order Zingiberales; family Zingiberaceae; genus Zingiber; species Zingiber officinale. The sequence goes on along the minus strand of NC_055999.1, from coordinate 60,559,707 downwards.
CTACGGGAACGACAGCCTCCCCTCCGTACACCAAGTGGAAAGGTGTGACCCCCGTTCCCTCCTTAGGGGTAGTGCGAATCGCCCATAACACGCCTGGGAGCTCATCTACCCAGCTGCCACCGATATGGTCGAGCCGAACTCGAAGAATCCGTAGGATCTCCCGATTGGCGACTTCAGTCTGCCCGTTGCTCTGCGGATAAGCCACGGAGGTGAAGTGTTGCTGAATGCAATACCTCTTGCACCATTCTCGGAGCTGCTATCCTACGAATTACCGCCCATTGTCGGATACGAGCCATCGTGGAATGCCAAACCGGTATATTATGTGCTGCCAGATGAATTTCTTGACCATCTACTAGGTTATTTTCGCGAGCGGCTCGGCTTCCACCCACTTTGAGATATTCTACCACTACTAGTAAAAACTTCCACTGTCCGGTCGCCATGGGGAAGGGTCCTACAATATCCATGCCCCACTGGTCGAACGGGCAGGCTACTGTAGAGGCCTTCATCTCCTCCGTCGGAGATGGGAGAAGCTGTGATATCTTTGACAAGAAAGACAAGTGGCGACGGTCCGAGCGACGTCTTCCTGGAGGGTCGACCAGAAATATCCAGCTAGTAGGATCTTTCTTGCTAACGACCGGCCGCTCGGGTGTCCTCCGCAGGATCCTTGATGCACCTCCTTTAGTATATACTCCACGTCTTCCGAGCTGACACACTTTAACAGCGGATGGGAGAAAGCCTTCTTGTAGAGCTGGTCCCCTATGAGGGTGAACTGGCCCGCTCTCCTTCTTAGCAACTGTGCCTCATCCCGATCGGACGGAGCAGCTCCTGATCGCAAGAATTCCACTATGGCCGTCCTCCAGTCGCTAGGGAATGCGAGACCCCTCCATCCTGTCAATGTGAGCTACTAAGGATACCTGTTCGATCAGTTGTTGGGTGACGATCGGCGTTATCAAACTCGCCAGCTTTGCCAACTCATCTATCGCCTGATTCTCCCCTCGGGGGATCTTCTGTATGACAACCTCGCCGAAGTTGGTTTTGAGCTTGTCGAATGCCTCCGCGTACAGCTTCAGCCTGGTGTTGTTGATCTCGAAGGTCCCCAAGAGCTGTTGAGCGGCCAACTGTGAGTTTGAATAAATTAACACCTTATTGGATCCTACGTGCCGAGCGGCCTGTAATCCTGCTATGAGGGCCTCATACTCTGCCTCGTTATTGGTTGCGTGGTAAGCCAACTGAACGGACAGATGCATCCACTCTTCTTGTGGTGAAATCAGCAAAAGACCAATGCCGCTTCCCTGCCGCGTGGCTGACCTGTCCACGTATACCCTCCAAGTGGCTTCAAGCTCGGGATTCTACACTTCGGTGGCGAAATCCGCAAAGGATTGCGCCTTAATTGCCATCCGGGACTGGTACTGTATGTCAAACTCGCTGAGCTCGGTTGTCCATTTGATCAATCGTCCGGATGCCTCGGGATTAAGAAGTACTCTTCCCAAAGGGATGTTCGTCATGACGACGATTGTGTGCGCGAGAAAGTAGGGCCGGAGTATCCGGGTGGCAAGGACTAACGCGAAGGCGAGCTTCTCGAGACCAGTGTAGCGGGATTCAATGTCCTTTAGGATGTGACTTAGAAAATACACAGGCTGTTCTTCGCCGTCCAGCCTTACCAATGTCGAGCCAACAACATGCTCAGTGGAGGATAAGTATATGCGGAGCGGCTCACCGATAGTCGGCTTGGCTAATACAGGTAAAGAGTTTAGATAAACCTTCAAAGCTTCAAACGCCCAATCGCATTCTTCGTCCCACTGGAATTTGGTGGCTTGGCGAAGAATCTTGAAAAAGGGCATGCTCCAGTCGGCTGTTTTGGAGATGAACTACGAGAGAGCCGTTATCCGACCGGTAAGGCGCTGTACTTCCTTCAAATTTATGGGAGGTGGCATGTCCTGCAATTCCCTTACCTTGCTGGGGTTCGCCTCTATGCCTCGCTCGGTGACGATATAGCCTAAAAAGTGACCACTTTTTGCTCCGAAGAGACACTTCTGAGGATTTAGCTGGACTCCATACATCCTCAGTGTACGGAAGGTCTCCTCTATATCTGCACATAGGTTGACCGCTCAGAGCGATTAATAAGGATGTCATCCACATATACCTCCAAGTTCTACCCGATCTGCTTCCGAAACACCTTGTTCATGAGACGCTGATATGTGGCGCCGACGTTTTTCAATCCGAATGGCATTACATTGTAGCAGTAGGTGCCGTTCGCCGTGATGAAACTTACTTTCTCTTGATCTTTCCGGGTGAGCGGGACTTGGTGATATCCCTGATAAGCGTCCAACATGCATATCAGTTCACATCTCGCAGTTGAGTCCACCATTTGGTCAATTTGGGGCAGAGGGTAAAAGTCTTTCGGGCACGCCTTATTCAGATCTCGAAAGTCGATGCAGACTCTCCACTTGTTACCCGGCTTGGCGACCAAAACCACGTTCATGAGCCAGCTCGGGAATTGCACCTCCCGTATATGACCGGGCTCCAGAAGCTTCTCGACTTCCGCCCGGATGATGACATTCTGCTCAGTACTGAAGTCTCTCTTCCTTTACTTTACCGGCCGCGCGTCCGGCCGGACATGGAGCTCGTGCTGTGCCACACTTGGCGAGATGCCTGGTAGCTTGTGCGTTGACCACGCAAAGACATCGTGGTTACATCGTAGGCACTTGATCAATTCTTCCTTCTGGCCCGCCTCCAGATCAGATGCAATGAATGTTGTTGCCTCCGGTAGGCCATCGCAGATCCGCACCTCTTCTTTTTCTTCATAAATTAAAGTTGGAGGCTTTTCAGTTATGGTGCTTACCTCCAACCTCGGTGCTTTCCGAGCGGATCTTGACTCTGCTCGGACCATCTCCACATAGCATCATTGGGCAGCCAGCTGATCCCCTCTAACTTCGCCCACCTTGTCCTCCACGGGGAATTTGATCTTTTGACAAAAGGTTGAGACGACCGCCCGAAAGTCATTGAGAGCCGACCGACCAAGTATCACTTTGTAGGCGGACAGGGCATCAACCACAATGAAGTTAGAGGTCCGCGTCCTCCGAAGCGGCTCCTCTCCTAGCGATATAGCCAGTTGGGTCTGGCCGACCGGCAGAACCTCATTGTCGGTAAATCCATATAATAGAGTTGTCATTGGAAGCATCTCGGCTTGGTCAATTTGAAGTTGGTCGAACGTCTTCTTGAAAATAATGTTGACCGAGCTGCCTGTGTCAATAAATATGCCATGAATAGTATAATTTGCTATTACCGCTCAGATGATGAGGGCGTCGTCGTGTGGCACTTCGACCCCTTCTAAGTCTCTGGGCCCGAAGTTGATCTCGGGTCCTTGCGCCCGCTCCTAGTTGCAGCCGACCGCATGGACCCTGAGCTGCCGAGCGTGTGACTTCCTTGCACGGTTGGAGTCACCGCCTGTCGGCCCACCGACAATGATGCAAATCTCGCCCCGAGTAATATTGCTCCTATTTTCTTCCTCTCAGGCGGGGGGTCTCATTCGCTCTTGCGAGGCTCGGGGATTGACTCTCGGCTGATGATGCGGTTGCCATTCGGGGGACTCCCTAGCCACCCGTCGCTCGTTACTTTGGTGTCGATGCCGTAGATCGGGTGAAGGTGATCGGCAGCAATAACTTTTCGGCGCTAGGTGAGCAATCGGGCCGAGACTTCGACAGTCACGGGTGTTGTGGGTCATTGATTGGTGAAGCAAACAAAACATGGGAGTCCATACCTTTCCTTTTTTGCTTCGGCTGATTGGCTGCCACATGTTAGACGGCGTGCGGCCTTGATGTACTCGTTGAAGCAAACAAAACATGGGTGTTGTGGGTCGCTGAAGGCTCGAGTGGTGCTTCTTTCCTTTTGGCCGCCTGAGCTTCCTCCACATTGATGTACTCGTTCACCTTCTTCAGCATGTGGTCGTAGTCGCGAGACGACTTTCGGATGAGGGAGCAGAAGAAATCCCCGTCGACCAGGCCCTGAGTGAAGGCATGCATCATTGTCTCGGATGAGACCGTGGGGATATCCATGGCCGCCTGGTTGAAACGCTGGATGTAAGCTCGGAGGCTCTCTCTCGACCCTTGCTTCATAGAAAATAAGATGACGCTAGTCTTCTGGTAACGTCAGCTGCTGGCAAAGTGGTGGAGGAACGCCGTTCGGAAGTCTTTGAAGCTCCGTACCGATCCGTCCGGTAACCTCTTGAACCAGCATTGTGCAGAGCCAGACAGAGTGGTGAGGAAGACCCTGCATTTGACTCCGTCGGTGTATTGATGTAGAGTGGCGGCATCGTCAAACTTACCGAGGTGGTCGTTGATAATGAACATTTTTATTGGTTGTTTTGGCTCTTAGACTTAGCATTTTTACCTTCTTACATGCTTGATTTGGTGTTTATATTATATTTTGTGAGTAGGAATTCATTTTGAACTTAAATGTAAATTTCTTACAATTATGAAATTTAATTTCATATTTTTTATATTTTGTAGGAAATTCAAAGAGCCATGGATTAGGGTCGAGCTGGATCAAATTGTACTTAATTTGGAGTTCAAATGGATGAGATCAAGCTGAATTAATCTGGACCGTTGATTGGGAGCTCAAGTCATCCAAGATTCATATAGATCTTCAATTTAATTTTAGATCAAAGAAGAAAGAAGCCCAAACCAATTCTAAACCCACTCATCCAAAAGCCCAATTTCAAAACCTAATTTCAATTTCTCTTATTGGATCCGGATATTCTCATTTACCCAAACCCGAAACCCATTAACCCATTAAGAAAAATCCCACTTCTCCTTACTCACCCGACGGCACAGATGCTCCTCTCGCGCGTTTCTTCTCGGGCGCAAGGCTAGGGCATCGGCTCATTCCCACACCGCCCCTTTCCTTCCTTCTTCCTTTTCTCCGGCCGGCGGCCTCTCTTCCTCTCTTCCTCGCCGTCGGCCGGCCAACTACAGTCCACTCAGCTTCTCGATTCCAGCAGCAAGTGGCAGCAACATTCTGAGCAGGGAGCAGCGAACTTCGGCGACGATTCCGACCATCCACCTCATCGGAGGGGTTCTCCGGTGAGATCCTTCACCTTCCGACTTCTTTGGTTTTCTGGGGTTCGGACGGGCAGAGGAAGAAGAAGGCGGCAGAGCATAGGGAGGTCCGGCAGTCCAGATTTTCCAGCAACTTCCAGCGAGGGGGTTCCTCGGTGAAGATTGCATTCATCTACGTCGTCGTTGAAGCTAGCAGCAACCGGCAGATTGCTTCTGTCCACTGGTTTTTGGGGGTTCCGGAGTCGGGTCTTCGTGTGACGATGAAGATAGTTGTTGGTAATCGGAAGTGGATGTGTGAATTGTGGTTGGATTAGTTTAGATTTTCTTAGTTTAAATTCTGTTAATTTTGTTAATTTGCTTGTGTTGAAGTTCTATTGTTGAATGCTTGTAGCTAATTTGACTTTTCATGTTTAAACTGCACTTACTATGCTTAATTAGTTACATGCATACAATGTGTCCGATGAAATGCTTCAACCAAGTGTTAGGTTTATTTGGATGCATTTTAGTTTGTTTAATTCTTGCTTTGACTTGTTCTTTCAATTTCATTAAGTTTTAGCTTTGATTGAATGCAATTAGGATAGATTAGTTTAGGTTTTGTTTCATGCTTTAGGCTTCATTACATTCTTAGTTTCGTTAATGCTTTACTTCATGTTATGCCTATTGATAGATAATCTTGTATCGTAGTGTGACAATGCGATGTAGGAAAAATCTTCAATGGTTAGTTAGGATAGATATAGTTTTTTTTACTTGCATTGTCTTTCATTATTTAGATTAGATTTCATTTGATGTTTCGCTATTTCGATCCTTAGTTTAATTGTGTTGATGATTAACCCATAGCGTAGAGTGACAATGCGTTGTGGATTAATTATTGACACCTAGTTAAATTCCATTCCAGCATTATATTAGTTTCTTTCTTGTTCTGCTTTTAATTTCTTAGATTTAGAATCAAAAACCCAAACCCCAATTCCATATGAAAAACCTCAAAAAAAAATAGAAATAATATACGATCCTAAGTTTACCACCCTATCGTTACTTTCATTGGCGGACGACCCGAGTCATTCCTATGCTACATTAGCTTAGGAGGGGTTTGGTACTTCATCATTTGATGCCCAATTCGCGACAAAATTGGGCTGAAATCAAATTGGCGCCGTTGCCGGGGACAAGTAGCAGTATTTGGTAATCTTAGGATTGTTTCTTCTCTTTTCTTGTTTCTATTTTTTTTGTGGTTGCAAAAAAATTCAAAAACATTGTTAGGGGTTTAATTATTTTATCTCTTGTATGCACACATTTTATCTTGTATATTTTCCTGTGTCTTTTGATGGTATTTGCATGAGTGTTTCAGGTAAGACCAGGAAATATCTTATGTGATCTTAGCAGTTTCAGAGTTTCAGTGTGTTCAAGATTTTAGACTTGATGAGTACCATGGAGAAGGACACTGAAAAGACTCTCAGAGAGCTTTGGTCACCAAATTTGTCAGTTGATTCATTCTGCATTCATTATTCTGATTTAGAGGCAGACTTCGAGTTATGGAAAATTGTTCATTTATTACCGAAGTTTCATGGATTTTCTGGTGAAGATCCCAACAGACATCTGCATGATTTGGAGATGATTTGTTCTTCATGGAGCCCACATGGCATATCAGAAGAAGATGTTGGACTTAGAGCATTTCCATTTTCAGTTGCAGATTCAGCAAAAGATTGGCTGTATTGTCTCCCACCCAATTCAATTTCCAGTTGGACCGAGATGAAGAAATTATTTTTGGCAAGGTTCTTTCCTGCTTCTAAGATTGCAGCTATTCGGAGGAGTATTTGTAGAATCCAACAATTCACAGGAGAACCGTTTCAAGATTATTGGGATAGATTTAAAAGGCTTGTTGCTAGTTGCCCTCAGCACCAGATAAGCGATCAACTACTGATTGTATACTTCTATGAGGGATTGCTTCCCATGGACAGAAGTATGGTTGATGCAGCTAGTGGAGGGGCTTTAGTTAACAAGACATCTACTCAGGCCAGAGAACTTATTGAGATTATGGCTGCAAATTATCAGCAGTATGGGACTAGACCGATGATTACCGAAGATGTTAATTCCTTTGCCAGTGTATTCCCAACCAAAACCCAGTATCACCAGCTTGATCCTCAGTCTTATCAGACTCATCAGCAGGACAGGTATAATTTAATTGAAGGATTAAGGTATGGGAATACACAACAAGGGACTTCTGAGTGGTCCCAACATTATCAGCCATATCTTCAGCATCAGCCTGAGCAGCATTTTAGGGAGCAGTTACAAAAATTATGTCAACATCAAGAAACACAATTCAAGCCAAGAACACATTCATCGACACAGTTACAGTTGCATTCAGATCAACCTACTGCATCAATTCCTGAGAAGATGGATTGTAGAGTTTGTGATATTCCTGACTTTTATTCTGCTTCTCTGCATGATTCTTCTAGTTTTTTACATTATGATGTTGTAATTGATTCTGATATTATTGTTGTTGATAATATTGTTCCAGATAGTCTTGATGTTGTAGGTATAGGTGATGATGATGGAAGTGTAGGGGAGACCCAAGAATCACTTCCTTCGATTATTTGTTACGCTCCGCAAGTGTACGGAAATGTCGCAAGTAATATAAAAGATTATCGTATCCACAGGGACTGGAATAAGCACTAGAAATGCCTCAATGCGAATTAGCTAAACAACTATCCAATTGTTTCAAATGCAAAGTGAAGGTAAATAAATCTAATATTAAAGATCAACAAACAAGAGTTTAGTGTTTTGGGTTATGATAAGGGGAGATTCTAGGAGTTTCGGTTTCTTTGTAAGATTTCTTGAATGTAAATGGTTCACCAATTCTTATCCCTCAATTGCCAAACACTTGTAGAAAGTTGCCGGTTCTCTCTTGCAATAGATAACCGGCTAAGGACTGAGAAATGTATCTAAATATGATCAATTAGACGTGAACCTACGTTGTCCTTACACAGAAGCGCACCTATTACTATGCCTTCCTCGGATATCAACATAGAAGCCCACAACTTATTAATCTATCAAGATACAAGAAACTAATCACAAGATCCATCCTACTCTCTTGAATATTCCTATTTCCTCTTCAAGATTATCTCTCAAACGTCCTTACACGGGCTTGCACCTGTCACGTGGATCCCTCGGATGATCAAGTGAGAGTTTATCTTTACTAAGTCCACAAGAAATCCAAACAATCAATCAAGAATGAGAATTAAGCACAAATCACCATTAATCATTCAAGATCTAATTGATACAAGCAAGACAATGTCATTGAAACAAGAAATTGGCAAATCCATAAGAGATTACATCAATCCATCATACAAATACTCCCTTAATCCTAGAATACAAGATCTACTCCATGAATCGAGGAAGAATACCCGAAGAAATAAGGATTACAAGCATTTCTTAAATCCCCAATCCAAGAAACCAAGAAAAGGGGGAAAGAGAAAACTTATCTACGAAGAAGCCTCGTCTTCGGATCCAATCCTCGCTCCGGAGTCGAAATCGTCAAGAACTCCCCTCGAATCGCCCAGAAATCCTCCCAAGAATGGGAGGATACCACCAAATCTTGCCTTCTCCCAAAGGGGAAGAGATCCCCTTTCAATTCATGAAGGAGGGTTTAAATAGAGGAGGAAATCGGGCGCCACACGACCCCATGACACGGCCGTGTGAGATTCACACGGCCATGTCTAGTTCCTTCTCTGCCAAAGCTGCACGGCCGTGTGACTCACACGGCCAGGACCCTTCTGTTCTCTAGTGTGGTGCACACGGCCACCACCTGCTTGGCCTCTGGAAACCTCACACAGCCGTGTAGATCTACACGGCCATTTAAGGCATCTGCTCTAATTTCTTCAAATCAAGACACGGTCATGTGAGATTCACACGGCCATGTCCTCTTCCCTTCCTGTTAAAACTACACGGCCGTGTATGGTACACGGCCTGATGCTCTCTCCCTTCAATTCCTTCCAAGTTTGTCCGAGGACGCATAATCTTCACCAATTTCGACTCCTGTGTACAGAAAATGCACAAAAAGCAGATCTCCGAACCAAAAGAGTAAATATGCTAAAAGGAAAGCTGGAAGTATAAAAATGCATAGATCAAGCATGCTCAAAGTATGTAAATGTGCGTAAAAACATGCATAAAAGAGTATAAAATCTACGCACATCACACCCCTAGACTTAAACCTTTGCTTGTCCTCAAGCAAAATGCTGCAGTCTAAATTCATATATTCTATAACACATTCATAAAACCTAGTGCACTTTCCTAACTCTATCAAAAAGTTTCATTAACAAGCGTGATCATGGAAACAAGTAAAGTATGGTTCAAGCATAAGAATCTTGTGCACAGTGTAAAAGTAACTCAACACCCTTCAAGTCTCAATCCATGTCCTAGTCAAGTCGTCATCAAATTTGAATTCCTAATGTTTCCAGTGAAAGACAAGTAACCAGTGATAGGCACTTACTCACCATTCACTTGGTTCATATTTCTCAACTAACCCAAGGTCTCAAAGGTGTGCTCAATCTCAAGGGAAGCTAAGCAGTCATTTCCCCAGTAACCTAACTCGGTCTCAAAGGGGTGACTTGCTAGATTCCACTCATGACAACTGTTTTTTATATCCCTTAATTTTTTATTTTTTTTTAAGTGTTTGCATTGTGCAAAACTTATTCACAAATGTACTTTTAGCACACATGTTGGGATATTTTGATTTTTCCAAATGAGCTTTAATGATTTGAGCCTCATCCAGTAACCAAAATGAAAGTTGAGAAATCACCATGGAAACCAAGTACTAAGCAAACAAGATGAATCATGACTATTTCAATGACATCAACTATTCAAGCATCAAGCACAAGTGTAGTGAAGATAAAATCCTTAAGGTTGAACCAAAACTAAAACTCATCACCATAAGATTCTTAGCTTATTAATGCTTCCCAAGATAGAAAAAAGAACTACACAAAGTTTACTACTAGCATCATTCGAACATCATGAATCAAGACAATAATCGTGCTAACATTTCACTTGAATCCAAGAAAGCATATAAGTGAAGATTTGATGTTCTCAAATTTTTTTTTTTTTGCCATGATTATTTCAAAAACAAGCAAAATAAAGCAACAAGCAATGAAAATATGAACCAACATGAAAAACTAACAAAAACTAAAAACTGAAAACTAAACTAAACAGTACATGACACCCCCCCAGACTTAAACTTTTCATCGTCCCGATGAAATCAATATAGTGGAGGAGGTGGACGAGGGAAAGGAGGTCTACGACGTGGTTGGCCAATAGGAAAACTAGGAAAACCTGGAATCTCACCCAAGGATCTATGATACTGTTGGTTGCTACTCGGAAAACCTATAGGTTCCACTGTACAAAAATTTTGTACAAAGGTATGAACCTTTTCCTAGCTACCATGTGTTCTTTTAAATTAAATTTTGGATCGCCTGCGGAACTTAACACGTTTGATCCAAAACTTAATCTATTTGTTCTTTTAGGTTTTGACTTGGATCTCCTGCGGAACTTAACACGTTCGACCCAAGTCTCCTTAAGTTATTAATTCCATTAAATATTAATTTCCATAAAAGGTTCCCAGTACTGACGTGGCGAGGCACATGGCCTTCTTGGATATGGGAGCAACCACCACCGACTAGACAAAACCTTTAATAGAAAGCTAATATTTAATTTCCTAAAATAACTTTAGGTTAACCAAAGAGAACAATCAAATCACAAGGAAAAGAAAGAAACAAAAGAACACAACTTCAAAAAAACATATTCGAAATACTAGAACGTAAGCCTCTTGTATTTGGTATTATTTCCATAAATAACTAGCATGATGCGGAAATAGAAATTACTAGTTATACCTTGTAGAAAAACCTCTTGATCTTCTACCGTATTCCTCTTCTAACCTCGGACGTTGTGTGGGCAACGATCTTCCAAGATGAGAAACCACCAACCACCTTCTTCTCCTCCAAGCAAGGTTCGGCCACAAAAGAAAAGCTTCACCAAGGAGAAAAACCAAAATACTAACCAAGCTCCAAGAGATGCTAGCTTTCCCTCCTTCTTCTTCTTCTTCTCCGAGTAGTATCCGGCCACCACAAGAACTCCAAGGGAGAGGGAGAGGTTCGGCCACCACAAGAGGAAGAGAAGGAGATGATGGCCGGCCACACCAAGGAACAAAAGAGGGAGAGGAATAATAGATGTTGTGTCTTGTGAAGGCACCCTCACCCCTTCTTTTATATTCCTTGGCCTAGGTAAATTAGGAAATTTAATTACAATAAATTTTCCTTAATTTCCTTGACATGATTTAATTGAGAAAAATAAAATAATATTTCCCCAATTAAACAATGATGGCCGGCCAAATCAATAGGAAGCAAATTGGACAAGTTTCAATCAACAATTAAAACTTTCCTTATTTGTTTCCGGAAATTTTAAAAAATTAAAATTTCTCTTTAAAATCTCTTCATGGTTAATAAAAGGAAATATCTATAATTTTAATTTTATTAACATGTGAATAATTTTAAAGAGAAAATAAAACATCTCTCCAATCTACAAATAAGGAAAGAGATCTAATCTCTTTCTTTAATCTTTTGTAAATCTTTTACAAGAGAGATATTTTAATTTTAATTCTCTTTTAAATTAAATCTTCCACATAATAATAAACATTAAAATTAAATTTTCTTTTAATTAATTATGGCCGGCCCTACTAGCTTGGGTTCAAGCTAGGGCCACCTTAAGCTTAGGCCGGCCCTAGCTTGGTTCCCAAGTTAGCTTGGCCGGCCCCCTTTAGGTGGGTATAGAAGGTGGGTATATGTGGGTATAGTACTCTATAAATAAGAGGCTACGATAGGGACCGAGAGGAGGAATTGGTTTTGGTCTCCCGATAAAATTAAGCATCCCGTGTTCGCCCCGAACACACAACTTAATTTTATCAATGATAATTCATTCCACTAGAGAACTATCATTGAACTACCGCACCAATCCCAAATTACATTTTTGGGCTCCTTCTTATTATGAGTGTGTTAGTCTCCCTGTGTTTAAGATATCGAATGTCCACTAATTAAGTGAGTTACTGACAACTCATTTAATTAATGTCTAAGTCCAAGAGTAGTACCACTCAACCTTATCGTCATGTCGGACTAAGTCCACCTGCAGGGTTTAACATGACAATCCTTATGAGCTTCTCTTGGGGACATTATCAACCTAGTATCTCTAGGACACAGTTTCCTTCTATAATCAACAACACACACTATAAGTGATATCATTTCCCAATTTATCGGGCTTATTGATTCATCGAACTAAATCTCACCCATTGATAAATTAAAGAAATAAATATCAAATATATGTGCTTGTTATTATATTAGGATTAAGAGCACACACTTCCATAATAACCGAGGTCTTTGTTCCTTTATAAAGTCAGTATAAAAGAAACGACCTCAAATGGTCCTACTCAATACACTCTGAGTGTACTAGTGTAATTATATAGTCAAGATAAACTAATACCTAATTACACAACGACCTTCTAATGGTTTGTTCCTTTCCATTCTGGTCGTGAGTTACTGTTTATAATTTATAAGGTACTGATAACATCATCTTCTGTATGTGACACCACATACTATGTTATCTACAATATAAATTAAATGAACAACTACAAACAAATGTAGATAATTAGACCAAATGTGATTCTTTATTCATAATGAATGTTTACAAAGCTTAGGCTTTCAGTATACACTCTAACAGATACTCATATAAAGCATCTACTTGTTGGCTAGTAAGCGTCATGCTCTGCATAAAATCTCTCATCCTAGCCTGATCAGTATCATAATCCTGCACAAACTCAGCCACTTGACCTTGAAAATTCCTCGTAAATTGAAAATGATTTTGTACCTCCCTAAACTGATCACCAGATAAAGAGAAGCGCCCCTCCAACATTTTTCGTTGGGCATCTTGCTTCTCATGAAGTGATTCTAGAGAAGTACGAAAATCTGAAAAATCAAACCTAGAAGATCCCGTGCCATATGCAAAAGAATGCCTAGCAGGCTCCATAAAACTAGAAGGCTGCGGGTGTCCAGATGACGAGGGCTCATGATGTGGCTCAGTGTCTCCAGGTATAGAAGGGTTATCCTCAAAATCTAACTCAGAAATTACCCAATTAGCCGGGTTACGAATAGTAGTTCGTTCAGGAAAAGGAAGGGGTAAAGGAGAACCACTCCTCCTAGGAAACGCGAAACCATTCTCATCCCGAACGATCATTTTCATAGCAAGACATGCAACAATGTCAATCATGTCATTACCATGAATTATTTCCAACCCATCAACATCAAGATTTAAATTATAAGCTATCGGGTAATCAAACCACCAAAAATAATTGATCCCGATGATGCCCTAGCAGATCTTAATAAGGTTTGAACAAAATGAAAACCAGAATCAAATTCAACCTTATAAAGCATAGCCCATAAAGCATAAAGCTCTATCTTTTTAACCACCCCATCACTCTCTCCCCTACCAAAAATAGTTTTACTCATGACTCTATGTAGATACCTAAAGATGGGGTTTTGCATATGCGATGCCTTAGCTCTTGAAGGCTCATAAGGTTGATCTAACCCAGTTATTGCATTCCAAAAATGATTCCAATTAAACCTTGGATCGAACCTACGAGGGCTACCGGTGGTTAATCCAAAACAAGAATTAAAGTCACTAAATGCCCATAGAAATTATTGATTCATTAGCCTAAATGAGATTTTTCCAAAATAATCATCTTCATTAGTAAAATGGACATCCAATGAACTTAAAAATTCCAAAACAAGACGAGGATATGTAGGCAAATGTGTGTACATAATATCACTCCAATCCAAAAACCCAATCATCAAATCTACATCTTCCCTAATTCCAAGCATATCAAGAACAGTTGGGTCCATATATCTAGTACACACTATCTTTCTATTGACAAGAATTGCAAATCTAGTTACTTGATCATCATTTCTAAACACAATATTGAATTCATTGTCATTACCTTCGTTGCGTGAAGTCCTTTTGCCTTTGCCCTTCACTGGTTGTTTTCCTTTGTCCCTTGATGGCTCCTTCTCTTTGTCTCCACTGGATCCACCACCTCCTTTGTGAAGTTTCTTCAAAATGTTGGACATCTTGATGAGTTTAGATAGGGGAAGAATTATCTAGGGTTGGAAAAATGGAACTCAAAGAACAAAACTTCAAAGAGCAAAGATCTTAGGTTAGGAGAATAAAAAGTCCAAGTCTTAGAGAGGAGGAGAATCCGGATCTAAGAGATCTTGAGAGATTAGAGAGGAGTTTTTAAGAGATTGGGAGAGAAAGAGATGTTTTGGAGAGTTGGGGGTGTGCGGAACACGGCCAAGATCTGGCCGTGTAAGGTAGAAAGAAGACTTAAATAACTCTCCTACACGGCCCGTGCAGATCCACACGGCCTCCCCCTCTTCCTTCTCTGGATTCTTCGCACGGCCGTGTCTGGGACATGGCCTCTCCATCTTTCTTCTCGGAATTCTTTTCACGGCCGTGTTTGGGACACGGCCTAGTCCTTCCCTTCTCTGGAACCTGCCTGGCCGTGAGCACGGCCTGACTCTGTTATGCACTTAACCTGAAAACAAAATAAAAAACAAGTAAAAACCAACAAAATGAATTTATACTAGCTAAAAGAATTCAATCTGGAGGGCGAGGTTCAGAAAAATACAACCTTTGTAACTCTTCTATTTTCGTACCATGAATATATTTTTTCAAACGTTGACCATTTACTTTAATTATCCCAAAATCTTTGTTCCAAATATCTACAGCTCCAAAAGGATAAACCTTCTTTACCTCATATGGACCCGTCCACCTTGACTTAAGCTTCCCAGGAAAAAGTTTTAATTTTGAATTGAACAACAAAACCAAATCTCCTACATTAAAGTCTTTACGAAGAATGTGCTGATCGTGCCATTTCTTCGTCCTTTCTTTGTAAGATTTAGCATGCTCATATGCATCCATCCTTAATTCATCAAGTTCGTTTAACTGAAGCTTCCTTTTCTCCCCTGCTTCCTTTAAATCCATATTCAAATTTGCAATTGCCCAATAAGCCTTATGTTCTAGTTCAACTGGAAGATGGCAAGGCTTACCATAAACTAATCGAAATGGGGTCATCCCAATAGGAGTTTTATAAGCAGTTCGATATGCCCATAAAGCATCATCTAATTTCAATGCCCAATCCTTTCTTGAAGTGGATACAGTCTTTTCCAATATGGACTTAATTTCCCGGTTAGATATCAGCTTGCCCATTAGTTTGAGGATGATAAGGTGTTGCTACTTTATGCTTCACTCCATATCTTCTAAGTAAGTTTTCAAACTGTTTCTCTATAAAATGTGATCCTCCATCACTAATGACTGCCTTTGGCACCCCAAATCTTGGAAAGATAATACTCCTAAATAATTTGATAACTGTTTTCACATCGTACGTAGGAGATGCCACAGCTTCTACCCATTTGGACACATAATCTACCGCCACAAGAATATACCTATTCCCATATGAAAGAGGGAAAGGTCCCATGAAATCAATTCCCCAAACATCAAATAACTCAACCTCAAGAATGTAATTTAACATCGTTTCATTTCTTCTAGTTATATTCCCAGTTCTCTGACATTGGTCACAGGATTGAACAAACAACTTAGCATCCTTGAATAAGGTTGGCCAATAAAATCCTGCTTGAAGAATCTTCGTAATCGTTTTTGAACTACCCAGATGTCCTCCATAGGACGAAGAATGGCAATGAAACAAGATATCTCTAACTTCTTCTTCAGGTATACATCTTCGATAAATCACATCATTGTACTTCTTATACAGGAGAGGTTCATCCCAAACATAATTCTTAACTTCTGAAAAAAACTTTTTCCTTTGTTGATGAGAAAAATCCGGAGGTAACACTCCACTAGCAAGGAAATTCACAAAATCTGCGTACCAAGGAGTTTTCACACTTGATAAAGCTAATAAGTGTTCATCCAGGAATATGTCATCAATAGGTAAATCAAAATCCACCTCATTTTCTGACTTTTGAGATATTCTAGACAAATGATCCGCTACTACATTTTCAGCTCCTTTCTTATCCCTAATCTCAAGGTTGAACTCTTGCAAAAGTAAAATCCACCTGATTAACCTAGGTTTAGAGTCTTTCTTTCCAAGTAGATACCGAATAGCTGCATGATCAGTATATACTATTACTCTTGATCCTACTAGATAGGATCTAAATTTATCAATAGCAAATACCACTGCCAATAATTCTTTTTCTATAGTAGAATAGTTTACTTGGGCTGCATCAAGTGTTTTACTTGCATAATGGATCGCATGTAAAATCTTATTTCTTCGTTGTCCCAAAACTGCTCCTACAGCAAAATCACTAGCATCACACATTATTTCAAAAGGAAGATCCCAATCAGGTGCTTGAATGACTGGAGCTGTTGTAAGAGCACTCTTGATTTTATTGAAGGCTTCAATACATTCGCTATCAAAATAAAACTCAACATCTTTAATCAACAGATTAGTTAATGGCTTGGAAATCTTTGAAAAGTCCTTAATAAAACGTCTATAGAAACCAGCATGTCCTAAAAAACTCCTAACTCCTTTTACATTGATGGGTGGGGGTAATTTGTCTATTACTTCCACTTTTGCTTGATCTACCTCAATACCACGCTCTGAGATTTTATGCCCCAAAACTATTCCTTCCTTAACCATAAAATGACATTTTTCCCAGTTCAACACTAGGTTTGTATCTTCACACCTTTTTAGAACAGTAGAGAGATTTGACAAACAAGAATCAAAGTCATTTCCATAAACTGAGAAGTCATCCATGAAAACCTCCATAATTTTTTCTATTAAATCCGAAAAAATTGCCATCATGCATCTCTGAAAAGTGGCTGGAGCATTACAAAGCCCAAATGGCATCCGACGATAAGCAAAGGTACCATAAGGACTGTTGGTTGCTACTCGGAAAACCTATAGGTTCCACTGTACAAAAATTTTGTACAAAGGTCTGAACCTTTTCCTAGCTACCATGTGTTCTTTTAAATTAAATTTTGGATCGCCTGCGGAACTTAACACGTTTGATCTAAAACTTAATCTATTTGTTCTTTTAGGTTTTGACTTGGATCTCCTGCGAAACTTAACACGTTCGACCCAAGTCTCCTTAAGTTATTAATTCCATTAAATATTAATTTCCATAATTGGTTCCCAGTACTGACGTGGCGAGGCACATGACCTTCTTGGATATGGGAGCAACCACCACCGACTAGACAAAACCTTTTATAGAAAGATAATATTTAATTTCCTAAAATAACTTTAGGTTAACCAAAGAGAACAATCAAATCACAAGGAAAAAAAAAACAAAAGAACACAACATCGAAAAACATATTCAAAATTCTAGAACGTAAGCCTCTTGTATTTGGTATTATTTCCATAAATAACTAGCATGATGCGGAAAGAAAAATTACTAGTTATACCTTGTAGAAAAACCTCTTGATCTTCTACCGTATTCCTCTTCTAACCTCGGACGTTGTGTGGGCAACGATCTTCCGAGACGAGAAACCACCAATCACCTTCTTCTCCTCCTAGCTAGGTTCGGCCAACAAAGAGGAAGCTTCACCAAGGAAGAAAATCAAAACACTAACCAAGCTCCAAGAGATGCTAGCTTTCTCTCCTTCTTCTTCTTCTTCTTCTCCGAGTAGTATCCGGCCACCACAAGAGCTCCAATGGAAGAGAAGGGTTCGGCCACCACAAGAGGAAGAGAGGGAGAGGATGGCCGGCCACACCAAGGAACAAAAGAGGGAGAGAAATAATAGATGTTGTGTCTCATGAAGGCACCCTCACCCCTTCTTTTATATTCCTTGGCCTAGGAAAATTAGGAAATTTAATTACAATAAAATTTCCTTAATTTCTTTGACATGATTTTATTGAGAAAAATAAAATAAAATTTCCCAAATTAAAACCAATGGCCGACCACATCAATGAAGGAAAAAATTAGACAAGTTTTAATCAACAATTAAAACTTCCTAATTTGTTTCCGGAAATTTTTAAAAATAAAATTTCTCTTTAAAAATCTCTTCATGGTTGATAAAAGGAAATTTCTATAATTTTAATTTTATCAACATGCGAATAATTTTAAAGAGAAAATAAAATATCTTACCAATCTACAAATAAGGAAAGAGATCTAATCTCTTTCTTTAATCTTTTG
Source organism: Zingiber officinale (assembly GCF_018446385.1). Taxonomy (NCBI): domain Eukaryota; kingdom Viridiplantae; phylum Streptophyta; class Magnoliopsida; order Zingiberales; family Zingiberaceae; genus Zingiber; species Zingiber officinale. The sequence continues at coordinate 60,541,412 of NC_055999.1, read as the reverse complement.
TAGATCATTTACAAGAGAGATATTTTAATTTTAATTCTCTTTAATAAATTATTTCTTCCACATAATAAAAATTAAAATTAAAATCCCTTTTAAATCCAATTTGGCCGGCCCCCACTAGCTTGGGTTCAAGCTAGGGCCGACCACCCAATATTATACCTAGGCCGGCCCTAGCTTGTTCCCAAGCTAGCTTGGCCGACCCCTATTGGGTGGGTATAGAAGGTGGGTATAGGTGGGTATAGAACTCTATAAATGAGAGGCTACGATAGGGACCGAGAGGAGGAATTGGTTTTGGTCTCCCGATAAAATTAAGCATCTCGTGTTCGCCCCGAACACACAACTTAATTTTATCAATAATAATTCATTTCACTAGAGAACTATTATTGAACTACCGCAGCAATCCCAAATTATATTTTTGGGCTCCTTCTTATTATGAGTGTGTTAGTCTCCCTGTGTTTAAGATATCGAATGTCCACTAATTAAGCGAGTTACTGACAACTCATTTAATTAATATCTAAGTCCAAGAGTAGTACCACTCAACCTTATTATCATGTCGGACTAAGTCCACCTGCAGGGTTTAACATGACAATCTTTATGAGCTCCTCTTGAGGACATTATCAACCTAGTATCTCTAGGACACAGTTTCCTTCTATAATCAACAACACACACTATAAGTGATACCATTTCCCAACTTATCGGGTTTATTGATTCATCGAACTAAATCTCACCCATTGATAAATTAAAGAAATAAATATCAAACACATGTGCTTGTTATTATATTAGGATTAAGAGCACACACTTCCATAATAACCGAGGTCTTTGTTCCTTTATAAAGTCAGTATAAAAGAAACGACCTCTAATGGTCCTACTCAATACACTCTGAGTGTACTAGTGTAATTATATAGTCAAGATAAACTAATACCTAATTACACTACGACCTTCTAATGGTTTGTTCCTTTCCATTTTAGTCGTGAGCTACTGTTTCTAATTTATAAGGTACTGATAACATCATCTTCTGCATGTGACACCACATATTATGTTATCTACAATATAAATTATATGAACAACTACAAACAAATGTAGACAATTTGACCAAATGTGATTCTTTATTCATAATGAATGTTTACAAAGCTTAGGCTTTCAGTATACACTCCAACAATCTCCCACTTAGACTAATGACTAAGCTGCCATATCTTCTACCATACATCTGATTCCCATTCCCTCCACCGATCGAAAGCTTTCACCGGAAGGGCCTTAGTGAAAGGATCCAGTTATCCACGATGCAATCTTGGCGATGACAACTTCTCCTCGCTCACGATATCTCGTCAGGTGGTACTTGCGCTCTATATGTTTACTTGCCTTATGAGCTCGTGGTTCCTTCGAGTTTGCAATTGCATCGCTATTATCACAATAAATTGTGATGATTTTGGGCAAACCAGAATCACATCTAAGTCCATTAGAAAGTTCCCGAGCCATATCGCTTCTTTAGCCGCCTCGAGGTGCCACATACTATTCCATGGTTGAGTCCAAACGCATTGCTTAACACTCCTCCATGAAATGGCTCCACCTCCTAAATTAAACACATAGCCCGATGTAGACTTACTGTTATCCCTATTTGTTTGAAAATTCAACTGTAACCCACAGGGAGCAGATCGTCTGCTTGGTAAACTAGCATATAATCTCTAGTCCTTCTCAGGTACTTTAATATATGCTTTACCGCAGTCCAATGTCCTTGTCCAGGGTTACTCTGATATCTGCTGACCATGCCCACGGCAAAACAGATATCAGGTCTCGTACATAGTATTGCATACATTAGGCTTCCTACAGCCGAAGCATAAGGAACTGCTTTCATGTCCTCTATCTCTTTCGATGTCTTTGGAGACATCTCTTTAGATAGAGCTACTCTATGTCTAAAAGGTAAGAAACCTTTCTTGGATTCCTGCATGCTAAAACGAGCAAGGATTGTATCTATATATGAAGCTTGGGATAGACATAACATTCTTTTCTTACGATCCCTTATAACTTTGATCCCAAGAATGTGTGAACAATCTCCTAAGTCCTTCATATCAAATTGTTTGGACAACCATACCCTTACGTCTGATAATACCTTGACATTGTTGCCAATTAACAAAATATCATCTACGTATAGTACAAGAAATACCACCACGTTTCCGTTACACTTCTTATATACACAAGACTCATCCGGACTTTGAATAAATCCATATGACTGGATTACTTCATTAAACCGGATGTTCCAAGATCTTGAAGCTTGCTTTAATCCATAAATGGACCGATTGAGCTTGCACACTAGATGCTCTTTGCCTTTTTCAATAAATCCTTCCGTTGCTTCATATGGATGTTCTCTTCAAGACTTCCATTAAGGAAAGTCGTCTTGACATCCATTTGCCAAATCTCATAATCCATATGAGCAGAATGGATAAGAGTATCCGGATAGACTTAAGCATGACTACCGGTGAAAAGGTTTCCTCATAATTCCTCTTTCCGAGTGTACCCTTTCGCAACAAGCCTAGCTTTGAAGGTTTCTACCTTCTCGTCTGTCCCTCTTTTCCTTTGTAGATCCACTTGCATCCAACGGCTTTTACACCATCTGTGGTTCTACAAGCTCCCGCACCTTATTAGAGTACATAGACTCTATTTCGTAATTCATTGCCTTTTGCCAAGATGCTGGATCTATATCTTGGAGTGCTTCATCATATGTTCAGGATCGTTCATGTTTACCCGGATCAAGTCCAAGACTCTCCCAAAAACATGAATCTTTCAGTCTGCTTACAACCTCCCACTACGACGAGGCATCGTCTGTGGTTGTGTATCATGTGACACGTGTTGCACTCTTGTGGTACTTCATCTTGTATCGTTGGTACTGAAGTAGACATGTCCTCTCTAAATTCTTCTAAAACAACTTTACTATCGGCTTGTGATCCATTATATAGTCTTCTTCTAAAACGGGCATTGGTGCTAACAATGACCTTCAGTCTTTAGGACTATAAAATAAACCACCTTCGTTCCTTTGGGATATCCTACAAACACGCGAACTTCAGTACGAGATTCTAACTTATCAAGATCTGGTTTCAAAGACATGTCGGACTACCCCAACCGAATATGTCTTAGACTGGGTTTTCGCCATTCCACAATTCTATGGGAGAAGAAACTGATTTAGAAGGTACTAAGTTCGGAACATACACTGCTTCCGAGCATATCCCCAAAATGAATTTGGTAATTCTGAATAACTCATCATCGATCTAACCATCTCCATAAGAGTCCTATTCCTTCGCTCTGCCACACCATTTCGCTGGGGTGTTCCAGTGCAGACAATTGGGATTGAATCCCAGCCTCTGATAAGTAATTCCTAAACTCTCCTAAGAGGTATTCGCCACCACGATCAGATCGTAGTGTCTTGATACTTTTACCTAATCGTTTCTCCACATCAGTCTTGTATTCTTTGAACTTATCAAAGCACTCGGACTTGCGGTGCATTAGGTAAATGTATCCGTATCTTGAATAATCGTCTATGAAAGAGACAAAATATTCAAAACCTCCTCTTGCTTGGACAGACATAGGACCACACAAATCAGAGTGAACCAATTCTAACACTTCATTGGCTCTATACCCCTTGGCCTTGAACGACCTCTTGGTCATTTTTCCTTCTAAGCAGGATTCACAAGTTGGAAAATTTTCCAACTCTAATGAACTCAAAAGTCCATCGGCTATAAGTGTTACGCTCCGCAAGTGTACGGAAATGTCGCAAGTAATATAAAAGATTATCGTATCCACAGGGACTGGAATAAGCACTAGAAATGCCTCAATGCGAATTAGCTAAACAACTATCCAATTGTTTCAAATGCAAAGTGAAGGTAAACAAATCTAATATTAGAGATCAACAAACAAGAGTTTAGTGTTTTGGGTTATGATAAAGGGAGATTCTAGGAGTTTCGGTTTCTTTGTAAGATTTCTTGAATGTAAATGGTTCACCAATTCTTATTCCTCAATTGCCAAGCATGTAGAAAGTTGCCGGTTCCCTCTTGCAATAGACAACCGGCTAAGGACTGAGAAATGTATCTAAATAGGATTAATTAGACATGAACCTACGTTGTCCTTACACAGAAGCGCACCTATTACTATGCCTTCCTCGGATATCAACATAGAAGCCCACACCTTATTAATCTATAAAGATACAAGAAGCTAATCATAGAATCCATCCTACTCTCTTGAATATCCCTATTTCCTCTTCAAGATTATCTCTCAAACGTCCTTACACGGGCTTGCACCTGTCACGTGGATCCCTCGGATGATCGAGTGAGAGTTTATCCTTACCAAGTCCATAAGACCAAACAATCAATCAAGAATGAGAATTAAGCACAAACCACCATCAATCATTCAAGATCTAATTGATACAAGCAAGATAATGTCATTGAAACAAGAAAATGGCAAATCCAAAAGAGATTACATCAATCCATCATACAAATACTCCCTTAATCCTAGAATACAAGATCTACTCCATGAATCGAGGAAGAAAACCCGAAAGAATAGAGATTACAAGCATTCCTTGAATCCCCAATCCAAGAAAACAAGAAAAGGGGAAAAGAGAAAACTTATCTACAAAGAAGCTTCGTCTTCGGATCCAATCCACGCTCTGGAGTCGAAATCGTCGAGATCTCCCTAAGAATCGCCCAGAAATCCTCCCAAGAATGGGAGGAAACCACCAAATCTTGCTTTCTCCCAAAGGGGGAGAGATCCCCTTTCAATTCATGAAGAAGGGTTTAAATAGAGGAGGGATTCGGGCGCCACACGGCCCCGTGACACGGCCGTGTGAGATTCACACGGCCATGTCCAGTTCCCTCTCTGCCAAAGCTGCACGGCCGTGTGACTTCACACGGCCAGAACCCTTCTGCTCTCTGGACATGCTACACGGCCGTGTGGTGCACACGGCCACAGCCTGCTTGGTCTCTGGAAGTCTCACACGGCCGTGTAGATCCACACGGCCATGTAAGGCTTCTGCTCTGGTTGGCTTCAAATCTTGACACGGCCGTGCGAGGTTCACACGGCCATGTCATCTTCCTCTTCTGTTGGTGCCCAAACTCCACACGACCCGAGCTCCATCCCAGTGCATGGCCGTGTGAGGTACACGACCCGGTGCTTTCTCCCTTCATTTCCTCCAATGCATGCTCAAAGATGAAGATTCTTCACCAAATCGACTCCTGTGTACAGAAAATGCACAAAAAGCAGATCTCCAAACCAAAAGAGTAAATATGCTAAAAGGAAAGATGGAAGTATAAAAATGCATAGATCAAGCATGCTCAAAGTATGTAGATGTGCGTAAAAACATGCATAAAAGAGTATATAATCTACGCACATCAATAAGCCTCTGAATCCTACTTAAGTTAATATGACCAAGCCTTAGATGCCAAAGATATGCTTGGTTCATTTCCGAAGGTTCTTTTCTCTTATTAGAATTAGAAGATGAGTTATAATTTTCCATGTTTTGCTTTGTGGAAGAAATTGGATTTAAAGTATACAAATTGCCAACTAATGCACCAGAACAGATAATCACTTTATTTCTTTTAATAACTACATCGTTACTGAAAGAAACTGAATATCCATCTAGAAACAGTTTAGAAACTGAAATTAAATTCTTTCTAAAATTGGGTACATAAAGACAATTTCTTAAAACCAAATTTTTATTTCTACTAAAAGATAAGTAGACGTCTCCCACTGCAACAGCTACCACCTTAGTAGCATTGCCCATGTAGACGGTAATCTCCCTTTCAGATAGTCGTCGGGTTTCCTGGAACCCCTGCAAGGAATTGCAGACATGATCAGTGGCTCCCGTATCTACACACCAGGTGCTGGTAGATAACACCGCTAAACATGTTTCAACAACTAGAGCATGAGATATACCTTTGTTTTGGTTCCTACGAGGACAGTCCGCCTTCCAATGTCCTGCCTGCTTGCAGATGAAGCACTTGCCCTTCGGCTTCTTCACTCCAGCTTTAAATCCCGTACTCTGAGATTTATTCACTTTCTTTGCTGAGCCAGCTTGTTTCTTCTTCTTCTTTCCTTTTGGTTTAGAAGTAGAACCATTTTCAGCAAAGTGAATTTGAGAATTGTGACGAAATAATCCTTCTGCTGCTTGAAGTTCTATCAATAGTTCCCCTAATGAATAAATCCTTTTATTCATATTATAGTTCAGGCGGAACTGCTCAAAACTTCTAGGTAGCGTTTGGAGGATCATATCGATCTGGGTTTCCCCATCAATTTCTCCTCCAAGGATCTGTATCTCGTTCAGATAAGCCATCATCTTTAGGATATGATCCCTTACAGGAGTACCCTCTTGCATGGTGGCTGCCATTATCTTTCTCATAGCTTCTTATCTAGAAGCCCTATCCTGATGACCAAAGAGCTCCTTGAGATTGTTCATAATATCATAAGTTGTTGGTAAATCTTGATGCTGATGTTGCAATACATTTGACATTGAAGCCAAAATGTAACACCGCGCCATCTCATCTGCCTTTACCCATCTCTTATGATATTCAATCTCCTCTTGGGTAGATTCACCAGTGGGTGCATCAGGACAAGGTTCAGTCAGTACAAATTTATAGCTTTCAGCAGTCAGAACAATGTCCAGGTTCCTTTTCCAATCTATGTAATTAGGTCCAGTAAGTCTATTTTGTTGAAGTATGATGGCCAGTGGGTTGAAAGTCATCCTAAGAATCACAAAAATAACTTTTGGTCAGGACTCTAAATTTAGAATAATATTGATTCATCAAACAATACTATTTTAAATTAACCAACAGCTTAAAACACCGTGAATTTTGTATGCCACGATAGTGTGGACGTATACAAATTCAACATTTGTAAAAGGAGGGTGTAACCCATTAATTTTATTATCTTGTCAACCTAACTTTTTGAAAAATAAAATTAACAGTTGGTTTCCTTCGGTCACACAAATAATAGCAGTGACTCCGATGGGGAGGATACTATTAGACGTGCCTAAGTATATACCATTACTTGACATTAAGTCCATTAATAAGATTGTGCCCTTCCGATGGGGAAGATCACACGCTCTTAATTAATTTCCTATAGTCATCCAAAATAGAAGTTTGATCTAGTGATCCGCAAACAAACTCATCCGATATGGAGGAAGGCACTCAGAGCCAACACACAAGTTTGTCTGCATCACTTACAAACCAGTAATGGAGACCATGGGATTTATTTAAAAATCCCTCTCCCACTTAGTTATTTATAAATGAGGAATTTTAACTATGCTAGCCTACTAAACATGTAAACTAACATGCACACACAGCACAATATAAAAGCAATAAATAGAAAATTTAATTTTCAACTATTATGGCTTTTATCTCTAGTTGTTCTCCGTGTGTTGTCATCCCAAGCTGCTGCCATATTTGGCCATCGCCACCGGATCTAGCTGTCGCATCCATCTTGCTCTTAGTTCCGCTGCGCCTCTGGTCCTAAGAAGGTTCCACACTTTGCAAGATTCGATCCGCGACATAAATAAAATTTTACATTTTGATCCTATATTCCATAAAAGGAATGTACATGTATCTAGATCAAAAATGAAATCCTAATAAAACTAAATACAGCTCCTGCTGTATTTTAATACAATCATGCACACACATATAAATGCCTTTGACATGTCCAAGGGTCCAATCACACACATAATAACTAAAAGCCATAATAGTTGGATCCTGCATCCACAAAGTTAGCACATCCTACTATTAACCTGCTTAAATTATGTATGACATGTGCATAATTAAACTAAATACCAAATACACAGAGGCAAAACCCTAGCTCTGATACCAATTGTTGGTTACTACTCGGAAAACCTATAGGTTCCACTGTACAAAAATTTTGTACAAAGGTCTGAACCTTTTACTAGCTACCATGTGTTCTTTTAAATTAAATTTTGGATCGCCTGCGGAACTTAACACGTTTGATCCAAAACTTAATCTATTTGTTCTTTTAGGTTTTGACTTGGATCTTCTGTGGAACTTAACACGTTCGACCCAAGTCTCCTTAAGTTATTAATTCCATTAAATATTAATTTCCATAATTGGTTCCCAGTACTGACGTGGCGAGGCACATTGCCTTCTTGGATATGGGAGCAACCACCACCGACTAGACAAAACCTTGTATAGAAAGATAATATTTAATTTCCTAAAATAACTTTATGTTAACCAAAGAGAACAATCAAATCATAAGGCAAAAAAAAAACAAAAGAACACAACATCGAAAAACATATTCGAAATTCTAGAACGTAAGCCTCTTGTATTTGGTATTATTTCCATAAATAACTAGCATGATGTGGAAAGAAAAATTACTAGTTATACCTTGTAGAAAAACCTCTTGATCTTCTACCGTATTCCTCTTCTAACCTCGGACGTTGTGTGGGCAACGATCTTCCGAGATGAGAAACCACCAATCACCTTCTTCTCCTCCTAGCTAGGTTCGGCCAACAAAGAGGAAGCTTCACCAAGGAAGAAAATCAAAACACTAACCAAGCTCCAAGAGATGCTAGCTTTCTCTCCTTCTTCTTCTTCTTCTTCTCCGAGTAGTATCCGGCCACCACAAGAGCTCCAATGGAAGAGAAGGGTTCGGCCACCACAAGAGGAAGAGAGGGAGAGGATGGCCGGCCACACCAAGGAACAAAAGAGGGAGAGAAATAATAGATGTTGTGTCTCATCAAGGCACCCTCACCCCTTCTTTTATATTCCTTGGCATAGGCAAATTAGGAAATTTAATTACAATAAAATTTCCTTAATTTCCTTGACATGATTTTATTGAGAAAAATAAAATAAAATTTCCCAAATTAAAACCAATGGCCGGCCACATCAATGAAGGAAAAAATTAGACAAGTTTTAATCAACAATTAAAACTTCCTAATTTGTTTCCGGAAATTTTAAAAAATAAAATTTCTCTTTAAAAATCTCTTCATGGTTAATAAAAGAAAATTTCTATAATTTTAATTTTATCAACATGTGAATAATTTTAAAGAGAAAATAAAATATCTTACCAATCTATAAATAAGGAAAGATTAGATCTCTTTCTTTAATCTTTTGTAGATCTTTTACAAGAGAGATATTTTAATTTTAATTCTCTTTAATAAATTATTTCTTCCACATAATAAAAATTAAAATTAAAATCCCTTTTAAATCTAATTTGGCCGGCCCCCACTAGCTTGGGTTCAAGCTAGGGCCGGCCACCCAATATTATACCTGGGCCGGCCCTAGCTTGTTCCCAAGCTAGCTTGGCCGGCCCCTAGTGGGTGGGTATAGGTGGGTATAGAACTCTATAAATGAGAGGCTACGATAGGGACCGAGAGGAGGAATTAGTTTTGGTCTCCCGATAAAATTAAGCATCCCGTGTTCGCCCCGAACACACAACTTAATTTTATCAATAATAATTCATTCCACTAGAGAACTATTATTGAACTACCGCACCAATCCCAAATTACATTTTTGGGCTCCTTTTTATTATGAGTGTGTTAGTCTCCCTGTGTTTAAGATATCGAATGTCCACTAATTAAGTGAGTTACTGACAACTCATTTAATTAATATCTAAGTCCAAGAGTAGTACTACTCAACCTTATTATCATGTCGGACTAAGTCCACCTGCAGGGTGTAACATGACAATCTTTATGAGCTCCTCTTGAGGACATTATCAACCTAGTATCTCTAGGACACAGTTTCCTTCTATAATCAACAACACACACTATAAGTGATACCATTTCCCAACTTATCGGGTTTATTGATTCATCGAACTAAATCTCACCCATTGATAAATTAAAGAAATAAATATCAAACACATGTGCTTGTTATTATATTAGGATTAAGAGCACACACTTCCATAATAACTGAGGTCTTTGTTCCTTTATAAAGTCAGTATAAAAGAAACAACCTCTAATGGTCCTACTCAATACACTCTGAGTGTACTAGTGTAATTATATAGTCAAGATAAACTAATACCTAATTACACTACGACCTTCTAATGGTTTGTTCCTTTCCATTTTAGTCGTGAGCTACTGTTTATAATTTATAAGGTACTGATAACATCATCTTCTGCATGTGACACCATATATTATGTTATCTACAATATAAATTATATGAACAACTACAAACAAATGTAGACAATTTGACCAAATGTGATTCTTTATTCATAATGAATGTTTACAAAGCTTAGGCTTTCAGTATACACTCCAACAATCTCCCACTTAGACTAATGACTAAGCTGCCATATCTTCTACCATACATCTGATTCCCATTCCCTCCACATGCCGGTCGAAAGCTTTCGCCGGAAGGGCCTTAGTGAAAGGATCTGCCAGGTTATCCGCTGATGCAATCTTGGCGATGACAACTTCTCCTCGCTTCACGATATCTCGTATCAGGTGGTACTTGCGCTCTATATGTTTACTTGCCTTATGAGCTCGTGGTTCCTTCGAGTTTGCAACTGCACCGCTATTATCACAATAAATTGTGATGATTTTGGGCAAACCAGGAATCACATCTAAGTCCATTAGAAAGTTCCTGAGCCATACTGCTTCTTTAGCTGCCTCAGAGGCTGCTACATACTCAGCTTCCATGGTTGAGTTCGAAACGCATTTCTGCTTAACGCTCCTCCATGAAATGGCTCCACCTCCTAAAGTAAACACATAGCCTGATGTAGACTTACTGTTATCCCTATCTGATTAAAAATCTGAATCCGTGTAACCCACAGGGAGCAGATCGTCTGCTTGGTAAACTAGCATATAATCTCTAGTCCTTCTCAGGTACTTTAATATATGCTTTACCGCAGTCCAATGTCCTTGTCCAGGGTTACTCTGATATCTGCTGACCATGCCCACGGCAAAATAGATATCAGGTCTCGTACATAGCATTGCATACATTAGGCTTCCTACAGCCGAAGCATAAGGAACTGCTTTCATGTCCTCTATCTCTTTCGATCTCTTTGGAGACATCTCTTTAGATAGAGCTACTCCATGTCTAAAAGGTAAGAAACCTTTCTTGGAATCCTGCATGCTAAAACGAGCAAGGATTGTATCTATATATGAAGCTTGGGATAGACACAACATTCTTTTCTTACGATCCCTTATAACTTTGATCCCAAGAATGTGTGCACAATCTCCTAAGTCCTTCATATCAAATTGTTTGGACAACCATACCCTTACATCTGATAATACCTTGACATTGTTGCCAATTAACAAAATATCATCTACGTATAGTACAAGAAATACCACCACGTTTCCGTTACACTTCTTATATACACAAGACTCATCCGGACTTTGAATAAATCCATATGACTGGATTACTTCATTAAACCGGATGTTCCAAGATCTTGAAGCTTGCTTTAATCCATAAATGGACCGATTGAGCTTGCACACTAGATGCTCTTTGCCTTTTTCAATAAATCCTTCTGGTTGCTTCATATGGATGTTCTCTTCAAGACTTCCATTAAGGAAAGCTGTCTTGACATCCATTTGCCAAATCTCATAATCCATATGAGCAGCAATGGATAAGAGTATCCGGATAGACTTAAGCATGACTACCGGTGAAAAGGTCTCCTCATAGTCGATTCCCTCTTTCTGAGTGTACCCTTTCGCAACAAGCCTAGCTTTGAAGGTTTCTACCTTCCCGTCTGCCCCTCTTTTCCTTTTGTAGATCCACTTGCATCCAACGGCTTTTACACCATCAGGTGGTTCTACAAGCTCCCAGACCTTATTAGAGTACATAGACTCTATTTCAGAATTCATTGCCTTTTGCCAAGATGCTGCATCTATATCTTGGAGTGCTTCATCATATGTTCGTGGATCAGGTTCATGTTTACCCGGGATCAAGTCCGAAGACTCTCCCAAAAACATGAATCTTTCAGGCTGCCTTACAACCCTCCCACTACGACGAGGCACTGTCCGTGGTTGTGTATCATGTGTGACACGTGTTGCAGTCTCTTGTGGTACTTCATCTTGTACTGTTGGTACTGAAGTAGACATGTCCTCTCTAAGTTCTTCTAAAACAACTTTGCTACTGGGCTTGTGATCCATTATATAGTCTTCTTCTAAAAACTGGGCATTGGTGCTAACAATGACCTTCTGGTCTTTAGGACTATAAAATAAACCACCTTTCGTTCCTTTGGGATATCCTACAAACACGCGAACTTCTGTACGAGATTCTAACTTATCAGCATCTGGTTTCAGCACATGTGCTGGACTATCCGAATATGTCTTAGACTGGGTTTTCGCCCATTCCATAATTCTATGGGAGTAGAAGAAACTGATTTAGAAGGTACTAAGTTCAGAACGTATACTGCTGTTTCCAGAGCATATCCCCAAAATGAATTTGGTAATTCTGAATAACTCATCATCGATCTAACCATCTCCATAAGAGTCCTATTCCTTCGTTCTGCTACACCATTCTGTTGGGGTGTTCCAGGTGCAGACAATTGGGATTGAATCCCAGCCTCTGATAAGTAATTCCTAAACTCTCCTAAGAGGTATTCGCCACCACGATCAGATCGTAGTGTCTTGATACTTTTACCTAATCGTTTCTCCACATCAGTCTTGTATTCTTTGAACTTATCAAAACACTCGGACTTGCGGTGCATTAGGTAAATGTATCCGTATCTTGAATAATCGTCTATGAAAGAGACAAAATATTCAAAACCTCCTCTTGCTTGGACAGACATAGGACCACACAAATCAGAGTGAACCAATTCTAACACTTCATTGGCTCTATACCCCTTGGCCTTGAACGGCCTCTTAGTCATTTTTCCTTCTAAGCAGGATTCACAAGTTGGAAAATTTTCCAACTCTAATGAACTCAAAAGTCCATCGGCTATAAGCCTCTGAATCCTACTTAAGTTAATATGACCAAGCCTTAGATGCCAAAGATATGCTTGGTTCATTTCCGAAGGTTCTTTTCTCTTATTAGAATTAGAAGATGAGTTATAAATTTCCATGTTTTGCTTTGTGGAAAAAATTGGATTTAAAGTATACAAATTGCCAACTAATGCACCAGAACAGATAATCACTTTATTTCTTTTAATAACTACATCGTTACTGAAAGAAACTGAATATCCATCTAGAAACAGTTTAGAAACTGAAATTAAATTCTTTCTAAAATTGGGTACATAAAGACAATTTCTTAAAACCAAATTTTTATTTCTACTAAAAGATAAGTAGACGTCTTCCACTACAACATCTGCCACCTTAGTAGCATTGCCCATGTAGACGGCAATCTCCCCTTCAGATAGTCGTCGGGTTTCCTGGAACCCCTACAAGGAATTGCAGACATGATCAGTGGCTCCCGTATCTACACACCAGGTGCTGGTAGATAACACCGCTAAACATGTTTCAACAACTAGAGCATGAGATATACCTTTGTTTTGGTTCCTACGAGGACAGTCCGCCTTCCAATGTCCTGCCTGCTTGCAGATGAAGCACTTGCCCTTCGGCTTCTTCACTCCAGCTTTAAATCCCGTACTCTGAGATTTATTCACTTTCTTTGCTGAGCCAGCTTGTTTCTTCTTCTTCTTTCCTTTTGGTTTAGAAGTAGAACCATTTTCAGCAAAGTGAATTTGAGAATTGTGACGAAATAATCCTTCTGCTGCTTGAAGTTCTATCAATAGTTCCCCTAATGAATAAATCCTTTTATTCATATTATAGTTCAGGCGGAACTGCTCAAAACTTCTAGGTAGCGTTTGGAGGATCATATCGATCTGGGTTTCCCCATCAATTTCTCCTCCAAGGATCTGTATCTCGTTCAGATAAGCCATCATCTTTAGGATATGATCCCTTGCAGGAGTACCCTCTTACATGGTAGCTGCCATTATCTTTCTCATAGCTTCTTGTCTAGAAGCCCTATCCAGATGACCAAAGAGCTCCTTGAGATTGTTCATAATATCATAAGCTGTTGGTAAATCTTGATGCTGATGTTGCAATACATTTGACATTGAAGCCAAAATGTAACACCGCGCCATCTCATCTGCCTTTACCCATCTCTTATGATATTCAATCTCCTCTTGGGTAGATTCACCAGTGGGTGCATCAGGACAAGGTTCAGTCAGTACAAATTTATAGCTTTCAGCAGTCAGAACAATGTCCAGGTTCCTTTTCCAATCTATGTAATTAGGTCCAGTAAGTCTATTTTGTTGAAGTATGATGGACAGTGGGTTGAAAGTCATCATAAGAATCACAAATAACTTTTGGTCAGAACTCTAAATTTAGAATAATATTGATTCCTCAAACAATACTATTTTAAATTAACCAACACCTCATAACACCGTGAATTTTGTATGCCACGTTAGTGTGGACGTATACAAATTCAACATTTGTAAAAAGGAGGGTTTTAACCCATTAATTTTATTATCTTGTCAACCTAACTTTTGACAAATAAAATTAATAGTTGGTATTATTTGGTCACACAAATAATAGCAGTGACTCCGTTGGGGAGGATACTATTAGATGTGTCTAAGTGTACACCATTACTTGACACTAAGTCCATTAATAAGATTATGCCCCTTCCGTTGGGGAAGATCACACGCTCTTAATTAACTTCCTATAGTCATCCAAAAATGGAAGTTCTAGTGATCCACAAACAAGCTCATCCGTTATGGAGGAAGGCACTCGAGCCAACGCGCAAGCTTGTTTGTATCACTTACAAACCAGTAATGGAGACCATGGGATTTATTTACAAATCCCTCTCCCACTTAGTTATTTATAAATGAGGAATTTTAACTATGCTAGCCTACTAAACATGTAAACTAACATGCACACACAGCACAATATAAAAGCAATAAATAGAAAATTTAATTTTCAACTATTATGGATTTTATCTCTAGTTATTCTCCGTGTGTTGTCATCCCAACTGCTGCCATATTTGGCCATCGCCACCGGATCTAGTGTCGCATCCATCTTGCTCTTAGTTCCGCTGCGCCTCTGGTCCTAAGAAGGTTCCACGCTTTGCAAGACTCGATCCGCGACATAAATAGATTTTACATTTTTTATCCTATATTCTATAAAAGAAATGTACATGTATCTAGATCAAAAATAAAATCCTAATAAAACTAAATACAACTCCTGTTGTATTTTAATACAATCATGCACACACATATAAATGCCCTTGACATGTCCAAGGGTCCAATCACACACATAATAACTAAAAGCCATAATAGTTGGATCCTGCATCCACAAAGTTAGCACATCCTACTATTAACCTGCCTAAATTATGTATGACATGTGCATAATTAAACTAAATACCAAATACACAGAGGCAAAACCCTAGCTCTGATACCAATTGTTGGTTGCTACTCGAAAAACCTATAGGTTCCACTGTACAAAATTTTGTACAAAGGTCTGAACCTTTTCCTAGCTACCATGTGTTCTTTTAAATTAAATTTTGGATCGCCTGCGGAACTTAACACGTTTGATCCAAAACTTAATCTATTTGTTCTTTTAGGTTTTGACTTGGATCTCCTGCGGAACTTAACACGTTCGACCCAAGTCTCCTTAAGTTATTAATTCCATTAAATATTAATTTCCATAATTGGTTCCCAGTACTGACGTGGCGAGGCACATGGTCTTCTTGGATATGGGAGCAACCACCACCGACTAGACAAAACCTTGTATAGAAAGATAATATTTAATTTCCTAAAATAACTTTAGGTTAACCAAAGAGAACAATCAAATCACAAGGAAAAAAAACAAAAACAAAACAACACAAAAACATATTCGAAATTCTAGAACGTAAGCCTCTTGTATTTGGTATTATTTCCATAAATAACTAACATGATGTGGAAAGAAAAATTACTAGTTATACCTTGTAGAAAAACCTCTTGATCTTCTACCGTATTCCTCTTCTAACCTCGGACGTTGTGTGGGCAACGATCTTCCGAGATGAGAAACCACCAATCACCTTCTTCTCCTCCTAGCTAGGTTCGGCCAACAAAGAGGAAGCTTCACCAAGGAAGAAAATCAAAACACTAACCAAGCTCCAAGAGATGCTAGCTTTCTCTCCTTCTTCTTCTTCTTCTCCGAGTAGTATCCGGCCACCACAAGAGCTCCAATGGAAGAGAAGGGTTCGGCCACCACAAGAGGAAGAGAGGGAGAGGATGGCCGGCCACACCAAGGAACAAAAGAGGGAGAGAAATAATAGATGTTGTGTCTCATGAAGGCACCCTCACCCCTTCTTTTATATTCCTTGGCATAGGCAAATTAGGAAATTTAATTACAATAAAATTTCCTTAATTTCCTTGACATGATTTTATTGAGAAAAATAAAATAAAATTTCCCAAATTAAAACCAATGGCCGGCCACATCAATGAAGGAAAAAATTAGACAAGTTTTAATCAACAATTAAAACTTCCTAATTTGTTTCCGGAAATTTTAAAAAATAAAATTTCTCTTTAAAAATCTCTTCATGGTTGATAAAAGGAAATTTCTATAATTTTAATTTTATCAACATGTGAATAATTTTAAAGAGAAAATAAAATATCTTAACAATCTACAAATAAGGAAAGATTAGATCTCTTTCTTTAATCTTTTGTAGATCTTTTACAAGAGAGATATTTTAATTTTAATTCTATTTGGCCGGCCCCCACTAGCTTGGGTTCAAGCTAGGGCCGGCCACCCAATATTATACCTAGGCCGGCCCTAGCTTGTTCCCAAGCTAGCTTGGCCGGCCCCTATTGGGTGGGTATAAAAGGTGGGTATAGGTGGGTATAGAACTCTATAAATGAGAGGCTACGATAGGGACCGAGAGGAGGAATTGGTTTTGGTCTCCCGATAAAATTAAGCATCTCGTGTTCGCCCCGAACACACAACTTAATTTTATCAATAATAATTCATTCCACTAGAGAACTATTATTGAACTACCGCAGCAATCCCAAATTACATTTTTGGGCTCCTTCTTATTATGAGTGTGTTAGTCTCCCTGTGTTTAAGATATCGAATGTCCACTAATTAAGTGAGTTACTAACAACTCATTTAATTAATATCTAAGTCCAAGAGTAGTACCACTCAACCTTATTATCATGTCGGACTAAGTCCACCTGCAGGGTTTAACATGACAATCTTTATGAGCTCCTCTTGAGGACATTATCAACCTAGTATCTCTAGGACACAGTTTCCTTCTATAATCAACAACACACACTATAAGTGATACCATTTCCCAACTTATCGGGTTTATTGATTCATCGAACTAAATCTCACCCATTGATAAATTAAAGAAATAAATATCAAACACATGTGCTTGTTATTATATTAGGATTAAGAGCACACACTTCCATAATAACCGAGGTCTTTGTTCCTTTATAAAGTCAGTATAAAAGAAACGACCTCTAATGGTCCTACTCAATACACTCTGAGTGTACTAGTGTAATTATATAGTTAAGATAAACTAATACCTAATTACACTACGACCTTCTAATGGTTTGTTCCTTTCCATTTTAGTCGTGAGCTACTGTTTATAATTTATAAGGTACCGATAACATCATCTTCTGCATGTGACACCATATATTATGTTATCTACAATATAAATTATATGAACAACTACAAACAAATGTAGACAATTTGACCAAATGTGATTCTTTATTCATAATGAATGTTTACAAAGCTTAGG